>NW_024037073.1:668895-1171266 GCF_015706575.1 Patiria miniata
GGAGAAAACAAACATTTTAGTTTTTTACCAAAATGTCTCAAATCTGAAAAGTTTTCCATATCCGCGGTCATCAAAAAAATTTTTTTTTTACCAAAAATCCAACTCACGAAATTAAGTCAAACGTTCACACAAGCTGGGTAGAGGCCAGAAATGAATCCCAGACAGATTTCAGCTCCCTATCGATAGGATCCAGGGAGAAAACATACAATTTAGTTTTTTACCAAAATGTCTCAAATCTGAAAAGTTTCCATATCTGCGGTCATCAAAAAAAAACTGATTTTTGACCAAAAAATCCAACTTCACGAAATTAAGTGAAACATTCACACAAGCTGCTAGAGGCCAGAAATGAATCCCCGAGAGATTTCAGCTCCCTACCGATAGGATCCAGGGAGAAAACATACAATTTAGTTTTTTACCAAAATGTCTCAAATCTGAAAAGTTTTCCATATATCCGCGGTCATCAAAAAAGCTGATTTTTGACCAAAAATCCAACTACACGAAATTAAGTCAAACGTTCACACAAGCTGGGTAGAGGCCAGCAATGAATCCCTGAGAGATTTCAGCTCCCTACAGTCAGGATCCAGGGAGAAAACAAACATTTAGTTTTTTACCAAAATGTCTCAAATCTGAAAAGTTTTCCATATCCGCGGTCATCAAAAAAACTGATTTTTGACCAAAAAATCCAACTCCACGAAATAAAGTCAAATGTTCACACAAGCTGGCTAGAGGCCAGAAATGAATCCCCCGGAGATTTCAGCTCCATACCGATAGGATCCAGGGAGAAAACATACAATTTAATTTTTTACCAAAATGTCCCAAATCTGAAAAGTTTTCCATATCCGCGGTCATCAAAAAAACTGATTTTTGACCAAAAAATCCATCTTCACGAAATTAAGTCAAACGTTCACACAAGCTGGGTAGAGGCCAGAAATGAATCCCCGAGAGATTTCAGCTCCCTACCGATAGGATCCAGGGAGAAAACATACAATTTAGTTTTTTACCAAAATGTCTCAAATCTGAAAAGTTTTCCATATCCGCGGTCATCAAAAAAGCTGATTTTTGACGAAAAAATCCAACTTCACGAAATTAAGTCAAACGTTCACACAAGCTGGGTAGAGGCCAGGAATGAATCCCAGACAGATTTCAGCTCCCTACCGATAGGATCCAGGGAGAAAACATACAATTTAGTTTTTACCAAAATGTCTCAAATCTGAACAGTTTTCCATATCTGCGGTCATCAAAAAAACTGATTTTTGACCAAAAAATCCAACTCCACGAAATTAAGTCAAACGTTCCACAAGCTGGGTAGAGGCCAGAAATGAATCCCAGAGAGATTTCAGCTCCCTACCGATAGGATCCAGGGAGAAAACATACAATTTAATTTTTTACCAAAATGTCTCAAATCTGAAAAGTTTTCCATATCCGCGGTCATCAAAAAAAGCTGATTTTTGACCAAAAAATCCAACTTCACGAAATTAAGTCAAACGTTCACACAAGCTGGGTAGAGGCCAGAAATGAATCACTGAGAGATTTCAGCTCCCTACCGATAGGATCCAGGCAAAAAACAACAATTTGTTTTTTACCAAAATGTCTCAAATCTGAAAAGTTTTCCATATCCGCGGTCATCAAAAAAAACTGATTTTTGACCAAAAAATCAATCTTCACGAAATTAAGTCAAACGTTCACACAAGCTGGGTAGAGGCCAGAAATGAATCCCGAGAGATTTCAGCTCCCTACCGATAGGATCCAGGGAGAAAACATACAATTTAGTTTTTTACCAAAATGTCTCAAATCTGAAAAGTTTTCCATATCCGCGGTCATCAAAAAAGCTGATTTTTGACCAAAAAATCCAACTTCACGAAATTAAGTCAAACGTTCACACAAGCTGGGTAGAGGCCAGGAATGAATCCCCGAGAGATTTCAGCTCCCTACCGATAGGATCCAGGGAGAAAACATACAATTTAGTTTTTTACCAAAATGTCTCAAATCTGAACAGTTTTCCATATCCTGCGGTCATCAAAAAAACTGATTTTTGACCAAAAAATCCAACTCCACGAAATTAAGTCAAACGTTCCCACAAGCTGGGTAGAGGCCAGAAATGAATCCCAGAGAGATTTCAGCTCCCTACCGATAGGATCCAGGGAGAAAACATACAATTTAATTTTTTACCAAAATGTCTCAAATCTGAAAAGTTTTCCATATCCGCGGTCATCAAAAAAGCTGATTTTTGACCAAAAAATCCAACTTCACGAAATTAAGTCAAACGTTCACACAAGCTGGGTAGAGGCCAGAAATGAATCACTGAGAGATTTCAGCTCCCTACCGATAGGATCCAGGCAAAAAACAAACAATTGGTTTTTTACCAAAATGTCTCAAATCTGAAAAGTTTTCCATATCCGCGGTCATCAAAAAACTGATTTTGACCAAAAAATCCAACTTCACGAAATTAAGTCAAAGTTCACACAAGCTGGGTAGAGCCAGAAATGAATCCCCGAGAGATTTCAGCTCCCTACCGATAGGATCCAGGGAGAAAACATACATTTTAGTTTTTTACCAAAATGTCTCAAATCTGAAAAGTTTTCCATATCCGCGGTCATCAAAAAAACTGATTTTTGACCACAAGATCCAACTTCACGAAATATAAGTCAAATGTTCACACAAGCTGGCTAGAGGCCAGAAATGAAGTCCCCGAGAGATTTCAGCTCCCTACAGTCAGGATCCAGGGAGAAAACAAACAATTTAGATTTTACCAAAATGTCTCAAATCTGAAAAGTTTTCCATATCCGCGGTCATCAAAAAAACTGATTTTTGACCAAAAAATCCAACTCACGAAATTAAGTCAAACGTTCACACAAGCTGGGTAGAGGCCAGAAATGAATCCCCGAGAGATTTCAGCTCCCTACCGATAGGATTAAGGGAGAAAAACATACAATTTAGTTTTTTACAAAATGTCTCAAATCTGAAAAGTTTTCCATATCCGCGGTCATCAAAAAAACTGATTTTTGACCAAAAAATCCAACTTCACGAAATTAAGTCAAATGTTCACACAAGCTGGGTAGAGGCCAGAAATGAATCCCAGAGAGATTTCAGCTCCCTACCGATAGGATCCAGGGAGAAAACAAACAATTTAGTTTTTTACCAAAATGTCTCAAATCTGAAAAGTTTTCCAATATCAGCGGTCATCAAAAAAAGCAGATTTTTGACCAAAAAATCCAACTTCACGAAATTAAGAAAATGTTCACACAAGCTCGGTAGAGGCCAGAATGAATCCCAGACAGATTTCAGCTACCTATCGATAGGATCCAGGGAGAAAACATACAATTAGTTTTTTACCAAAATGTCTCAAATCTGAAAAGTTTTCCATATCCGCGGTCATCACAAAAATGATTTTTGACCAAAAAATCCAACTCCACGAAATAAAGTCAAATGTTCACACAAGCTGGCTAGAGGCCAGAAATGAATCCCCAGAGATTTCAGCTCCATACCGATAGGATCCAGGGAGAAAACATACAATTTAATTTTTTACCAAAATGTCTCAAATCTGAAAAGTTTTCCATATCCGCGGTCATCAAAAAAACTGATTTTTGACCAAAAAATCCATCTTCACGAAATTAAGTCAAACGTTCACACAAGCTGGGTAGAGGCCAGAAATGAATCCCCGAGAGATTTCAGCTCCCTACAGTCAGGATCCAGGGAGAAAACATACATTTTAGTTTTTTACCAAAATGTCTCAAATCTGAAAAGTTTTCCATATCCGCGGTCATCAAAAAAACTGATTTTTACCAAAAATCCAACTCCACGAAATTAAGTCAAACGTTCACACAAGCTGGGTAGAGGCCAGAAATGAATCCCCGAGAGATTTCAGCTCCCTACCGATAGGATCCAGGGAGAAAACATACATTTTAGTTTTTACCAAAATGTCTCAAATCTGAAAAGTTTTCCATATCCGCGGTCATCAAAAAAGCTGATTTTTGACCAAAAAATCCAACTTCACGAAATGTTCACACAAGCTGGGTAGAGGACAGAGATGAATCCCACAGAGATTTCAGCTCCCTACCGATAGGATCCAGGGAGAAAACAAACAATTTAGTTTTTTACCAAAATGTCTGAAATCTGAAAAGTTTTCCATATCCGCGGTCATCAAAAAAACTGATTTTTGACCAAAAAATCCAACTCCACGAAATGAAGTCAAGTGTTCACACAAGCTGGGTAGAGGCCAGCAATGAATCCCCGAGAGATTTCAGCTCCCTACCGATAGGATCCAGGGAGGGAGAAAACATACAATTAGTTTTTACCAAAATGTCTCAAATCTGAAAAGTTTTCCATATCCGCGGTCATCAAAAAAGCTGATTTTTGACCAAAAAATCCAACTCACGAAATTAAGTCAAATGTTCACACAAGCTGGGTAGAGGCCAGCAATGAATCCTGAGAGATTTCAGCTCCCTACCGATAGGATCCAGGGAGAAAACATACAATTTAGTTTTTTACCAAAATGTCTCAAATCTGAAAAGTTTTCCATATCCGCGGTCATCAAAAAAGCAGATTTTTGACCAAAAAATCCAACTTCACGAGATTAAGTCAAATGTTCACACAAGCTGGGTAGAGGCCAGAAATGAATCCCAGACAGATTTCAGCTCCCTACCGATAGGATCCAGGGGAGAAAACATACAATTTAGTTTTTTACCAAAATGTCTCAAATCTGAAAAGTTTTCCATATCCGCGGTCATCAAAAAAACTGATTTTTGACCAAAAAATCCAACTCCACGAAATTAAGTCAAACGTTCACACAAGCTGGGTAGAGGCCAGAAATGAATCCCAGAGAGATTTCAGCTCCCTACCGATAGGATCCAGGGAGAAAACATACAATTTAGTTTTTTACCAAAATGTCTCAAATCTGAAAAGTTTTCCATATCCGCGGTCATCAAAAAAAGCTGATTTTTGACCAAAAAATCCAACTCCACGAAATTAAGTCAAATGTTCACACAAGCTGGGTAGAGGCCAGAAATGAATCCCAGAGAGATTTCAGCTCCCTACCGATAGGATCCAGGGAGAAAACATACAATTTAGTTTTTTACCAAAATGTCTCAAATCTGAAAAGTTTTCCATATCCGCGGTCATCAAAAAAAGATTTTTGACCAAAAAATCCAACTCCACGAAATTAAGTCAAACGTTCACACAAGCTGGTAGAGGCCAGAAATGAATCCAGACAGATTTCAGCTCCCTACCGATAGGATCCAGGGAGAAAACATACAATTTAGTTTTTTACCAAAATGTCTCAAATCTGAAAAGTTTTCCATATCCGCGGTCATCAAAAAAACTGATTTTTGACCAAAAAATCCAACTCCACGAAATTAAGTCAAACGTTCACACAAGCTGGGTAGAGGCCAGAAATGAATCACTGAGAGATTTCAGCTCCCTACCGATAGGATCCAGGGAGAAAACATACAATTTAGTTTTTTACCAAAATGTCTCGAATCTGAAAAGTTTTCCATATCCGCGGTCATCAAAAAAACTGATTTTTGACCAAAAAATCCAGCTTCACGAAATTAAGTCAAACGTTCACACAGCTGGGTAGAGGCCAGAAATGAAACCCGAGAGATTTCAGCTCCCTACCGATAGGATCCAGGGAGAAAACATACATTTTAGTTTTTTACCAAAATGTCTCAAATCTGAAAAGTTTTCCATATCCGCGGTCATCAAAAAACCTGATTTTTGACCAAAAAATCCAACTTCACGAAATTAAGTCAAATGTTCACACAAGCTGGGTAGAGGCCAGAAATGAATCCCCGAGAGATTTCAGCTCCCTACTGATAGGATCCAGGGAGAAAACATACAATTTAGTTTTTTACCAAAATGTCTCAAATCTGAAAAGTTTTCCATATCCGCGGTCATCAAAAAAACTGATTTTTGACCAAAAAATCCAACTTCACGAAATTAAGTCAAACGTTCACACAAGCTGGCTAGAGGCCAGAAATGAATCCCCGAGAGATTTCAGCTCCCTACGGATAGGATCCAGGGAGAAAACATACAATTTAGTTTTTTACCAAAATGTCTCAAATCTGAAAAGTTTTCCATATCCGCGGTCATCAAAAAAGCTGATTTTTGACCAAAAAATCCAACTTCACGAAATTAAGTCAAACGTTCACACAAGCTGGGTAGAGGCCAGCAATGAATCCCTGAGAGATTTCAGCTCCCTACCGATAGGATCCAGGGAGAAAACATACAATTTAGTTTTTTATCAAAATGTCTCAAATCTGAAAAGTTTTCCATATCCGCGGTCATCAAAAAAACTGATTTTTGACCAAAAAAACCAACTCCACGAAATTAAGTCAAACGTTCACACAAACTGGGTAGAGGCCAGAAATGAATCCCCGAGAGATTTCAGCTCCCTACAGTCAGGATCCAGGGAGAAAACATACAATTTAGTTTTTTACCAAAATGTCTCAAATCTGAAAAGTTTTCCATATCCGCGGTCATCAAAAAAACTGATTTTTGACCAAAAAATCCAACTCCACGAAATTAAGTCAAACGTTCACACAAGCTAGGTAGAGGCCAGAAATGAATCCCTGAGAGATTTCAGCTCCCTACCGATAGGATCCAGGGAGAAAACATACAATTTAGTTTTTTACCAAAATGTCTCAAATCTGAAAAGTTTTCCATATCCGCGGTCATCAAAAAAACTGATTTTTGACCAAAAAATCCAACTTCACGAAATTAAGTCAAACGTTCACACCAGCTGGGTAGAGGCCAGAAATGAAACCCGAGAGATTTCAGCTCCCTACCGATAGGATCCAGGCAGAAAACATACATTTAGTTTTTTACCAAAATGTCTCAAATCTAAAAAGTTTTCCATATCCGCGGTCATCAAAAAACCTGATTTTTGACGAAAAAATCCAACTTCACAAAATTAAGTCAAATGTTCACACAAGCTGGGTAGAGGCCAGAAATGAATCCCCGAGAGATTTCAGCTCCCTACTGATAGGATCCAGGGAGAAAACATACAATTTAGTTTTTTACCAAAATGTCTCAAATCTGAAAAGTTTTCCATATCCGCGGTCATAAAAAAACTGATTTTTGACCAAAAAATCCAACTTCACGAAATTAAGTCAAACGTTCACACAAGCTGGCTAGAGGCCAGAAATGAATCCCCGAGAGATTTCAGCTTCCTACGGATAGGATCCAGGGAGAAAAACATACAATTTAGTTTTTACCAAAATGTCTCAAATCTGAAAAGTTTTCCATATCCGCGGTCATCAAAAAAGCTGATTTTTGACCAAAAAATCCAACTTCACGAAATTAAGTCAAACGTTCACACAAGCTGGGTAGAGGCCAGAAATGAATCCCTGAGAGATTTCAGCTCCCTACCGATAGGATCCAGGGAGAAACACATACAATTTAGTTTTTTACCAAAATGTCTCAAATCTGAAAAGTTTTCCATATCCGCGGTCATCAAAAAAACTGATTTTTGACCAAAAAAACCAACTCCACGAAATTAAGTCAAACGTTCACACAAGCTGGGTAGAGGCCAGAAATGAATCCCCGAGAGATTTCAGCTCCCTACAGTCAGGATCCAGGATCCAGGGAGAAAACATACAATTTAGTTTTTTACCAAAATGTCTCAAATCTGAAAAGTTTTCCATATCCGCGGTCATCAAAAAACTGATTTTTGACCAAAAAATCCAACTCACGAAATTAAGTCAAACTTTCACACAAGCTGGGTAGAGGCCAGAAATGAATCACTGAGAGATTTCAGCTCCCTACCGATAGGATCCAGGGAGAAAACATACAATTTAGTTTTTTACCAAATGTCTCAAATCTGAAAAGTTTTCCATATCCGCGGTCATCAAAAAAACTGATTTTTGACCAAAAAATCCAACTTCACACAAATTAAGTCAAACGTTCACACAAGCTGGGTAGAGGCCAGAAATGAAACCCCGAGAGATTTCAGCTCCCTACCGATAGGATCCAGGGAGAAAACATACATTTTAGTTTTTTACCAAAATGTCTCAAATCTGAAAAGTTTTCCATATCCGCGGTCATCAAAAAACCTGATTTTTGACCAAAAAATCCAACTTCACGAAATTAAGTCAAATGTTCACACAAGCTGGGTAGAAGCCAGAAATGATTCCCCGAGAGATTTCAGCTCCCTACTGATAGGATCCAGGGAGAAAACATACAATTTAGTTTTTTACCAAAATGTCTCAAATCTGAAAAGTTTTCCATATCCGCGGTCATAAAAAAAACTGATTTTTGACCAAAAAATCCAACTTCACGAAATTAAGTCAAACGTTCACACAAGCTGGCTAGAGGCCAGAAATGAATCCCCGAGAGATTTCAGCTCCCTACGGATAGGATCCAGGGAGAAAACATACAATTTAGTTTTTTACCAACATGTCTCAAATCTGAAAAGTTTTTCATATCCGCGGTCATCAAAAAAGCTGATTTTTGACCAAAAAATCCAACTTCACGAAATTAAGTCAAGCGTTCACACAAGCTGGGTAGAGGCCAGAAATGAATCTGAGAGATTTCAGCTCCCTACCGATAGGATCCAGGGAGAAAACATACAATTTAGTTTTTTACCAAAATGTCTCAAATCTGAAAAGTTTTCCATATCCGCGGTCATCAAAAAAACTGATTTTGACCAAAAAAACCAACTCCACGAAATTAAGTCAAACGTTCACACAAGCTGGGTAGAGGCCAGAAATGAATCCCTGAGAGATTTCAGCTCCCTACCGATAGGATCCAGGGAGAAAACATACAATTTAGTTTTTTACCAAAATGTCTCAAATCTGAAAAGTTTTCCATATCCGCGGTCATCAAAAAAGCTGATTTTTGACCAAAAAATCCAACTTCACGAAATTAAGTCAAACGTTCACACAAGCTGGGTAGAGGCCAGAAATGAATCCCTGAGAGATTTCAGCTCCCTACCGATAGGATCCAGGGAGAAAACATACAATTTAGTTTTTTACCAAAATGTCTCAAATCTGAAAAGTTTTCCATATCCGCGGTCATCAAAAAAACTGATTTTTGACCCAAAAAAACCAACTCCACGAAATTAAGTCAAACGTTCACACAAGCTGGGTAGAGGCCAGAAATGAATCCCCGAGAGATTTCAGCTCCCTACAGTAGGATCCAGGGAGAAAACATACAATTTAGTTTTTTACCAAAATGTCTCAAATCTGAAAAGTTTTCCATATCCCGCGGTCATCAAAAAACTGATTTTTGACCAAAAAATCCAACTCCACGAAATTAAGTCAAACTTTCACACAAGCTGGGTAGAGGCCAGAAATGAATCACCGAGAGATTTCAGCTCCCTACCGATAGGATCCAGGGAGAAAACATACAATTTAGTTTTTTACCAAAATGTCTCAAATCTGAAAAGTTTTCCATATCCGCGGTCATCAAAAAAACTGATTTTTGACCAAAAAATCAACTCACAAATTAAGTCAAACGTTCACACAAGCTGGGTAGAGGCCAGAAATGAAACCCGAGAGATTTCAGCTCCCTACCGATAGGATCCAGGGAGAAAACATACATTTAGTTTTTTACCAAAATGTCTCAAATCTGAAAAGTTTTCCATATCCGCGGTCATCAAAAAACCTGATTTTTGACGAAAAAATCCAACTTCACGAAATTAAGTCAAATGTTCACACAAGCTGGGTAGAAGCCAGAAATGAATCCCCGAGAGATTTCAGCTCCCTACTGATAGGATCCAGGGAGAAAACATACAATTTAGTTTTTTACCAAAATGTCTCAAATCTGAAAAGTTTTCCATATCCGCGGTCATAAAAAAAACTGATTTTTGACCAAAAAATCCAACTTCACGAAATTAAGTCAAACGTTCACACAAGCTGGCTAGAGGCCAGAAATGAATCCCCGCGATATTTCAGCTCCCTACGGATAGGATCCAGGGAGAAAACATACAATTTAGTTTTTTACCAAATGTCTCAAATCTGAAAAGTTTTCATATCCGCGGTCATCAAAAAAGCTGATTTTTGACCAAAAAATCCAACTTCACGAAATTAAGTCAAACGTTCACACAAGCTGGGTAGAGGCCAGAAATGAATCCCTGAGAGATTTCAGCTCCCTACCGATAGGATCCAGGGAGAAAACATACAATTTAGTTTTTTACCAAAATGTCTCAAATCTGAAAGTTTTCCATATCCGCGGTCATCAAAAAAACTGATTTTTGACCAAAAAAACCAACTCCACGAAATTAAGTCAAACGTTCACACAAGCTGGGTAGAGGCCAGAAATGAATCCCTGAGAGATTTCAGCTCCCTACCGATAGGATCCAGGGAGAAAACATACAATTTAGTTTTTTACCAAAATGTCTCAAATCTGAAAAGTTTTCCATATCCGCGGTCATCAAAAAAGCTGATTTTTGACCAAAAAATCCAACTTCACGAAATTAAGTCAAACGTTCACACAAGCTGGGTAGAGGCCAGCAATGAATCCCTGAGAGATTTCAGCTCCCTACCGATAGGATCCAGGGAGAAAACATACAATTTAGTTTTTTACCAAAATGTCTCAAATCTGACAAGTTTTCCATATCCGCGGTCATCAAAAAAAACTGATTTTTGACCAAAAAAACCAACTCCACGAAATTAAGTCAAACGTTCACACAAGCTGGGTAGAGGCCAGAAATGAATCCGCGAGAGATTTCAGCTCCCTACAGTCAGGATCCAGGGAGAAAACATACAATTTAGTTTTTTACCAAAATGTCTCAAATCTGAAAAGTTTTCCATATCCGCGGTCATCAAAAAAGCTGATTTTTGACCAAAAAATCAAACTTCACGAAATTAAGTCAAACGTTCACACAAGCTGGGTAGAGGCCAGAAATGAATCACTGAGAGATTTCAGCTCCACACCGATAGGATCCAGGGAGAAAACATACAATTTAGTTTTTTACCAAAATGTCTCAAATCTGAAAAGTTTTCCATATCCGCGGTCATCAAAAAAGCAGATTTTTGACCAAAAAATCCAACTTCACGAAATTAAGTCAAATGTTCACACAAGCTGGGTAGAGGCCAGAAATGAATCCCAGACAGATTTCAGCTCCCTATCGATAGGATCCAGGGAGAAAACAAACAATTTAGTTTTTTACCAAAATGTCTCAAATCTGAAAAGTTTTCAATATCAGCGGTCATCAAAAAAGCTGATTTTTGACCAAAAAATCCAACTTCACGAAATTAAGTCAAACGTTCACACAAGCTGGGTAGAGGCCAGAAATGAATCCCTGAGAGATTTCAGCTCCCTACCGATAGGATCCAGGGAGAAAACATACAATTTAGTTTTTTACCAAAATGTCTCAAATCTGAAAAGTTTTCCATATCCGCGGTAATCAAAAAAACTGATTTTTTGACCAAAAAATCCAACTCCACGAAATTAAGTCAAACGTTCACACAAGCTGGGTAGAGGCCAGAAATGAATCCCAGAGAGATTTCAGCTCCCTACTTATAGGATCCAGGGAGAAAACATACAATTTAGTTTTTTACCAAAATGTCTCAAATCTGAAAAGTTTTCCATATCCGCGGTCATCAAAAAACCTGATTTTTGACCAAAAAATCCAACTTCACGAAATTAAGTCAAATGTTCACACAAGCTGGGTAGAGGACAGAGATGAATCCCAGAGAGATTTCAGCTCCCTACCGATAGGATCCAGGGAGAAAACAAACAATTTAGTTTTTTGCCAAAATGTCTCAAATCTGAAAAGTTTTCCATATCCGCGGTCATCAAAAAAACTGATTTTTGACCAAAAAATCCAACTTCACGAAATTAAGTCAAATGTTCACACAAGCAGGGTAGAGGCCAGAAATGAATCCCCGAGAGATTTCAGCTCCCTACCGATAGGATCCAGGGAGAAAACATACATTTTAGTTTTTTACCAAAATGTCTCAAATCTGAAAAGTTTTCCATATCCGCGGTCATCAAAAAAACTGATTTTTGACCAAAAAATCCAACTCCACGAAATCAAGTCAAATGTTCACACAAGCTGGGTAGAGGCCAAAAAATGAATCCCCGAGAGATTTCAGCTCCCTACCGATAGGATCCAGGGAGAAAACATACAAGTTTTTACCAAAATGTCTCAAATCTGAAAAGTTTTCCATATCCGCGGTCATCAAAAAAGCTGATTTTTGACCAAAAAATCCAACTTCACGAAATTAAGTCAAACGTTCACACAAGCTGGGTAGAGGCCAGCAATGAATCACTGAGAGATTTCAGCTCCCTACCGATAGGATCCAGGGAGAAAACATACAATTTAGTTTTTTACCAAAATGTCTCAAATCTGAAAAGTTTTCCATATCCGCGGTCATCAAAAAAGCAGATTTTTGACCAAAAAATCCAACTTCACAAGATTAAGTCAAATGTTCACACAAGCTGGGTAGAGGCCAGAAATGAATCCCCCAGAGATTTCAGCTCCATACCGATAGGATCCAGGGAGAAAACATACAATTTAGTTTTTTACCAAAATGTCTCAAATCTGAAAAGTTTTCCATATCCGCGGTCATCAAAAAAACTGATTTTTGACCAAAAAATCCATCTTCACGAAATTAAGTCAAACGTTCACACAAGCTGGGTAGAGGCCAAAAATGAATCCCCGAGAGATTTCAGCTCCCTACAGTCAGGATCCAGGGAGAAAACAAACATTTTAGTTTTTTACCAAAATGTCTCAAATCTGAAAAGTTTTCCATATCTGCGGTCATCAAAAAAACTGATTTTTACCAAAAATCCAACTCCACGAAATTAAGTCAAACGTTCACACAAGCTGGGTAGAGGCCAGAAATGAATCCCCGAGATATTTCAGCTCCCTACCGATAGGATCCAGGGAGAAAACATACAATTTAGTTTTTTACCAAAATGTCTCAAATCTGAAAAGTTTTCCATATCCGCGGTCATCAAAAAAACAGATTTTTGACCAAAAAATCCAACTTCACGAAATTAAGTCAAATGTTCCACAAGCTGGGTAGAGGCCAGAAATGAATCCCCGAGAGATTTCAGCTCCCTACCGATAGGATCCAGGGAGAAAACATACAATTTAGTTTTTTACCAAAATGTCTCAAATCTGAAAAGTTTTCCATATCAGCGGTCATCAAAAAAGCTGATTTTTGACCAAAAAATCCAACTTAACGAAATTAAGTCAAACGTTCACACAAGCTGGGTAGAGGCCAGAAATGAATCACTGAGAGATTTCAGCTCCCTACCGATAGGATCCAGGCAAAAAACAAACAATTTGTTTTTTACCAAAATGTCTCAAATCTGAAAAGTTTTCCATATCCGCGGTCATCAAAAAACTGATTTTGACCAAAAAATCCAGCTTCACGAAATTAAGTCAAATGTTCACACAAGCTGGGTAGAGGCCAGAAATGAATCCCCGAGAGATTTCAGCTCCCTACCGATAGGATCCAGGGAGAAAACATACAATTAAGTTTTTTACCAAAATGTCTCAAATCTGAAAAGTTTTCCATATCCGCGGTCATCAAAAAAGCTGATTTTTGACCAAAAAATCCAACTTCACAAAATTAAGTCAAACGTTCACACAAGCTGGGTAGAGGCCAGCAATGAATCACTGAGAGATTTCAGCTCCCTACCGATAGGATCCAGGGAGAAAACATACAATTTAGTTTTTTACCAAAATGTCTCAAATCTGAAAAGTTTTCCATATCCGCGGTCATCAAAAAAACTGATTTTTGACCAAAAAATCCAACTTCACGAAATTAAGTCAAATGTTCACACAAGCTGGGTAGAGGCCAGAAATGAATCCCCGAGAGATTTCAGCTCCCTACCGATAGGATCCAGGGAGAAAACATACAATTAAGTTTTTTACCAAAATGTCTCAAATCTGAAAAGTTTTCCATATCCGCGGTCATCAAAAAAGCTGATTTTTGACCAAAAAATCCAACTTCACAAAATTAAGTCAAACGTTCACACAAGCTGGGTAGAGGCCAGCAATGAATCACTGAGAGATTTCAGCTCCCTACCGATAGGATCCAGGGAGAAAACATACAATTTAGTTTTTTACCAAAATGTCTCAAATCTGAAAAGTTTTCCATATCCGCGGTCATCAAAAAAGCAGATTTTTGACCAAAAAATCCAACTTCACAAGATTAAGTCAAATGTTCACACAAGCTGGGTAGAGGCCAGAAATGAATCCCCGAGAGATTTCAGCTCCATACCGATAGGATCCAGGGAGAAAACATACAATTTAGTTTTTTACCAAAATGTCTCAAATCTGAAAAGTTTTCCATATCCGCGGTCATCAAAAAAACTGATTTTTGACCAAAAAATCCATCTTCAAGAAATTAAGTCAAACGTTCACACAAGCTGGGTAGAGGCCAAAATGAATCCCCGAGAGATTTCAGCTCCCTACAGTCAGGATCCAGGGAGAAAACAAACATTTTAGTTTTTTACCAAAATGTCTCAAATCTGAAAAGTTTTCCATATCCGCGGTCATCAAAAAAACTGATTTTTTACCAAAAATCCAACTCCACGAAATTAAGTCAAATGTTCACACAAGCTGGGTAGAGGCCAGAAATGAATCCCCGAGATATTTCAGCTCCCTACCGATAGGATCCAGGGAGAAAACATACAATTTAGTTTTTTACCAAAATGTCTCAAATCTGAAAAGTTTTCCATATCCGCGGTCATCAAAAAAACAGATTTTTGACCAAAAAATCCAACTTCACGAAATTAAGTCAAATGTTCACACAAGCTGGGTAGAGGCCAGAAATGAATCCCCGAGAGATTTCAGCTCCCTACCGATAGGATCCAGGGAGAAAACATACAATTTAGTTTTTTAACAAAATGTCTCAAATCTGAAAAGTTTTCCATATCAGCGGTCATCAAAAAAGCTGATTTTTGACCAAAAAATCCAACTTAACGAAATTAAGTCAAACGTTCACACAAGCTGGGTAGAGGCCAGAAATGAATCACTGAGAGATTTCAGCTCCCTACCGATAGGATCCAGGCAAAAAACAAACAATTTGTTTTTTTTACCAAAATGTCTCAAATCTGAAAAGTTTTCCATATCCGCGGTCATCAAAAAACTGATTTTGACCAAAAAATCCAGCTTCACGAAATTAAGTCAAACGTTCACACCAGCTGGGTAGAGGCCAGAAATGAATCCTCGAGAGATTTCAGCTCCCTACCAATAGGATCCAGGGAGAAAACATACATTTTAGTTTTTTACCAAAATGTCTCAAATCTGAAAAGTTTTCCATATCCGCGGTCATCAAAAAACCTGATTTTTGACCAAAAAATCCAACTTCACGAAATTAAGTCAAATGTTCACACAAGCTGGGTAGAGGACAGAGATGAATCCCAGAGAGATTTCAGCTCCCTACCGATAGGATCCAGGGAGAAAACATACATTTTAGTTTTTTACCAAAATGTCTCAAATCTGAAAAGTTTTCCATATCCGCGGTCATCAAAAAACCTGATTTTTGACCAAAAAATCCAACTTCACGAAATTAAGTCAAATGTTCACACAAGCTGGGTAGAGGACAGAGATGAATCCCAGAGAGATTTCAGCTCCCTACCGATAGGATCCAGGGAGAAAACATACATTTTAGTTTTTTACCAAAATGTCTCAAATCTGAAAAGTTTTCCATATCCGCGGTCATCAAAAAAACTGATTTTTGACCAAAAAATCCAACTTTACGAAATTAAGTCAAATGTTCACACAAGCAGGGTAGAGGCCAGAAATGAATCCCCGAGGGATTTCAGCTCCCTACCGATAGGATCCAGGGAGAAAACATACATTTTAGTTTTTTACCAAAATGTCTCAAATCTGAAAAGTTTTCCATATCCGCGGTCATCAAAAAAACTGATTTTTGACCAAAAAATCCAACTTCACGAAATTAAGTCAAACGTTCACACAAGCTGGCTAGAGGCCAGAAATGAATCCCCGAGAGATTTCAGCTCCCTACCGATAGGATCCAGGGAGAAAACATACAATTTAGTTTTTTACCAAAATGTCTCAAATCTGAAAAGTTTTCCATATCCGCGGTCATCAAAAAAGCTGATTTTTGACCAAAAAATCCAACTTCACAAACTTAAGTCAAACGTTCACACAAGCTGGCTAGAGGCCAGCAATGAATCCCTGAGAGATTTCAGCTCCCTACCGATAGTATCCAGGCAAAAAACAAACAATTTGTTTTTTACCAAAATGTCTCAAATCTGAAAAGTTTTCCATATCCGCGGTCATCAAAAAACTGACTTTGACCAAAAAATCCAGCTTCACGAAATTAAGTCAAACGTTCACACAAGCTGGGTAGACGCCAGAAATGAATCCCAGACAGATTTCAGCTCCCTATCGATAGGATCCAGGGAGAAAACATACAATTTAGTTTTTTACCAAAATGTCTCAAATCTGAAAAGTTTTCCATATCCGCGGTCATCAAAAAAACTGATTTTTGACCAAAAAATCCTACTTCACGAAATTAAGTGAAACATTCACACAAGCTTGCTAGAGGCCAGAAATGAATCCCCGAGAGATTTCAGCTCCCTACCGATAGGATCCAGGGAGAAAACATACAATTTAGTTTTTTACCAAAATGTCTCAAATCTGAAAGGTTTTCCATATCCGCGGTCATCAAAAAAACTGATTTTTGACCAAAAAATCCAACTCCACAAAATCAAGTTAAATGTTCACACAAGCTGGGAAGAGGCCAGAAATGAATCCCGAGAGATTTCAGCTCCCTACCGATAGGATCCAGGGAGAAAACATACAATTTAGTTTTTTACCAAAATGTCTCAAATCTGAAAAGTTTTCCATATCCGCGGTCATCAAAAAAACTGATTTTTGACCAAAAAATCCAACTTCACGAAATTAAGTCAAACGTTCACACAAGCTGGCTAGAGGCCAGAAATGAATCCCAGACAGATTTCAGCTCCCTATCGATAGGATCCAGGGAGAAAACATACAATTTAGTTTTTTACCAAAATGTCTCAAATCTGAAAAGTTTTCCATATCCGCGGTCATCAAAAAACTGACTTTGACCAAAAAATCCAGCTTCACGAAATTAAGTCAAACGTTCACACAAGCTGGGTAGAGGCCAGAAATGAATCCCAGACAGATTTCAGCTCCCTATCGATAGGATCCAGGGAGAAAACATACAATTTAGTTTTTTACCAAAATGTCTCAAATCTGAAAAGTTTTCCATATCCGCGGTCATCAAAAAAGCAGATTTTTGACCAAAAAATCCAACTTCACGAAATTAAGTCAAATGTTCACACAAGCTGGGTAGAGGCCAGAAATGAATCCCAGACAGATTTCAGCTCCCTATCGATAGGATCCAGGGAGAAAACAAACAATTTAGTTTTTTACCAAAATGTCTCAAATCTGAAAAGTTTTCAATATCAGCGGTCATCAAAAAAGCTGATTTTTGACCAAAAAATCCAACTTCACGAAATTAAGTCAAACGTTCACACAAGCTGGGTAGAGGCCAGAAATGAATCCCTGAGAGATTTCAGCTCCCTACCGATAGGATCCAGGGAGAAAACATACAATTTAGTTTTTTACCAAAATGTCTCAAATCTGAAAAGTTTTCCATATCCGCGGTAATCAAAAAAACTGATTTTTGACCAAAAAATCCAACTCCACGAAATTAAGTCAAACGTTCACACAAGCTGGGTAGAGGCCAGAAATGAATCCCAGAGAGATTTCAGCTCCCTACTTATAGGATCCAGGGAGAAAACATACAATTTAGTTTTTTACCAAAATGTCTCAAATCTGAAAAGTTTTCCATATCCGCGGTCATCAAAAAACCTGATTTTTGACCAAAAAATCCAACTTCACGAAATTAAGTCAAATGTTCACACAAGCTGGGTAGAGGACAGAGATGAATCCCAGAGAGATTTCAGCTCCCTACCGATAGGATCCAGGGAGAAAACAAACAATTTAGTTTTTTGCCAAAATGTCTCAAATCTGAAAAGTTTTCCATATCCGCGGTCATCAAAAAAACTGATTTTTGACCAAAAAATCCAACTTCACGAAATTAAGTCAAATGTTCACACAAGCAGGGTAGAGGCCAGAAATGAATCCCGAGAGATTTCAGCTCCCTACCGATAGGATCCAGGGAGAAAACATACATTTTAGTTTTTTACCAAAATGTCTCAAATCTGAAAAGTTTTCCATATCCGCGGTCATCAAAAAAGCAGATTTTTGACCAAAAAATCCAACTTCACGAAATTAAGTCAAATGTTCACACAAGCTGGGTAGAGGCCAGAAATGAATCCCAGACAGATTTCAGCTCCCTATCGATAGGATCCAGGGAGAAAACAAACAATTTAGTTTTTTACCAAAATGTCTCAAATCTGAAAAGTTTTCAATATCAGCGGTCATCAAAAAAGCTGATTTTTGACCAAAAAATCCAACTTCACGAAATTAAGTCAAACGTTCACACAAGCTGGGTAGAGGCCAGAAATGAATCCCTGAGAGATTTCAGCTCCCTACCGATAGGATCCAGGGAGAAAACATACAATTTAGTTTTTTACCAAAATGTCTCAAATCTGAAAAGTTTTCCATATCCGCGGTCATCAAAAAAACTGATTTTTGACCAAAAAATCCAACTCCACAAAATCAAGTCAAATGTTCACACAAGCTGGGTAGAGGCCAGAAATGAATCCCGAGAGATTTCAGCTCCCTACCGATAGGATCCAGGGAGAAAACATACAATTTAGTTTTTTACCAAAATGTCTCAAATCTGAAAAGTTTTCCATATCCGCGGTCATCAAAAAAACTGATTTTTGACCAAAAAATCCAACTTCACGAAATTAAGTCAAACGTTCACACAAGCTGGCTAGAGGCCAGAAATGAATCCCCGAGAGATTTCAGCTCCCTACCGATAGGATCCAGGGAGAAAACATACAATTTAGTTTTTTACCAAAATGTCTCAAATCTGAAAAGTTTTCCATATCCGCGGTCATCAAAAAAGCTGATTTTTGACCAAAAAATCCAACTTCACGAAATTAAGTCAAACGTTCACACAAGCTGGGTAGAGGCCAGAAATGAATCCCAGAGAGATTTCAGCTCCCTACAGTCAGGATCCAGGGAGAAAACAAACATTTTAGTTTTTTACCAAAATGTCTCAAATCTAAAAAGTTTTCCATATCCGCGGTCATCAAAAAACTGATTTTTGACCAAAAAATCCAACTTCACGAAATTTAGTCAAACATTCACACAAGCTGGGTAGAGGCCAGAAATGAATCCCTGAGAGATTTCAGCTCCCTACCGATAGGATCCAGGGAGAAAACAAACATTTTAGTTTTTTACCAAAATGTCTCAAATCTGAAAAGTTTTCCATATCCGCGGTCATCAAAAAACTGATTTTGACCAAAAAATCCAACTTCACGAAATTAAGTCAACGTTCACACAAGCTGGGTAGAGGCCAGAAATGAATCCCCGAGAGATTTCAGCTCCCTACAGTCAGGATCAAGGGGGAAAACAAACATTTTACATTTCATGGACCGAGTTGGTTACGGACCGACTTGGTTACGGACCGACTTGGTTACGGACCGAGTTGGTTACGGACCGAGTTGGTCACCGACCGAGTCGGTCACGGACACGGACCGAGTTGACTCGGACCGAGTTGGTCACGGACCGAGTTGATCGGCATGGACGTACATCATGTACACACACAAACACGTACGTGAAGCAGGGGCCGGGACACAATCGCGCTCCATCTACATGCGGAGTTTGTTTTTCAAAAACAAACAAACTCCGCATGTAGATCGCGCGTGGTCGTGTCCCGGCCCCTGCTGAACGTACGTGTTTGTATGTGTACATGATGTACGTCCATATACAATACGTAAGTAGATAAAAGCCATAAGTGTTTTTGAATGATCGCTGTATGATGTCTGTTCAATAGTGGTTGAATTTCACGGATTTTCAATCCAAAAGTATTTGTGAGTATCATTGAAGCTAGTCCGAGTAACTTGGACCCAACTTATCGCCTTTTTTAACATTTGGACATGGTCTGGCGATATCGCCAGACCATGTCCAAATGTTAAAAAAGGCGATAAGTTACTTATCGCCTTTTTTAACATTTGGACATGGTCTGGCGATATCGCCAGACCATGTCCAAATGTTAAAAAAGGCGACAAGTTGGGTCCAAGTTACTCGGACTACATTGAAGCCCCATTACTTCGTCTTTGATATGTGGAAATGCCAGTCATGCCAGTAGGCCTAGGTGCTTTCAAAGGTATTTTTGTCAAGGATTTTGCTTGATTTTTGTGGTGAACTTTGAAATTGTCACTTTGACAATAATTCCGTTGTGGGACAATAGTAGTAGACCAACATCCCAAATGTCAAAAAAGGAGTTCTAACGCCCGAGTTAGTGGGACTAGGCCTACAACAACAATACACGATCAGATCGCCAACAATGTCAATGACATTAATGACAATTCAAAATGTCAGGAATCAAATTGAAACAAAATAAAAGGTCCATGCATTTGGGGGGGGGGGGGGGGCCAGCTCGAATTTTACAAGTTAATAATACAACTACCAACCTTTATAATCAAACGAGCAACGAAACCTGTGGAAGGCTTTCGAAGGTTCTGAGCAACTGAATTTTTCAGGCCCATAATCAGTGATAATTCAATTAATTGTACAACTATTTTGTGTCACGGTGTTGTCACTGTTGATTAATGATTTCGGTAGCGCCAGTATCACAACTCCAGCAGTACCACTTATGATAATTTATGCTTACGTCACCACAAGTCAGGCACAAGTCAGAGCGGGAGGTTTCGCATCGAATGATCGGTCAACTTTCGAAATGCAACTCGTGTTTGAGCAGAGCCAGCTGTGACATGTCGTTCTTCCCATTCCAAACTTACTAGTGCAAACAATTACAATAGCATTCGGTTGTACCACGGAGGTAGAATTACATGTACTTGGGCCAATTGATCTGTAACTTTGTCAAGGTTAGCGTGCTCGGCGGATACTATTTTACACAGTGTCGGCATTTTAGTCGATTACAACGTGCGCTTAAAAAAATAATACGAATAGATAAGGGGAGCCTTCGTTTTTGAAATGACCAATGTTTCGGATTAACCGGCTTGGGCAGATGATTCGGGTCCATGCATATTCTTCCATGATTTATTATTACATTTAGCATTAAAAAAGTAGGTATGATTACCGTGAACGCTTGCATTAATTGTTATTTAGTTTGTTCATTTTTACTCTTTTCTTTTGACACAATCATAGAGAAAGGACATACCATATTTACATAAACCTTGTTAATATTCTTAAAAAAGCTATTGAATAAAGAATTTATTTTGAATTAATGGATTTGAATCTGTATCAAAATCTTATTTCTGTCGTTGAAAAAAATCTTCGCGGTTTTCAATTACTTCCGTGTGCATCCGTGGACTGCGTAATAACGCCATAACCACAGAAATCCTTGGAGATGCTAATTATGATTTATCCTTTACCCTAGTGTATGGGATGGTTGACCAGCATGTCTCAAGATATTTTTCGCACTCAAGGAATAATCGTGAAGCTGACACTTTCCCTGCATGCAGAAAAGGGTGTGTGTAATGATTTTTGTGCCAAAGACGATTGGTGGTTTTACCAAGAAAATTACCATACTTTTTTTTAATCGAGGAAAACCATATGGGCCCACCATGCAAGCTTAAAGTTAAACGGGGCCTTAGGAGAAGCGCATATGGTTGCAAACAACATGGCGAATCGCCCAAATTTTGATGTTTGCATTAGGCCCAATTTTGGGTATGTATAAAACCTCTAAGCGGCATTAGATCACAGGCAACACCATGAGCTGACGAGTGGATCAAGTTTTATCGTTATTCCTTCTTTTTTTTAGTACATGTATATTATTTTGTCTTACAAAATTTCAAATTGTGTTTTGTTTTTTAACGGAAAAATATTGGGCCGGTTTTGTTGTTGCTTTTGCCAGTGCCTCCTTCCATTTTTTTACTTGTCAACATCACCGAACAAATTTCGATTTGATTTAATTAATTCGAAACAATGATGATAAAGATGCTCTGTGTTTTAACCATTGATCTCCATTTTACATTGATCTCTATTAGTAAGACTTAAATCAATGGTTTTAACCCATGCAGCTCTAAAACAAGTAGATATAGTACCGCCGGACCGATATTGGAGGAGGAGGGGGTATCGAAGGTCGCGTGGGCCGAGTCGTAACATTGTACATGTTACACCCGGTACAATTACGTACGGAACCCTTGACATGTATGGGTGACCGTGCTGTTGGGCCTGCTAAAGAAGGACATGCACACGACGATCACGCGCGGACCGACGATGTACGTGTACATGTACATGTACATGTACATTACATGTACATGTACAGAATTCATAAGTTTGATGACGCTGTACCGTTCACGGCATAAATTATGATAAGTGGTACTGCTGGAGTTGTGATACTGGCGCTACCAATGATTTCGCAAACAGTATGCAATAGGGCGCCACCAAGCGTTTTGCTCAGCCGTTTTTCAAACTTTGGCGTCGTTCTAGGTGGGCTTCATTACTTTACGGTTGCAGTGACAATTTATGAACCCGTTTTTATTATAGTATACAATTTGATGTTCCCGAAGCAAAAATTGGACCGATATTGAGCTGGATCCCCCAAAGTAAGGATTCTAAAAAAGGAAATCCTCGTCGAAGCCGAATGTGAACGAAGTTAGATGTGAAACCCCACACGGCTTCGCTCAGGCCTCACGCCCATGCTGTCCAAAAGGGCCATGGTCTCAAACCTTGTGTAGGAAGCACAGGTCTAAGTGGGTCAATTACTATTAACAATGTGTATATATCATATATCATGTGGGAAAGGACGAACGACCCATACATGCGAGTGGGCGGAAAGGCGGAGAGGAGGAGGGGGAAGGCCGTGCCCTCATGCCCCTGCCTTAGACAGTGTCCCCATGAACGCCATCAACCCTCCGGCTGTCACTTTGTCCCAATTCAAAGCCCCCACACTAGTATCAGCTCAACTGCGTAACACTCCTAACTCTCCTTCTGGCAAATTTTCCTCCTCATAATTTTTGTCCCTTGCAGTGGCGGGTCTGGGGGAACCCCCCCCCCCCCTCCTTAGCCGCCGACCTTTTGTACACAGACACTATAATAAAGTAGGGCAAAAAATATAGTTGAATGCTAAACTTCCTTAATTGATTCTCAACTTGACTTAGAATGCAGGAGAAATCATTGTAGATTCTAGTCATTGTAGTCATGCCCCCGGACCCCCCCAGTTGGGCGTGCCTTTTGCTCGCCTTTACTCAACCCCCCGGCCCTTCTCATATCCCCCCCCCCGTTTCCTGTAAGCTAGATCCGCCCCTGCCTGGATTTGTGCCGCTCCAAATTCAAGCAGCCAGGGAACACGGCGGTGATGATTTATCCATTAATTAATAAAAAGAGAGATTCAAACATTAATATTGTTTGCATACATATTTATTTCCTTGGTAAGTTAGTCCCTTGATCCACTTTTAAATGAACAAAAGCACAGAACACCGTGGCCATTAATTTGACTATATACACGAACATTGTCTGACGGTTGTCTGGTTCATAATTATTCACCTCACAACGTGGTAGCGCATCATATTAGTTGTTGATCCAAAACGACGATGAATTTTAAATATCTTCTGCCCTAACCCCCCCCCCCCCCCCCCCGGCAGGGTTCAGGTTAAAATTAACCTTATACTTTGCAGGTATATACATCTCATCGGGTGGTCTTTGATATTTTAATTTAGTAACATAATAATGGATACACGAAAACTTTCACTTAAATATGTGCCTACCCTAGCATTCCAAAACAGTGCCCTCTATAAGAAACGGCCGCCTTAACACATAAAGTCAATAATGTAGATGCATGTAACAATGATGTTGATTACCTAGCCATAAACACTTTCCTTATTTTCAAGAAGTTCACTACTTTGCAAAACCAAATAACAACTCTGTAGATATGTAAATGTAGTATGTCAGTCCGACAAATAGTTATAAAAATAAAATTTGTTTAAAGTAGCCCACACTATAAAGTAACATTATAATAATGAATGAGCTAGGTTTTTAAATAATTATTCCTCGATCTTCGTATTATAAGTTACAAATCTTCCTTGAGTGCCGGCCTTTGAGCATGTATATATCAATATGAAAATCTTCATTTACTAATAAACAAAGTTGAGAACGGATTCATAATATTGGTGCATAACGTTAACAAACGTTTGCACATAATGTTCCTTTGCTGTAAAGTCCGATAACCGCGAAAAGGTAGTTCCGGCTATTTTATAATAAAAAAAATCATTCAAATTCACCAACTGTAACATTCCATTTCGTCCGAGAAAAATTTCACACGCTTTTAACAAAACCACTTTAGTCATTTACCATTCAATTATAAAGTTTGGTCACCCTCTTTAGTCACAGGGTCGAGAATATTCGTTATTAAAGATCAAATCCGTCTAAGCTGTTGCTGAATGGCAGCATTCAGAGATCGAATTCGTCTTAGGCCTATATAAATCAATAGGACGAATTTGATTTCTGAATTACAAGGTTTGGCATAGACGAGACGAAATCGAATGCTCAGGTACGAAAACGTGTGCTCATAGTTTGAATTTGCTTAAAGTGAATTTAAAATTGGCGGGAAAAGACGAAATTAAATATTGGAAGTGCACTAAATCGATGTTGATGGACGAATTTGAATTCGATGAATTCGAATGATAAATGTTTTAAAATAGCCGGGAAAACCTATACTAGAAAGTGGCGCGTATATGGCTTGCATGCATCGTAACATAGACATATCTCAAGCCAGGAATTCCTTCGCCTAATGAACAAGTTTTATGAATTAAAAACAAAATTGTCTTCAGAAGAAATAAAGGAATATAAATCAACTTACATACATACCAATGTTTTATTTTATCTAAACATGCAGACGGAACTCACCATTGTGTACGTCGTTGAAAAGCGCATTTAATGATTTAAATTACATGAAATGTGTTGGAAAATAATCCTTTCAAAACCTGTAATTTTTGTTTTCAGCAGCCAAAACTGAACGAGTTCACTTAAAGGATACAGTTTTTAGAGAAGCATGTTTTAGACTTTACTAAAGTTGACCAATATGTATCATTGAACTACACTGTATGCTAGAGCGCCTGTTCAATTGGTTCTGGGCGATCTAGCTTAAAATTTAGATACCTTGAATCGAAGTTCACTTATTATAAAAATCAAATTCATAACTTAAAAAGATAACAGAAATTACAACCTGACTTAAAATTGGCTCGTTTTTATTCAGGTTGGCCGTACATTTCACTTGGACACAAAATAATGTTTGCATTCTAACGAACGGTAATTCGCTCTAAGGCAGAGGTCACTGCACTAAAGTGACCCTTCAGATATCTCGCGGTATCTCGTACGTTCTCCACAGTGTCGAGAGTTACAATTCTCCTCGTAAAGGGATCGTAGCGGACGTCGAATGGCTTCTTCATGGAACTTGCAAATGCCCTAAGGGGAAAAAAACGAAGATAATATCTTTCTAGGAGTGGGTGGAATAACATCCATAGAGGTCACAACCTTTGAAAGTTTTGCGAAAGGCTAGGAATAATATTATGCGCTTTTCAACCAAACAAATGTGCAACACATTCTTCTCAGCTTCGAGATAGTAGAAACATTTATTTCAATGTTGCCATTCTCACACTATAAAATGTTAAAATGTCGTGTAAACTTATCATACAAAGCAAAATGCAATGAATTTTGTAATGGTACATAATAATGTACATGGATCAACACTAAAACAAATTTACAACATTTAGGTATAAGGTGAAGCGTCATGCTTCTGTACCCTAACCTATGGACAGACAAGTGGACATGACCGAAAAAAACAGAGTCAGTGACAAAGGACAAAATGGACAACAGTCAGACACACAAAGACACAACCTAGAAAAACACAAACTGGTATGAGACGAGAGCATACATCTAGATTCATAAATTATAACTAATCATTCGATAGAAATGGAGTAGATGTGATCTAAGGTTTTAAACAAAGACAGAGAAGGAGGGTGATGATGTTAAGAAGTCATCTAGACGTTTCCAATATGATGTACAACGTTGAATAAAGTACCGAACACATCACTATAGAGTGTTGACCCAAATAATAATAATCTCCCCTTTTATATGAAGGGCCTAAAAAAGCTAACGGCACAAATAAGGTTTTCTCCTGTCAAAAAAGTTTCATTTAAGACAAAAAATATTGGGCATCGAAATGCATTTGCGAGAGACATGCATCAGCCGCAATGCAATAAGCCTCTGTACTGATGACGTCGCACTTTCTTTACATGTGCACTTTCCTATGGAGCCAGTGGGGGCCCACGGTCCACAGAGCACCATAGGAAAGCACACACGTAAACAGAGTGTGACGTCATCAGTACAAAGGCTTATTGAATCATGTTTCAAAATTGCTCATGACGCTCGCGCACGTGTCAACAAGTATACATATACACCTAATGGTGAAGGACATTTGTAGTAGACGAATTTCACTGCTTTTAAAGCTATCATAATCACGAATTCGTCCATTACACCGATCCGTCATATTCCATTGACTGGTTTGTCATAAGGATACATGTATATACCATGATTACCTATGACTTCATACCAACGGACACCAACAGGTAATCTGAACATCTAAGCATCTTTTGCATGCCATTTCGCAACATATTAAACGGTTTATGTGTAACCACTTTTACACCAATCACATTTCAATAGATACAGGATGAGTAAAAAAAGCGGAACCCCAATGTCGGGACCATTGTTTTAGTGAAGTTCTGCATGTAGCCCTTTCAAAATCTAGGATATGAAAGCCCAATTCATAGGCTTTCTTTTAGTATAAGAATCATTCAAATCATTTATGTACTTTTCAAGTTACGAAATTTTAAACACAACCACCGTTTTAAAGTTCTGTCCACGGATCACAAGAAGGTGAGTGTTCTTTCAGCAAAACGAAAACAAATCAATTTTGCTGGAAGAACGCACACCTTTTATGTGATCCGTGGACAAAACTTTAAAACTCGAAAAGTACATGAGTGATTTGAATGATTCTTGTACTACAAGAAAGCTTATGAATTGGGCTTTTATATCCTAGATTTTGAAAGTGCTACATGCAGAACTTCACTAAAACAAGTGTCCCGACATTTGGGTTTCGCTTTTTTGACTCATCCTGTACTCCTGCAGAAGAGAACAGTTTGCTGAAAGTTGGCATCACGTGACCACAACGTTTTAATTGTGGCATGACGTCACAGGTGTGTTGCATTTTGCAAACAAAATGTAACATTGTCTAGATTGGAATCCATACACTGTGGCATGTTTTGCGAGATACTTATAACGTGTTCTTTTTTTTGTTACCTTAGTTTTTGTTTGGTGTCCTCGAAGCTCTCTGAGACGAAGTAAAGTGGTTGGTAGTTCTTGTCTTGATACTCCTGCACGGCCACCTTGGAGGCTTGGAAGGACCTGTGCTCCGGCTGGTCCGAGAGGGCGTACTTCAAGAAATATCAAAGATTGCAGGTTAGTTTGCGATTAACTTTTAGAAGCATTAAAGATTAGAAAACGTTTAAGCCTCCGGTTGAAACAAAGCAGAGGTCTAAATCATTCGTGAAAGCCCCCTCATTTTGTTGGTTTAGGATTGTAAATTCTCCTTGTGTTCCGAATGGGCTCTCAACACAGACAATTTGACAAAGACCGCCGGTGTCATGTGAAATTTGGGATCCCAGGAAATCTGGTCTCTTTTACCTTATAATTATGCACTCTAACCCTCCCACGAGATGTCACTGTCCTAATTATTTTACTAAAGCATGCGCAATACAACCAACGAGTCCGTATAAGCTCATGCTTTCGTTTAACTCGAAGCTGACGGTTGTACATCAAAGTTGAAAACCGGCTCTCCTTAGAAAAGCCTAATCCACACAGATTTTCAACTTTTGGGCGAGTCCACAATTATCTTGCGTTAACTGGTAACTTACCATGAGTTCCCCGGGAGCGGAGAGCAGACCTGCGCCGTAGGCACGGACTTGGTCGCCCTCTTTGCATAAACCGAACTCGACGGTGAACCAGTACAGCTGAGGAAAAACAATATGTATCAAGATTTTATGTCAACTTTTGCTGCATCTCTCTTTCATAGTGTTGCCTCAGCGACTATACGCTTCAGAAATTTCATTATTCATGTTTTATTATTCCTTAAACTTCCTTAAACAAAATGTTGAATTACAGTTTAATTTGCAAATACATGAACTACTAAAAAATCATACGTTTAAAACACAGAGGACCATACACCATACCGAAATAAGTATGTAACTTGAATATCACATTAAAACATACACAAAATAAAACATTCTATTAGCATAAATTAAATATTAAAAAATAAAAGTTAAAAAACACGAGAAGAAATAAGAAAACATGTTTAAAAAATCCTTCTTACGTTTTCTTATTTCTTAACAATGAAGACATTTAGCTCTTAATTGAACTTTCATTCACAGTGTGATCAATAAGAGCCGAACCCATGATACCGAACTGAAATTCTCACAGGAAAGACGTAGAAAAATCAAAAATGTTTTTGATCGATGGAATATTTATAAATTGGAGAAATCGTTTGCATAGGTAATTATAAAGACAATATTGCCAGAGAATGCACGGTTGCAATCGAGTCTGCATTTCTTGGTAATAATTTTAATACTCTTAATACTGCATGCTTACCGTTGCCAATTTGGTAATGTCGTCATCAGACACGCCCAAAGACGCTAATCCTATCTCCTAAAAAAGAAATAAATAAAACTAGAGTTTCGCGTTTGTTGTTACAAACGCAGAGTGGTCGGGTAGACAACTATTTTATGAAACACTGTCCAGTTAACGGGAACATGTAATAGGATTTATATGACTTAAATACATTTAAAACAGCTTTCTTGCCATGTAACTATGAAGTGTCCACCTCCTTTGTAGCAGTAAAAGAGAGAAATTTCAACATTTAAGTTTTCATGCTAATGAAAATTTCCATATTCATGAGCTCGCGGGATAACTAATATTGTAAAAAAAAATACATCTTTAACGGTGTGATCAATTTCAGTAACATTCTATATACACATGCAAGTTAATTCTTGGTTGATGACGTCATTATTCAAAAACGGAAAGTGATGTTCATTGTGAAGTAAAATAACGTATGTATTCATAACACCCACCTTCCGGTTTGATGACGACACAGTATTTGGAAGCAAAGGTGAACATTGTAATGGATATCAATTTTTGGGCTAAGACCGACATGGATCAATTGATAGAATTACATTTAAAATATGATCGTTTTCAAATTATCATAGAAGGAACTTCCGGTCTGATAACGTCATGAATTTGAAACTTTGCCAAGTTATATGTGGTTCATCAAAAAATTTCACGGGCCAATTTTGGTAAAATTTGAACGGATGGTTTTCAAATTAAAGAAAGCACACGCTAATTTATGTGCCGCTAGGGGGCGCCCTTTCGAAAGATGACGTCATCACACTGTTTTATTAGTCAGACATTCCTCACTAAACACTTTCCTAATTTGTATGTGTGTAGTAAAATGCTTCCGCTTTTGAACTATGTTCGGTTTTTATTGCACTTCCGGTAACACCGGAAGTTAGGGTCATGCGGTTTTGTGTCCGAGAACAAGAAATATTTTTCACGGCATAGTCTACAACCTCATGAAAAAATGAACACGATACTCTATTTATTTTAAAAGATGTAACGCAAACTATTTTGTCAAAAGTTGCCCTTAAATCGCTTGTCATTTGATACCTGATGACGTCATGATGACGTAACAAAATTTTACAACATCTTCGTTACATGGTACAAGTTCACACAAGGTTTTATGATCATACCCTAAACCGTTTGGAAGAATTGTTGCTTTGTTTTGATTTCAGGCTAAAGTCTTCGCTTTGAATTGACCTAACTTTGACCTTCCAGTAGACCCGGAAGTAAAGATCAAGCGAGTTAACGTACACGACAAAAAATGTTTATCAATTGATGGTCTTTCTGATTACAAGGTTGGAAAACAATTGATCGTTTTGTTCAAGAGTTATAGGTTAACTATAGGTTAAATTTAAAATATGATAGTTGGCAAATTCTCATAAAGGTAACTTCCGGTCTGATGACGTCATGAATTTAAAACCTTGCCAAGTTATCTATGGTTAATCAAAGAATATCAAGGGTCGATTTGGTAAAATTTGAAAAGTAAAGAAAAAAACCCAATATTTTATGTGCCGCTAGGGGGCGCCCTTTCGGATGATGATGATGACGTCATCACACTATTCTTGTGTCTGGCATTGCTCACTAAACACTTTCGTAATACATATGTGTCTGTAGTAAAATGCTTCCGGTTTTGAGTTAAATTTAGTTTTTATTGCACTTCCGGTAACACCGGAAGTAAAGGTCAAGCGGTTTTGTGTCTGGGAACACAAAATGTTTCTCACGGCATAGTCTACAACCTCACGAAAAACGAACACGATACTCTATTTAGTTCAAAAGATATAACGCAAACTTTTTTGTCAAAATTTGCTCTTAAATCACTTGTAATTTGATACCTGATGACGTCATGATAAGGTTACAAAATCAGGAAGCGCACATCTGGTGCTGCATGGATGGCTAATCAAGCATACAACCAGTTGGGACTATTGGTAGACTTGCTGGGGCCTCTAACGTCTTTTGAGTCTATGCAACATATGCTAATCATATCATAAAAATGGCTTTCATTTTTTTTTTTTTTGCATGGGCATTATAAAATTCTGCACTGACTTTACGACAGAAAAGTTTGTGGCTACACGCTGTGCAAATATTAATTTTCAACATTCAGATATGAGAGGAAAACTGGTGAGGCGCGATTTCAATCGGTAATGGAAAGAAATCTTGTTTTCCTTTTATTTGAGGCTAATTTCTATATTTTGAATTCACCTAACTTTGACCTTCCGGCAGCCCCAGAAGGAAAGGTCAAACTGACATCATTGAATATTTAGTTCAAGAGTTATAAGTGAAAGTAATTGGTCACTTTTTCAGATAAAATCACTTGAAAGATTTATCAACACAATAACAGAGAGTGTCGGGTTGTGCCCGACCACTCAACTACCTTCAATCTTGACTTAAAATTTCACCTAGCTCCTGAAATTACACTCAGAACTTAATAGCATGCAGGCTTTTGTTGTTTCCGTGCGATCTGTCAAAGTCACAAAGCAAACAACAAGAACCATACAAATAATTGGTTCCAGTCACTGTATGCCAAATATTAAGACTTTTACCTCCTTAGATACAGATGAATAGAGTTGATCAACAACGCATGCTTTGTATTATCTAATTAAATTGTTAATCACCTGTATCGGCAGCATCTTCAAGTAGGTCCACTTACAGTTATGACACCCACTAAAGCGAAATTTTGGCTGGAATGTAATGAAGAGATCGATACAACAATGCGCATACCTGTGAGAACTGGGCAAACCCTGGATCCGCAAGAATTGGTATGTGTCCAAGCAACTCGTGACAACAATCCCTGATAACGAAATGAAATAAAAGGCATATAGGATCATTTGCTTTTCGTGCATTTTGTTTGTTTCCAACGATAACACCGCTCAGAATCCAAAGAAGCATGTTCAAAACCAAGTTTAAGCTCAGTGGATATAACACTTTTCGAGTAAACAGTGAACAAACCATGGACAACATTTTGATCACAAAAGACGAATTCCTCAATAACACTCTTTATTTCCAACAATTAGTCAATTGACTGATCGTTGGAAATCACCTACATTTCTTGATTCAGGCTTCCATTGACAGCAAGCCAGACGGAATAATTTCATGGGATGTTAAGTTCCAGTATACGATCTTTTATCCTAGTAAGCTTTTTGATAACAATCCGGCAGGCTACCTTTGAGATTTAAAAATTCTGCTTTTGCAATTATATATGCCTTTACAAAAAAAAAAGTGGGATAAACTCGCCATCAACGGAGACAATACTCCCTGGAAAAAACTACGCAGGTCTTTCGTCTCGTCTACGCCAAACCTTGTTATTCAGGAATCAAATTCGTCTTGATTTATGTAAGACGCATTTGATCTCTGAATGCTGCCATTCGGCAACAGCTTAGACGAATTTGATCTGCACTGACGAATATTCTAGACCCTGTGACTAAAGAGGGTGACCAAACTTTAAAATTGAATGGTGAATGACTAAATTGGTTTTGGTAAAAGCGTGTGACAATTTTCGTACACGAAATTGAATGTTAGAGTGCGTGAATTTAAATGAAAAGTTCATAGCAGGGAAAACCTATAATTGTAAATAAAATACATTTGTTTGTGTCTCTTACGGTTCTGGCGTATGCATTGGTGACGAGGCATGGCGTATATACTGCGTAGTCTGGAAAACGCGGAACGCCAGACTTGCCAGGAAATCTCGTGCGGTTAGGAGACCTGCAACTGGACGAAGTTGGAAACCGGACTTCTCTATGAAAGAAAAAAAAAGAAAAAAGAAAAAAGAAAATATTAACGTGAAAAAAAAGGAGAAAAGGCAAAAAAAGGAAAAAAGGATCAAAATAAACTCTAGATTTGAAAAAGAAAAAAAAATACCCGGCACTGTCAATCCGATTTAAGTTAGATGAGAATCAAAAACGATTTATCAGAATTAACCAACTGAACAAAATAACGATTTGTCACAATTATAAAGGAATTAAACCTGGAGTACTTTTGAGCAGCAGATGTTATAATTTCGTATTCAATTTACTTGTCATAAGAGTTCGTCCTTTAAAAGCATATTCGTACAAACCACCACACGTACGACCTAACTTGACCCACAGAAGACAACAGTGCGACCACATCAGTGCGACCACATTTAGTCATTAAGTGTTCCAATCAAAAAACAAAAACAAGAGCAACCCTCCAGAAGGGGGGAAAAGGTTAAGTATGCATATTTTCTTTGATTTGTTGTTTTAGTTTTGGACCCAGATCTTTGATTTTTTTTTAAAATAATTGTCAGAGGAACCAAACAGGATAAATGGTTTTCATAATGAACGACTGAAGTGTCCTATACTGAAACAAATCCTAAATTGAAGGTGTAAACAACAGTTTTAATCAGGAATAGGTATATATTTACCTTGAAGGAACTTGGAAACATCCTCCAGTTGGGGTATGAAATCGGGACTGAAATGAAATCGATTGAGAGGTAACGTCAAAGTCGATTTGATACATCTTTTCAATTGTCAACACTTTGAATTCGTTTAAAGGCAATATGTTATTCCTCGCATATCATGTTATCACTGGAATCGACTGATATATTCGTGTTTTGTTTTCAAAGGTAATTAACGAAGGTGTGGCAGGAACTTGCGTTTTCTGTGATCAGCACGAACATTCAAATTTTTCTTTGAATGCCGAAATGCGGATTCACTTGTATTGTCTGAGTGAACAGAATTAAGAACTTAAAATTACACGGAAAAATGCTGGACAGATATACTGCAGGCCGCATTTGCCCTTCGCAACTTGCGATATCCCGCCATTCCTACCTGTACAGTCCCGCCTTTTCCAATTCCCTGAACGCTGCCACGTGCTCCTTGCACGCATGCGTAGTAAACAGCTGCTGAAGTTGGCGGTACACGTAGCCCCTGGGGGGAAACAGGTGCGGATACAATGACGTCATATTGGTTCGACTTGAGGCGGCGATGTATAAATTACATTCTTCCGAGTTTGATACCGAAACTTATTGACTTGTTTTCCGACCGTTTTGGTTTCGCTTAATTTGAATGATGAGGAAAAAAATCCAAGCTGTATGCACTTGCTCAAAGAAACGCATCTGTGGGTCAGTGTAACGTTAACCGAATAGTCGGGCAAGCTGGCACGGACCGAACACCGAAGATCAAACACGTCTGTTTGCCTACAACGACGGGACTAAATTGAGATGGAAGGCAATATCCGACCACGCTGCTTTTTGAGGCGTTGGGTCTCTGACGATAACCAGCGACATTAGAAATGCCCCTTTAATTGTCCCAAAGAACCATTATGTAGCGGTAAACACTCGGCTGCTATACATTTTAATGAGTAATCTCAGTGTACACATTGCCATGTAGCAATAAGCCACGGCAAATTGATGAAATAAAAAAAGGCTGTCAAAAACTGAGGTTGTTTAAAGAAAACTGAATTCATAATAAATACGGAAAACAGTCTAACTCTCAGTCCTGGGCAGGGTGCAGCTACGGCACGTAGACGCGTTTAGCAGAAACTGAACAATATGGACGTTGCGATTACTTATTCAACAAGTCATGATGTTTATAAAGAAAAATACTTGTAGTAGTCAGTCAGGACATAGTTGTTGCATTTTACGTAACTGCAATTTCCAAATTAATTGTGAACGCTGAGTTGCAACATGTGCACCATATCCGAACACGTGTTGGTTTTCAGTATTTATTAACCTTATTTAGGCTTCTATGGAAAAAAAAGGAAAAGGGAAAGCTTATTAATTTATAAAGCGTCATTCAACAATAGTATGGACGCAAAAACATCATGCGCAATAATTGTTGGTGGTGTTGCTTACGCTATCTCCGATGTGACGTTTAAATTAACAATTAGGCTTGATTAGCCTTGCGTCAGTCTAACATTGACACAACCTGCCGTGTCCTTTATTCCCAATAATAGGCAAGATTGTTTGCAGTCAATTCGTCGTGGGCTGCTGTATTGTTCTGTTGAATGAGATTTAATTGCATTTTAGTTACATATGGTGGGTTATATTAAGAATGAGGCGTATGTAGGCGAGGGGTTTGTTTTCTATACTGTGTTTCGCCAATGTGGCATGCTGTATTGATCAAACGCTTTTTATTTATTCTGCGGTTCATGTGGTGATTTCTGACGTTATGCAAAGATTTTTTTTCTGCCTACCTTGACAAAGATATTATATAATTACAACTATGTTAGGAACAGTTTCAAGCAACAGTTTATGTTATCAGGATTCTGCTGATGTACGTTATACGTTTTTCTTTAGCTTTCTGTCTTGCGTGCCATTATAGATTTGGGTCTATGGTCGGCATACACTGGCAGACGAAATCAGCGTTTATGTTTTATTTTATTCTATTATTGACCTTATTTAAACGACGCCCAAAACTCCTTTGTGTGTGTGTGTTTTTGGTGCCGATTCGCGGCCTCTTTTTTGTTTCTGTTCCAAATTGGCGCATTTTTGCAAAGAACGAATTTTAAGGAGGCCGACCTTTCGGATGGCTCGGCAGACAGGGCCAGGCAGCCTGTTTTGGTTCTTGCTCCTTGCTTGAATCAACCAGCCAGCAAGCCAGCTAACCGATCTTGCCATGCGATCGATGGACACCAATACGATACACTCGTTTGCCGGGAGCACAGTGGAATTTATTTTCCCTGTATACTTTTGCGGTTGGTGGCCGTCGTACATAATAAGCCGTGGTTCTTGCCCCACGGTGCAGCTTTCTGTCGATTCGCTATATTTAGCCAATTAATGAAAATTTTCAAAATCCATAATAAGGCTTGGAAAGAACAGGCCCTCTGCTCTTTGCGGAGTTTATCACTGGGATGGTGTGATAAAATGCCCAATCAAGTATAAATTAAATTCATATCAAGAACGCCAATAATTATAGATCTGTGACTATAAATAGTCCCCAGGCCTTCCAGTAATGTTGTCAGTTTACCAACCCTTCTCGCTTTGATGTGCGAATCATTCGTCATCAATTGTTTCCATAACGTGAAAACTGTCACTGGAGTTCGCGGTCTTTATGTAGGTTAAAAATACACACATCTGTATAATATTTCGAATGTTAAGGTTTGACCAAAAAAATTACAAAATGCACGCACTATCACTGCAGAGGCGCGAAAACAAATCAATGTCTGCCTTTTTTTGTAAATAAATTAACAAAAATCCTCATTTATAAAACACCTCTAAAGTTTTGACCCATAAAAGTGAATCTAGAGTTTTCGATATTTTTTAAAAACTACGTCACACCATATTAATTTCGTGGAATTTCATTATGCTATATAGAAAGTTGTTATCGACGACCAGAAATACCTACAGCTAAGCTTTTAAATGAGTTGGAATATCGGTTTGCCCTTTTATTATTATTTTTCTGTCGGGTGGTATGCGTATGTACGATCGTCCGAAACGAAGCAGTGTTGCCGCGCGCGTAATGAGATAGATAGCTCGTGGGCTGAGGCGTGTTACCCTAGACGGGTGGCCCGCTCGATCTGGACCGCGCTGATCCTGCTTGGCGCCGGCTAACATTTGGCGCGCTCTTCGATTTTCGCTCCAAGCTGGAGGCCTCATCATGCAGCCTAGCCGCGGTATGAGACATTGTGGTTTGGCGATGATCAACAGAGCCGTGTAGTTTTTTGACTAAAACCAGGATTGGATTCGACTATTTGCAACGGTCTGGCCGCGCCAGAAATTATACTTTTGTTTCTCATGATGCCGTTTTGTCTGTGTTCTTATTCTGGACATTAATTCTCCGCAGCTTTCTCTTCAACTAGAACAACGCATGAACTTGAAACTTGGTAGGAACATCCACCCTGATTTAGAGGTGTATACAACAGTGTGACGCCATGGTGAGGTCATCATGTATCAAGTTACATGCGATTTAGTACAAAAAGGGACCGATTTGTTTCAAACTGAACTCATGAACAAAATGAGCATCATTTTTATACTTAGTGATGTTATAGACCATGCCTTGACATGATGAACATTTTGCAATTTAGTAGGCCTATGCACACGCAAAAACCATTTATTTTGAGATAAGCATATGTTGCATAAACTCTAGGGGTTCCGTCCAACTCCATATGGAAGTCTATCGAATACTGATATTCTTTTCAGTAGTCATATGTGCGGCACCAGAAATACGCTACAAATTTGACTTAAAATTTTTCATTGCGAAATAACATTCATAGAAGTACAAAGCAGGAAAAATGATTCCAGTAAAACATTTTTAGCAAAGATTTGTGGACAATTATTCATCCTCTCATTTCTAATAGGCCTCCTCCATGTTGCAAAATAAGTGTGTCATCCTGTGTCGAAAACATAAAATGGTGTATATACCGCCGGAGTTATCTTCAATTGCAATTATTTATAGTACGTATAGGCCAATGTGCACTACTAATTTAGTATTCTAATGCAGTTTCTCTTCAGATTAAAAGAAAATGAACATATTTTTTCCTGAAGAAATTAGGCTTACCATGTTTTTGTTTCCTCTTCGGTGTATTCTACTCCCTCTATGTTCTTCCCACTTAAAACAGGAGAAAATAAAAACACAGTGCAATGATCTCTTTATAATGAAAGGTACATAATTATTACGTACAATTCGGTATGTTTAACTGTAGTTTCAAAAGGGAACCTAGGGCAATTTAAATAAATAGGTTCCACCTTTCCAGACTCTTTTTTTTTCCTCATCATATTTCCCAAAAAACTCAAAGCTGCACTTACTATTTATACTGAAAGGCAATCCGCGTGATTTCAGATCTCCGCATTCGATAGACTTTGTCTGAAAAACCCTGAAATTGAAAGCAATAATTTGATCTAAAAACTGGGAAAAAAAGTGCTATATATCCAACAAAATCTGTAACTCGTTGATCCTCGATCTCATATAAATTTTCTCAACGCAATATCTGTGCAGGCCAACTGATTAAACAAACACCACAATTTCAGTGTTTAAGAACCTCTCGGCCAAAGGATCGGGAACCTCTTAAAACAGTCACAATATCATAAATGTCTCACTTGATTGTAAGTAAATAATAGGCTCATGCATCCTGTGAAATCACTGCACCTAGTATGCTGTCATTTTCGAGTAAAGAGGAATTATCGCGCGTTCAACGGAAACCAATGCTTTGCGTCAAGAAAAATAAAGATACATTTTCAAAGTTCTTCAAAAAGGTATGAGCTGAAATTTCGGTAGGTTAGTTTATTTTAATAACCTGCTTTATATTTATTTTATTGTTTTTGCAAATAGTCCCCACTTCCTTTGACAGCATCGGAACATTCTCGGTGTGTTCATACTCATAGGGCAAACATGGTCAAATTACTGACCTATTCACTAGGCCGACTTCTGGAAAATGGACTAAAAATCTAGTCGCTTCGGGAAACAGGCGTGTTAGCTGACGACAAGCTTCCAAATTTACCCTACATTTTCGGGTCAACAATTCTGTTTAGAAATATAGTTAATTTGCTTCAATTCCACTAAGCCCACCCTAAATCATATCTAGATCATAAAAAGGTATGGTCAATATGAGGCCTCCTTAAGTTGATCATAGCAAGTTTCTACCCAACTCAACCTGCGAATAATTATTACAACGGATTTGTGGGTACTTTTTGTATACTGTTGTTTAAAAAATCTTACCGGGTGATCGTTATCTAGATCAGGTTCATACTCCGTAGTGAGATGTGTGCATTTATCCAGATCCGAAATGTGACGTGGAAACCACACCCCTGCAAATCAGTTGAAATTCCCACCGTTATTTTGAACGAATGTAGGCCAATTTGTGAGGGGAAAAAATGCCCAAAGGCTTAACAAGACACACAAGAATACATAAGGCCAAAGTCGAATCACAATTGATTTTTACCAATTAACTTGATCTGAAAACGAAAGGCAATTAGGCCTACGATGAATCAGGGTTTTTTTTGGTACCCGATTCCTAAGCACTCATTGGAAACATCGCAATATTGCCGACCGTCATTCTGAAGGCACAAGACACATCCAAGGAAGGAAACTCACAGCAATGTGGGTAGTCATAAAACAGGGTGGTGCAAAAAGAAGGAAACCCAGTTTTGACAGGAATTTTAACCTTCTTACTAATATCTTATTTGAACTGGGTTTTTTTTTTATAATGTACCGGTGGTGAAGTACAGCTCTTGTACCATACATGGTGAAAAAATCTTTAAAAAAATCGCAAGAATACTATTATTATGAGAATTTGAATACAAGTCACCAAAATCACTATTGTCCACGTGTTTGTCTTCAAATCACGCTCAGTCAAGCGGATTGAATAAAGCCGTCCGTGGACAAACAGGTTTGGCAAATGGAATTTTTAAACTACCATATCTCAGAGACAAAATATTCATCTGCAATCATTTTTCGTCACTTATGTTTAAAGATCAATATTTCAATACAATTAAATTGAATTTTTGAAATATGCTCAATAAGTAGGTGAACATTGCTGTCAAAAGTGGGTTTCCTTCTTTTTGCACCGCCATGTGGGAGCATCCTTGCGCACGCGTCGTGCGCTGCACACGGCAAGTTTTGAACCCGGGTCATCCCGAAACAATATGAAATTTGTCCAATGAGAACTCATTAAGAACTGAGTTGACTGCACATTGTTTCGTCTGTTACCTCTCCGTGGCAGGTCGTCCCTGTGTATGACCACCGAGTCGACAATCTTCTGGAGGGAGGTTACCAGACTGCGGGTGTTGACCCCTTTGACGTCACACTGCACGAGAAATTCAAGTCCGTCCTCTTTGATGGTCGAAGTGCGCGACTCAACATGCAGCAGTTTTGCCTTCGCCATCTTGGAAACAGAGAAAGAACATAACTGAATTTTGCATGCTGAAAGCTACAGTGGAGTAGTTCAACTTCGTCCGTAGGATCACTTTTTCCTGCCTTTTCCCAATAGTGACCCCTGGATAGGAAACCTGCTTCATGTATCCTGATTCGATACAAAATTACGAATTGTTAACGTTCACTGTGAAATAATACGTCCTCAATCAAAAAAAACTTTTGTTTCCATTTTGCTTACAATAATAATTATGTAATGTGATACTGCATTTTTGCCGGATTAGATTGAAAACATTTTCACTTTAAAAAAATAATCATGTTTTCGGATCTCACGCCGCGACGATTTGATTCTGTTTTTACCCCAGACGCCGCATACAGAAACAAACATTGATTTTAAAGTATACAGCCAGGCACCAGGCTATTCCGTACGGTTACGGTATTAATCTCATAGGAAGAAACCTTTCCAGATTTATAAAGCATTGGTGATTTTGTTTTAATAGTAGATCCATCTTATCAAATAAAAGGCCTAATTCTAAAGGGTTGAATCTCCCTTTGGCCGCAAGAAGGGGGAACAATAAAAAAGGCTCAACGCCATAAGTTATGGCGTGGGCTCCCTGGACGTAATTAATTAATCGCATTACAGTGCATAGGACTATGGACATGACCACAGTGCACGATGTGGCAGTAGTCACGTATTAAGCGACTTCTGGCAACCGGAAGTCAGCTGGAAGACGTTTAATTAAACGGTCGGTTGACGTTTGAAACATCATCATGATTGATAATGTGGAACGGGCTGATTGTGCAGTTTAGTTGACATAGGGCGAAACAATTTCACAACAGAACTACTATACCTAATTCCCATATTCTTCATGAATGTACTTGAATCTACTGCACATGGTAGCATATCACAGAAGCCAACGAAAACTTCCGTGTAGATGAAGCCTAGATGTTTAGACTTTATTCACAAGTCGGCCATATGAAATTGAAAGCGATGTAAAGTCTTCATTTTTGGAACTTGCGAGTAGAAATGAAAGCAATGAGATAAAAGTTCATTAGAAATTAATACCAGTGTGCTCCGATGAATAATTTAAAATTTGTGATTAAACATACCCTCATGCTAGCCACATTTAAACAAAAAACTGAAGTGAGGCTTGGTACGCACGCCAATCAGAAAATAGTCTGGCATCATCCCAGTCAACAGTTTACAATTTATAAAATAGATTCGGGAAACACGATCTAAAATGGCTTCCTGGTTAATAAGGTATACACGGACTGGCGTAACCCAACCTGCGACTGTTCGGAGCAGACTGCAGTCAGTCGACATTGAGTAAAGTTGACCATTTTTATGTGCGTACAAGATTTTTGTTTCAAAGCTATACGAATATGACAATTGAGTATTTTAACTGTGCGTGCATGCGCATACCAAGATTGGACGATGGAGTTTCTCTTCGGGATGAACACTTAACCCATGTTATGCTAGCAGAATCATTGAGGGTAAACATGTCACAGTGAAAGAATGTTGTTCTGTAAAAGTGTTAGCTATACCTATTTAGGGGTATTTTTTTTTTCAACTAATATGTGCAAACTATCGTTTTTATCGGTTAGGACGATTCCATGTCAAAGTTGACATGCTCTCAATATATAAACTTTGTTTCTAGGAAAAATTCCTCGCCTAGTTTTGTTACACATGAGTTCAAAATTTAAGGCATATAGGCCTAGAATCACATGCATTTATCCAACAAGAAACGATCAACTTTGACTAAAGATCGTACTATATACTGTGCACCCGTGAAAAATAAGTCAGTTGACTGATTTTTTTTTTTTAATAAAGAGTGATATTGACTAAAATCATGCCTCGTGATCAAAAGGTTGTGCGTTGTTTTTCAATATATTCTCGCAAAGTGTAACGTCCACCAAGCTGAACATACAGGTTAGGTTTTGAGCATGCCTCTTTGGATTTTGAGTGGTGTTGTTATTGGAATGAACAAAATGCATGAAAAGCAAATGATACACATGCCTTCAATAAACATATGCAAATCGCCTTAGTATGGATAGAAATGTCGGAGAGGTATCCCATTTAAAAACAAGATGGTACTCGAAACCATGCGTCTCGCCTGCTTTCGCAATTATCTTTATAGAGTGACTAATCGGTATGAAGGTTGCCATGTTGCAGCTATGACCCATGTGTGGTTCCAATTGAACTTCGACTTTTGAAATGAAACCAATTTTACGAAACTTTAACCGAAATGCCACATACATTATATATACATACATACATATGTACAAACATGATTGCATAGTCTCTTTCCTGAACAAAGTTCAGGAGAGACAAAAAAAGCTGTGCTTCATATTCAAAATCTGAAAAGCAAGAAAGAAACAGTATGGTCGCGAATTATTTGATAATGACAAGCATATTAGCGCTTCTTGAAGGCCTTAAAGAGCATTTGTGTGTAATTAAGGAGCCAAACAACTTCCATATTAAATGCGGGTTACTCGGGGGCATAACCATAGACCATATGGCGTTTTCATTACGGGCCTTAATAATCTTCTGCAGCCGAACCGCAGACAAACCCAGGGTTTCGAACAAGTCTTAATCTCGTATACTACTATAACATACCTCAAACACTTTAGCCGCCCGGGCTAGCGAGCCGAAGCCGATTCCCTCACGTGATGAGAACGAGACGCACATCTGCTTGGGCAGGTCGCCGTTGACGACCGGCGGCGACAAACTCGGTTGTTCCTCGGCGAAGACATCGTCGTTCTCCGTAGGGCTGGGCAGGCCGAACGGGCCCCAGACGTCCACCGAAGAGCTGGCCGAGTCTCTGCGAGCATCTTCGATCAGGCTGGACTTCCGCGAAGGGTAAAGCGTACTCTGCCGAATAAAAATACAAACAAATCGCCAAATAGGTAAAATAGGAATGGTTGGTTGTATAGACTATAAAACAAAAAGTTCTCCGTACTGCAACAGTGAATGTCTGTGATGAAGAAGGTCCAACGTGATGGAAAATGATTCTGGTATGTATGAGGAAGAGCCCCGAGTGCTCGGAGTTGGGACTGCTTTTGATAGATATCCAAGAAAAGCCGTATTAAAACTCTGCAGTTTGGAGTACATGGTTTCTTCTATAACATTCAAATGGTTTTTGGTGGTAGCAGTAGCTTGGACCCCTCCTCCTCGTCGCAGGCATTAAACAACTCCTAATATGACTTGCAGGTGTGAAATATGCGAATGAATAGTATTGGTGTCAAACACAAGCATGTCGCTATATATGGTCGTTTGTGGAGATACCTCGGGGCGTGTTCATCTTTTCAAACCGTGGACGAAAAATTCCAGAGAACAAAAGAGAACAATATCGTCCACGATTCCCAGCATACGTCCGCGATGGAGGTAGTATACAAAGCCTATGGGAGTCTTCCTAATGAAGTAGTTACTAAGGGACAATAGGACGTCCACGATCGACGGTGTGAACACGTCGTTTTCATGCATGTGTACAATTCTTTTTGTCGTGTGTACAGCAGCTGTGAATGGCAACTGTTAGGACGAAGGTGATTGAGGATGATACATGACACACCGGATATTCTTGAGTTTAGCTAGGTGGAAAATAGTTTAATTCTCTAAAACTCATTTAGACACCGGTACAAATTAGGTTCTTGGACAGGAAGAAAAGTTGAACCACAGAGTATATTGAGGCTGGATTAGCTTCTGGCTGTACCTCCAAGGGTAGATCCAGGAGGGGGGGGGGAACCCAATTTTTTTTTTTTAATAAAAGAAGGCATTGTGTACACACCACCATCCTTTTCTCAAAAAGATTTGGTTAAAGTGGTCAGAAATTGCCTCAGATCGCACCAAATAGCATCTAGAATCCAAAAAATGTTCGGGCCCTTAAGCGGGACCCGAGCCCCACGCCGTAATTTACTGGAAAGAACCTGCCAAAGAGTGGTGTCGGCAGTCGGTAGGCCCTATGTTGACCATCATTGGGGAAAATACCAACTGAAGTTGTCCAACACTGTTTTTACAGTTTAGTCTGGGGAAGTATTTACAACAAGCTGAATTACCCGATCATAGATCGGGTAGGGCGTATTTGTGTTGGGGTTGAAAATGTAGGGAGTTAAATGTAAATGAGGGACTTAGTTGAGAAGACATGCAGTTATAGAAAAGCAATTTCTGTGGTGCGATCTCAGGCAATTTCTGACCACTATTATAGTAAAAACCAATTGTTTTGAGCAAAAGATCATCTTTTAAACATCATTTTCGAGTTTGGAGTCATTGAATCAGCTATTCTGAGTAATAGAATAATTACAGTAGGCTACAATTTTTTTATTCGGGGGAAAAAAGGGGGGGGGGGAGAGACCAAACGATATCCCGCTTTAAAATGTTGGGGTGGGGGTCCCCGTCCCTCACCGATTGACGCCCATGATAATTATGTACCATGGCATGTATAACTGTCTTTAAATTGTCCGGTTGGTCTGTTAATTAAGTTGGCATTTTGTACAGTTTTGACAATAAATCATAATGCAATAAAACGTGAACGTGTCAAGTTGCAATGGAAATGTTGAGTGTTATACCACAAAATGACAAAGTCTGAATCATGGAGGAAGGTCATAATTAAGTTACAGTATCGGACTCTTCAACAAACGTAAACTTGATACTTTTAACAATTTGCGAGACCTGCGTGGAAAACTCCCTGGACCAAGGTGAAATTACGACCTTGGTATGCTATTGGGGTTTTGCCGGGAAAAGGGTAGCATGCAAGATCTTGGTCAGAATAATGTAACCCCAACTGATCGCGAAACACAATTTCGTCAATGGCACTCTTTATTTCCAACGCTCATTCAATTGACTGATCGTTGAATATCATTTATACATTTCTTGATATTGTAAATAACAACAAATCAGATAAAACAAAGTTTACGGGGAATTTATATATAGTAGCCAGTGCGATGTTGAATCCAAGTATGCCCTAGGCTTTTTGATAATAATTTGGTAGGTTACTTTCGGGATACATGCAATTGACCCTATATACCTTTAACAGTGTACATGAACATTGTTGAAGGGTTGGGTTAACAACTTCGAAATAAAAATGACCTATGCAAGTTTAAGCCTATATCACTTATCATTATGCAAACTAAACAAGATGTTTTGGTCTGGGCTGTAGGCAAATTTTAATCGCATTAAGGAAGCACATACTTAGGCGTTGCTAGGCTGCAACCACGCTAGCCTCTTAGAAACTGGTAGATTTATCCGACTGTTTGTTTTATTGAATTGGCAAAATGGTACACAATTCGGCCAATGTCTTTTCACATCAAAGTTTACCTTCATTTGAGGAAAGAAGTTATGCCATGTTTTTAGAACAAAAGGGTTCCCTCCCTTCGGTGGTTCCGCCCTTCTGACTCTGTAGCTTTATCCACATGTGCTTCTTACATTCAATACTATTAAATAGGCCTATGGGGTGACCCAAACAAATTGTGCAAGTAATCATTTTTAAATCTCTCAAAAGTATCCAACATCACCATTGCATGTTGATGGAGTATATTGCTTGTACGCTTGTGTATAATCACAGCGAAACTTTGATGAAAATTCATTCATGCAAACCAGAGATACAACAGATTATAAAATGGCAATGTGTTTTTCACCCATTTCAATGTGATTTACACAGTTAATGAAAATACCCAATGCAAGAGTGCCGGTCGAGCGATTTCTAATGCAATGTGTAATTCCCATTGCAATGGTTGAAACACACATATCCTTTTATAATCTGTTAAAGCTGTGGTTTGCATGAATGGGTTTCCATGGCAGTTTCACTGATTATGCACAAGAGTACACTGCAAAAACTGTGTTTAGCAATTAAACACTTTTCTAAACACTTTCTTGCTATCGGTTTGTAAACATGTTTCAATTCTAAACGTGTTTGGAGTGAGGATGGATAGTGTTTAGCAATGGAACATTAAAGACGTTTAGGAATTGAACACATAAAATTTAGCCTCTAAACATGTTTACAAAGTGATAGCAAAATTGTGTTTTAATTAATATGCTCCATCAAAATGAAATACTCACGTTAGGTACTTTTGGAAAAATTGACCGGTATCTGCTTACACAACTTGGGCGGGGGGGGGGGGGGGGTTCACCCTGTATTTACTTGTGAAATTTGAGTTTGCATGCAAATTAGCCATGCATGATGCAGGTGAGGGTTCATTCTAGAAAGCTAATAAGAAAACCAAGTGAAGCAACTTTCATCGTAATTTAAGCGACTAATGTTCATTTGCCTATAATTACATACACAAGACTTGCAGCAGCATTACTACTTTTCTGCCACGCGTAACCCACGTGGCGTTCGGACCTCAATCGCCACAATGTTAAGTTGTATAAGTTGTTCCTCGTCATCGAGTTTGCAGCACGATTTTGTCACCCGAAAACCACCATTTAAAAATGTAATGATGCGTGAAAAATGGTGTTCATCCCTGACAGTCATTATCGAGTCTGAAATGCCAATTGTGAGATTCTATCAGGAAATGATGCACATTACAAAATTATTGGGATATGGAACTAATATCTGAGCTTTGTCTGTGACTTTAGTACGATACGGTTGCGGCTGAAATACAGGTTCGCGGTACACGGATATTAACGTTAGCAAAGATAATGCTTGCTTTTTTTTTTAGAAATATGTATGCAGTAAAATAACGCAGTTGCGGTACGTAACCTATTATTGTTAGTTTATTTGTGTGTGTGTAAACATTAAGGTTTACGTTTTTACTCCCAACTTTTAGCTCTGCCTTTTCGGACATGGTGCACTCAAGGCTCAGAATAAATTTCTACATTTTTTTCACAGAACCGTCATCAGTTTGTTTGTTATTAGTCATGACAGCCCAATGGCCATCCGGTTGGAAATAATGTTTAAACTGCCTTACCCCTTCAAATGTATGAGCTCGTTTCACAGGCCGAGGTTTACTTGCTGGACGTGACATCATCTTCTGGCGTCTTCCTGCGTCTTCAAACTGCCTCAGCACTCACCACGCTATGCAACAAGTGTCACGATCCTTTCCCGCGACAAGAACGATCGACGCTGCAGTCCTCACTGATCGTTTGCGGTCTCTCCGCTGATAGTGGTATAACGACTCTGGAGTGCGCGAGTTTTATACCTGTTGATCATAGGAAAAGTCTGGATGCCTTGATAGCGAGTGACCGTTTTCAACTGATCGTCATCCAAGCGAGCAGTGTGCTGAGTGGACGTGACGTCACGGCGGCCATCCAACTCGTATCTAGCTAGGCTTGGTTACATAGTTCACTGGCTCGTGGCAGCCCCCCCCCCCCAAAGAAAAAGACAGGTTGGGTGGATTTTTTCCTCCGTACGTTGGTTAATCACTGCGTCACTGCACCAGTGGCGCTGTTACCAAACTAGATGGTTCGCATCGCACAGAGCCGTTTGTGGCGCATGGTCCGATCACGATGGCCGGGTTCGACACAGCAATAATTAACAGTATTTGTGGGTTTTTATCATTACATTTTATTGCCGGGGACAACAGCACAACTCAGGAAACCGGAAAGTAACAATTTCCTCGTCGAAAGGGCAAGCAATAAAAGCTGTGTTTGGATTGTCTGAGCGAAAACGTCGTCTGCCAATTTAACAAAGAGTAAACTAGAACAGTAAGAGTAGTTGATAATTAACCACAGAACTAATTATAACATGCGGTGACGTATAAGATACAATGATTTTTTTTTAAAAACATTCTTTCAACTTAGAGCTTCCGGTCTAGTCAATGACGTCAAACTGGCCATCGGGAAACTGCTTTATAACTGATATAGTGAGCTATTTCCAGATTGCGACTGTTTTTGAGAAGAACCTTGTTTTAGTTAATTTGTTCCGTTATCGTGGAAAGGTAGTAACTAACTTTCAAGGCATTAACTCAACCCTCAATAGTGATTTCTCATAGTTATTAATGTTGGGCATTTTGAGCACTCGAACTCAGTTGACAAAACCCATACTATAACTGCGAACCTCGCTTAAAATTTCAAGCACACATTATTTTAGGCCTGATTATTTTGTGAGAATTGCCTAAAAACAGAGAAGCACATTCTGTTGTTATTTCGTCCCCTGTTTGACAAAAGAATGTCTCCTGCACCGCCGGCGCCTGTCGCTAGATGGGGACGGTGGTGGACGGTCCGTCACCGCGTTTATATGGGGAAGTTTTTTTTTTAATTGTTAGCTAAATTAGGACCGAGTTGTGGAAACTTTCTGCTATCCCAACAGCGTCTTCGGGCCCCATAGTTCCATGGGCAGCGGGGCGGAACGGTTTTCAAACTGGGGGGGGGGGGGGGGGGATCTCCGAAAAGGGGCACTTGCACATCCATGCTGAAATGTCGACACGTTTTTTTCACCGGCCACTTGGCCTCCGTAAAATCAAATAGTGGAGGGGGGCTGCTTCCAAAATAGGGAGCGCTCTTCACAACAGGCCATTATGCAAGCTACGCATTATGTGCCCATTTTCCGGGCGCATTGTAAGGGTTTTGGGCCTTGGTTTTCATATTCCTCGTTCATATCGAACTCTCTGTACCATTTATGGAAATGGTTACTATAACAAATTATCCGAATTTTAGGGCCAGTTTTGTTTTCTGCTCGAGGGGGCACATTTTTGCGCGAAAGGGGCACTTGGGTAAATCGGGGGGGGGGGGGGGGGTGCCCCCCAGTCCCCCGGTTCCGCCGCCCCTGACCATGGGGCAACTCGTGTGTAGTCCCCACAACTACGGAACAAGTATGTGTTTTCTTGCGGCCGAATGTTTTTGTCGTTCGTGCCGGCAAATTATCAGGCTCCCGGCAGCAAAGCACTACCGTAAATTGTTTGATGTCAATTAAGCTCCCCAACAACCCAACAAACAAAGAAACAAACGAACAAACAAACAACATAATTTGTTAGGGGAGAAAAAACAATCACATGTGCATGTGGAAGAGCGCGGCAATACGTCTTTTAAGTTCCCTGAATGACGTCATAACCCTATAATGCAAATCTTGATTTAAACCTTCATTCAGGCCTTTTATGCACGACTGCAACTCCTCATCCACAAACAATGTTGGACTTTAATACCCCTCCTCCTCCCTGTGTGATCTTTATATTGAGCGGTGATTTGTGTAGATTTTTTGGATACATTTTTAACTTACGGGGTGGTTCGGTGTGATGGTTGCTTTTTGAGGGGTTTTGTTATCACCCTATACCCACCCAGGAAAAAAATTGAAATAGTAATCTCATCATGGCCTTTGTTTCAAATTCAGTGAAAATTTCGTAAACTATGAAATTACAAATTATTCCAAATTTCCTGGAAAATGTCTCTGATTTACGACAATCACATTCTCGTTGATTTGTGTTAACCAACCGCTTTCGAAAGCGGGCGCTCTTTACAAATTCAAACACCAAAACCTCCTGGACGGCTTTTTTGTAAACCTCGACTCCGTCTAGAGTTCGGCTTCAAGTTAGTTTAAGCACACATTTTATGGGACTCGGCTAGGTGTATAGTTCTACTTCAATGCTCTATAAATCAGGGGCATCATTTTTGGAGGGTTGATTTCAATAAACCCTGTCGCAAGGTCATCTAAGTTTCACTGCAGTCGTTAGATGCACGTGTTTCCGCGTTTTTTTTGAAATAAATGACCATGGAATGGCGGAAATATTTATGATTATGATGTCCTGGCATGGAATTCCATTTATAAGACGTCTGAGCTGACAAGGTTCTGATACCCGTAATTCCCGCCAGCAGACATCTTTGAATTTTGTAGGCCTATGCACAAGAGGTCCACCCTGGCCAGGCCTTATGCGTATTGAAAAAATGCACATCTCAAAGGAGGCTGCAGCTAGGTTTGAATGGGGTGGATGAGTTTTACAAAGGAACAGTACTTAGCTAGCTGTGGATGCTGAGACTCAGAAAATCAGAAACCGGTAGTTGTGAAGAGCGCCCTCAATAATAGTGTTTTTAAAATGTCTGTTTATTACAACTCGTAGATGGGGACAGTCGTTGTACTGAACATGCCCTTACGTTCTACGCAGATCACGGCAGATGAATATTTTCATTATCAGTTTATTATCAGTTTATTACAGGCCTATAGTGAAATTTTTGTTTTTTACCAGCAACAATTCTCATAATTTTTGGCACACTATTGATTCCTAAAATAAGGTATTAAATATGTCATCAAACAGACACCAACTACTCGTTCCAAGAACATTAAGAAATATTATGCAGTAAAGATGGCGATCACCTGTGAAGAAAATGACTCGCTAAACGTCATCGTCGTTGATGAGTCAACAGTGTTCTAATATTTTGATGAGTGGGTGGCCTCTGAATTTTGACAGAAACATCGGAAGCGAATTCAAACGAGATTTGTGAAAGATCTGCGCGTGGAGCACAGGAGCTAAGGTGAGGTTGTTCTCTTCCCTTTCAAGTTTCAGTTTCATGTGATGATGTTCCTTTGCACTGCAGCCGCAGTCATGGCCCAGTATTGGAGTCCCAAATTTTCGGACTAGTCATGGCCGTTCACAATCCAATTGGGGAAAAATTCCGTACTCGATCGTCAATTTATGTGCTGCCAAACATATCAATTTTCACCTCACCTTGTGATTTCAACCAAGAGGAATCCAGGAAGCTGTGTAAATGCGAAAAAAAATGCAAAATGTGTTTTTAGAGCACATTTTGGATGCACACGTCGTGCAGAACTAAGTAAGTTGAAGCAACCGGTCAAAACTGATTGTACCCCTGAAAGACAGCGGTATTTTATACGCATGACATCGACAACCATGACGTCGCATGAGCCGGCCAATGATAGTGCAATACGTCATTATGAATATTTATTTTCTCATGAATATTTAGTTTATTTCAATGGATACTTCAAATACGTCCAAAGATTGACCATTGCAACAGCGATCGTGCGCGGCCTAGTGGTTAAGTGTCTCGTGTATCAAGCAAGCGTCCGCGGTTCGAATCTCGGTGAAGTAACTAACTGATTCATAAAGAGAAATTAAGGAAAGGAGAGGGTGAGTGTAGAGGAGGGAAAGTGGAGGAATAAAAGATGTAACTTTTGGCACTAGAAAATTAATTGAAAAAAGTGGCGATCGAGTATGGAACATTTTCCTCAAATTGTTTCACAATTTACCCTTTCAATCCATTCTTTTCTCAAGTCTGTTCCTTGCTTTATGCTCTGTGTATGTAGAGAGTCTGGCGAATTTAATTTTTAAAGAAAGAAATCTCAGGTTTTGTATCACTGATTACACAACAAAATCAAGACAATGGCGTTTTAATGAGCTTCACCATTTTGGAGATACAATGTAGGCCCTACTCCAAGGCTCTACAACAATTTCCAAATTTGGACTAAATTGGACTTGGAGTTTTAGAAACTTTCAGTTCTGTAAGATTTACATTATTTACTTAAAGGGAATATACAACATTTGCAAACATCGAAAAATAAAACTACCAAGTTTTTACGAAATACCTTACTAGGATGCTGGTAAATGACAGTGTAAAGCATTCTGTAAAATTATGGCGCCTGGTGTGAAGTCATTTTCAAGAAAATGGTATTTTTTGTATAAATTTCCAACGGTGATCGGCCGACCACCGTTGGAAAAACCTAACTATTTTTCAACTACTCAAAATTCACTATTTTTTTCAGTCCAAATTTTGTTTGCTATTGGTTATATATTCATGAACGGGTGCAGGCCAGCTAGACTGATTCCCTTACCGTACAATTTTCCGGCATCTATAAATTCATCTATTTTATTTCTAGTGGAGTCAGGAAACCAGACTACTCCACCATTTGTGTTTTTCGTGGTTTTTCCAGCATTTTCGAACACAAAAACTGCAAACATGTCAGTGAAACAATATTTGATCTATTATAGTAACCCCTCAATAGTTCATTTCTGAAAATTACAGCAAAAGCCAATGATGTACATTCCCTTTAAGTTTTAGCATGCTTTATAAATCTTATTTTCCAAACCTATCAAAATGTTTAATATCATAGGAATCTCCATTAAATAAACAGTGACTTGATTTTTGAATCGGGTTTTTACCACTCATGACCAAAAAGTCTGGCAATGGCCAATCCTGCTCCACACAACACAGCAACACAGAACATGCATGCATGCCTTATTACTGTTACTTTTTTTGGCAAAGACTTCGTTTCAAACAAACCTTGTGTGATTTTACTGTCGAATCATGCGCTTTGTTTTCTTTCTTTTTTTGGTGCCAAGCAGAGACTATACATGTACATTGTATATATGGCGGTTCATATTTCAAACGAAATGTCTTATTTTGTCTTGGAAAAGTCATGAAATTCCATTTTATGATTTCTCTGAGAACCCTGGTGTACTGTAAGGTGGGAGCCCATTGGTTTGGATTTGTGAGATAATTTTGTCATCTACGTGTAAAGTGTTATTTGAAAAAACCCCAATTTACAGTACAGTAACTTCGGTGACAATGCCCCACCTTGCATTCCGTGGCCAGTGAGCAACCATGTGTGAATAGTGATCCTCCTCAGTTGTTTTTCTGAGAAAAGAAAAGTGTCAAATAATATCTGATACCAGAAGCTAATTATTACCCTTAAAAAAAAAAAACACATCAATAGTGCTTTTTCCGGTCACTCTACAGCGTGACTTTTAATGGATTTATCCTTTGAAATTTGAATCCGTGTAGTACACAAGTCAATAATTAAACTGGATTTGAAGGATGTCATACCATATATTGTGAAGGCAGGAAACCACATGAAATCGTTTACGAATGAAGAAAAAGCTAGTCTGCAGTTACTCTGTTGAGAAGCAGTGAACCAGTTGAAAAGGAAGGCCAGTTCATTGGAAAGCTAAACGCCCCTGGGCAACAAGCAGGCCATTTTTCTCTGGTTCTGTGTAGCTTTGTTTGTGACTTGACACGAAAAGGCTTGCATACACATGTACATGTAATGATACATGTACATGTAGCTCCAACCTCGAAGAATGAAGCTAAAACTTTATTCCAAATACATTTTATGTTAACCATTTTGTACTACAAAATTTATCATTTTCTACATTTGTAGCCGTTGCATCAACCTGAAGTGATATTTTTTTCCCTATTAAACTGAAATTGGACATTGGAAGCAAATTTTGTGGAAAACCTGTCCGGCCATATTCCAAATTTATTTGTTATTTTTTCAGCCCTGGTTTTGTGCAAACAGTACATCATAGTTTTACTCTCAATTTTTTGGAGGGAAAAAATCTCCAAAGTTACTTCAACACATAAGGCCTATATTGGGACTTTGGGAGTATAAAATGTAACTCAGATCACATCAGATGGAAGCTTGAAACTCATGATACACACAAAAAATAAAGATTTGGGGATATACCATATAATTGTAACATTTTTTACACAATTAACTGATCCAGCATTTTTCACATCCCTTTTCAATGAAACCTGCTTGTTCCCTTCATTTCAACTTCATCTTTTTTTAAATGGATGGTTGTATCTGATATTTTATCGGTGATTCTGAATGTGCATGTATTTAGGACTGGTTCTTATTTTGCGCAGGAAGGCAACAGGAAATTAAAATGACAAGTTGAAATCAATGACAAATACTCGCGTGATCAAAGGCCAGCTTATTATGCAAACTCAAATGGACGGATGCCAATAATTTTATATCATTCAATGCCGGAACTCTGAGCAGTTGGAAAGAATTAATTTGGTCTTCAAGTCATTTTTTCCTACATCCTTTAAACATAAAAATAGATGGGTTTTTTACATTTTTGTAGTTAAGTCTATTTTGAGGGTTAACTGTTCTATCATGAAATGTACCTAGGTACATGTACATGTACATGTATGTAAGTGCCACAAAATTGATTAAAACGTTTATACGCAATGGCTGTTCATGAGCATCGAAGGTGTTTTTAATATAATTATGTACTCTTTCGTGTGATTCCATTAAGTAAAGCCCCCAAAAACCTTGAAAATATAATTGTTAGGTTCCACGCGTCATTGCAATGTCAACAAGCTATAATAATTATTTTGTGACACACAAAAAAATGCACATCATGCGTTGCACAAATATACCATGACACTACATGTAAGTGCACACATGCACAGCGCAGTGATGCAGCTTGCACATCTTCACTTATGCATGAAAAAATAATTCCACATAATGAACTGCCTTAAATTCTGGTTGCCTTTGTTGGGATGAAATTTACTCAACCGATATGGGGCCTTTGGGAACTCAAAATTTTAATTTTAATTTAAAAAATATTCCTAATGAACAAAGCAAATTGGACAAGACAAAGACAATTTGAATGTTGAATTTTATTTTAAAGGGAAAATACAACATTTGCAAACATCAAAAAATAAAACTACCAAATCATTTGGAATTACCTTGCTGGACTGTTAGTGAATGACAGTGTAAAGCATCCTGTAAAATCATGGCACCTGGTATACTGTCATTTTCAAGAAAAGTGGTATTTTTGTATCAATTTCCAACGCTGGTCGGCCGACCAGCATTGGAAAAAAAACTGGCTTTTTTCAAATACTGGCCCCAATTGACCATCGCACTTGTTTGCAATCGATTACACACCTATGAACGGGTACAAGCCAGAGCCAGCTAGACTGGTTCCCTGACCTTACAATTCCCCAATGTATGTTAACTGCTCTGTTTCTTCTTATATGGAGTCAGGGAACCAGACTACAGAAAAATGATTGTTTTTCTTGGTTTTTATAGCATTTTCGAACCCATAACCTAAAAAAAGTCAGTGTAACTATATTTGCTATATATTTCCAACCCCCCAATTCCATCCATATCTGAAAATTACAGCAAAAGCAAATGATGTACCCTTTAAACACGGCTCAGTTGCAAACCTGCCTGTTTGCACGACAAGAGTGCATTTTGATCTCCAGATTCTGACCGTTTAGCGGGCGCCCTCTATCGGGTCTTCCGTAACCCGTTGTATTACAAAAACATGGTAGCCAAATTGACCAATCAATAGCTTAGTCCACATTTCTGATCGAAAAGACGTCACAATTTCTAAAGTTGACTCTGATTGGCTAGGGAGTGGGGTCGCATAAACTTTGCATGCTAGGATACTGTGTACATGTACATGAGATGTTCGTCGTGTGGCTCTGCACACGTGATTGCTAATATTCAGACAAATGCATGTTCTGTGCTCTTCAAAAAAATAACTCAAATTTTGTAAAGAAATAAATTCAATACCTTAAAATGTCAAAAAAGGATTTTCGCGTTCAATGTCTCATTCAAAAGTGAGTGTCTTTATATTACTAGGAAAATAGAAACTGAAAAAACAAATCATTTTTTTCGAGGTGAAACTCGAAATAGCATCTTTAAATAAATAATCTATAAACTTGTAATGTAATCACACATGTGTTGACATTGACCTCATCAATGAGTAATATAATATGTAATTTGATTCTAATTGCCACTAAATCATGTGGGAATACAGTGTACAATGTACATGTCTTCTTAATCACTTCAAGTGACATTTATTCATGGCAATTTTCTCAGCTGGATGCCCAGCCCATCCAAGCTTTCTGTCTCTCATCACCTATTCCAATAATCCAATTAAACCAAACACACCAGGCCCGTCTGCACTAGTGCTATGGGGACTTGTCAGAACATGGGAACAGCCACACCAGCAGACAATTGGGGACACATTCCATAGTCTGTGCATCATAATACAGATGACCTCCGTGTGTGAACACTTTCTGTACTGAGCACAGGTGCCTGTGTTGTGGACTATGGTTCCAACAGGGACATGAGGTTTGGATCAATGTGTACAATGTGCTGTTAAAGGGAATGTACGTCATTGGTTTTTGCTGTAATTTTCAGACATGAACTATTTGAGGGGTTACTATGATAGATCAAATACTGTTACACTGACATGTTTGAAGTTTTGTGTTCGAAAATGCTGGAAAAACCGAGAAAAACACAAATGGTGGAGTAGTCTGGTTCCCTGACTCCACTAAAGATAAAATGGATCAATTTATAGATGCCGGAAATTTGTAAGGTAAGGGAAGCAGTCTAGCTGGCCTGCACTCGTTCATGAACATGTAACCAATAGCGAACAAAATTTGGACTGAATTGATGGTGACTTTGGAACAATAGTTGACAAATAGTTAGGTTTTTCCAACGGTGGTCGGCCGACCACCGCTGGAAATTTTTACAAAAATACAATTTTCTTGAAAATGACTTCACACCAGGTGCCATAAATTTACAGGATGCTTTAGACTGTTATTTACCAACTTCCTATTAAGGTATTTCATAAAAACTTGGTAGTTTTATTTTTCGATGTTTGCAAATGTTGTATATTCCTTTTAAATCAAATATTGTTAAGATGACTTGTTTCACGTTTTGGGCTTGCAGTTGCTGTAAAAACCAAGAAAGCCAATCATGTTCTTGTAGTCTGGTTCCCTGACCCCACTTAACATGAAACGGAGCAATTTATAGACTTTGGGGAATTGTAAAGTCAAAGAATCAGTCTAGCAGGCTTGTACCCCTTCACAGGTGTGTAATCAATTGCAAAGAAAATGCGGAATAACTAATTATGAAAAAATAGGAATAGTTTTTGAAAAAAAACCCAGTTTTCTCCAATGCTGATCGGCTAACCAGTGTTGGAAAAGTACAATTTTTCTTGAAAATGTCAGCACACCAGGAACCACGATTTTGCAGGATGCTTTAGGCTGTCATTCATTCCCTAACAATCCGGTAAGGTATTTCGTGATGATTTGATCATTTCGTTTTGTGATGTTTGCAAATGTTGTATCTTCCCTTTTAAGAGTCCATGAGATGAATTTTTCTTACGATAACACATTTTGTGCAACTTACTACTCTTAAATGAAAGTTACTGTTTGACATTCCTTTTTGGTTAATTTCATTGGAAAATGCACTTCTTTTAGTTTAATTATTAAAAATGTCCACTCCTGCGCGATCATGTACCGGTAGGCATACATGCAGCCAGACCGGCCTGGCTACATGTACAGTTCCTATGTTCTATCATAATCTCTGCTATTTTACATCTTCTCCTCTCACTGGATCACCAAACCCATGGTTTTCCAAGTCTTATTTCACTTGCCATTCATGATTGCGTTGTTGCAACTGTACAACACTAGCTGTATACCGTGTACATGTACATACGGTACACGTATCTAATTCGATACACACGCACATTTTTGTACAGTCAATCTGAACAGCTGTTGAAATTATTATTCAAAAGCTGCACTGTCACAAAAGTGCATGCATGCGCATACTAGGTCCTGCTGGCTTCAGCTGAATTAAGAGCAGGACGCTTCTTATTCAAGAGTTGAAATGAATTAATTGAATATTTGTCGAGGGAAGCTCAAAACTAGTTTAATGCTAGAAAATTATCAGTTAAATTTGAAAATCTATTTTTTTATGGTGCCAAACCCAAAAAGCAGGTACCGTTATACATTGTACATACTTTTGTACACTGCCAGCCCTAACCTACCTCACTCCTCCAAATCCTCCTGGTGGTTTTGGAGGATTCTAGAGGATTGAGGATGAATGGTGATTGCTGAGGATTCTGGAGGATTGAGGATGAATTGTGATTGAAGCACAAGAGGATTTTGGAGGATTGAGGATGAATGCATTTTGAGGCAGGACTGTCTGATGACTTTGAAGGATTTGGCGTTGGTTATCCTTCATTTAAACATGAGTGCAAAATTTTGGGATGAGGAGGATTTTGGAGGATTGAGGATGAATGCATTTTGAGGCAGGACTGTCTGACAATTTTGAAAAATTTAGGCGGAGTTGCACAATTTTGGAGGACTTTGGAGGATTGAGGATGGTTCTAAGCAAAAAGGGCCTAGGGGGTTAGGGTTTTTAATTAAGAACTATATTCAGAGCATTTTGCAATGTGTGCTGTAATCATAATTTTTGATTTATATAAAATGTACTGATATTTATTTTTTTAAAACCCGAACAGCCCTGAGTCCTGCATTTTTCATAATGATTTTACACACACCCACTGCATTAAAACAAAAAGTGTGGTATAAAAAAATGTGTGCTAACTGCGCCCTTGGAAATCTGTTTATAATTTAGTGCATCTTTCTGTCAAGGTCTCTTTTAAGTAAGGATGGGATATTGCGTTTAAACATTTAGCTACTTCACAAAGGCTGATGCCTGTCCCAGTATTTGCACCCGGGTGTGTTTTCAAAAAAAGTTATATTATTCATGATAACACAATGATTGTCCATCTTGTGACAGCAGCATGTTAAAAACATAAAACAATAAATTGTATGCATACATGTACATGTATAACTGACACAATAGACAGCCAGCAGTCATTGAAAACCTATAATCTTAACTGCCCAGAATGTGATCAAGTGCTTTCTAATGCTTTGTAAGTAAATTAAAGGGAATATACATCATTTGCTTTTGCTGTAATTTTCAGAAATGGATGGAATTGGGGGGTTGGAAATATAAAGCAAATATAGTTACACTGACTTTTTGGAGGTTTTGGGTTCGAAAATGCTATAAAAACCAAGAAAAACGATCATTTTCCTGTAGTCTGGTTCCCTGACTCCATATAAGAAGAAACAGAGCAGTTTACATACATTGGGGAATTGTAAGGTCAGGGAACCAGTCTAGCTGGCTCGTACCCGTTCATAGATTTGTAATCGATTGCAAACAAGTGCAATGGTCAATTGGGGCCAGTATTTGAAAAAAAGCCAGTTGTTTCCAACGCTGATCGGCCGATCAGCGTTGGAAATTGATACAAAAATACCACTTTTCTTGAAAATGACAGTATACCAGGTGCCATAATTTTACAGGATGCTTTAGACTGTCATTTACCAACATCCTGTTAAGGTATTTCGCAAAAACTTGGTAGTTTTATTTTTCGATGTTTGCAAATGTTGTATATTCCCTTTAAGTTTGTTGAAAGGAATCCTTGATTCTTTCTAACCTGCATACGTGTGTACCCTTGAGGTCGGATCCAGTAAACATAATGCTACTTTTTCATAATGCGGGTTAACTTTCCAGTAAACCTAATGCAACTTTTTCATAATGCGGGTTATGTAATTTACATATTTGTAGATTAATCGTTTCTGAAAATATGTAAACAGATTTTAGACTTCATTAACGTTTAAACGTTTTTGTCACATCCTTACTTTTAAGTTGGCAGTATCACTGATCAAAGGGCATATTTACTAGAGCACTCCACAACAATGTGCATACTGGTCTGTCTGGTGACCCGTTCTGACCAGCATCTCTATTCTCTAGTATGAGTCGATAATCCAGCTCATTGTTAAGTTGCAAACAGAAATTCAAAAGTGCTTTATAAATACATGTTGGTTTTTTCCCCAGCACTATAAGAGGTGCCAATAATCACTCCATTGTCACTCCATCATTGACAATGGTGTCTTTTTTGGCACAAAAAGTAGCCTATATACCGGTACCCATGATTGTGGCTGGCGCACAGTACATGTACTGGCACCTCTGATTATTTATGTGTGTTCAGTGACCGTCAGGGGTCAGGGGAAGCTACATATAATGGGTGTTCGTGTTCAATGAACTTGTAAAACTGAAATGTCAACGAGAAGAATTGTCTGGAGGTGAAAGGTCAGACGTATCCAGACTGTAACAAAAATATATCAGAGCCTTGTGACTGTGACTGGCTTGTGAGCTGTTTCCTTGAGGTGCATGTTTATCATACAGAATGAGTTGGCCAGCCACGTTCACAGAATGTAATTTGTACACATTGGTGTAAGATCATTTTTAAGAATGGATTTTTACATGATTTCAGCTAAGCTTTAAACATTTTTGAAAAAAAATCTAAATCCGTCTACAAATTTTCCAAAACATTGAAAAGAAACCTGATTTATAAAAAAAAGGCACCTACCCGGTACGTTCATGTTTTATCTTCCATCAAACTTACCGGTACATGACGATGTTTTAAAACCTACTTCATTCACAAAACCTCGCAGCGCTTGAGTACATTCGGGGTACACGTAGTTCAGTTTTTACTTTTTTAAATGACTGCCCGCTATTTATTAGGGGCTTAATACATACATGTCAATCATTGTTGATTTATCATGTCAATCACACCGGTCTACAGGCGTAATGGGTAGGCATCAATCAGCCTTTGTGAAGGAGAGTGAAAATGTGAACCTTATCTGTAATTCAGTTTCAAGTTCAGTAAATGTGATTTCATTTAATTGATGTGCTGTTTTGTAATTCCATTTATTTCCTTCATTGTCCTGAGGCCAAATGTTGCCATTATGGGGGCAAAAGGCTACTATTCTGAATTGTGTTGGTGAGTGTTTTGGGGTGGTCACAAAGAAAGTCCTGTGTCCTTTCCATTCATGTACAATGTATGATTATCAGTAACTCTTTTACTGACACCAATCAGTTTTGTAGAGGGCTGTATATCATCAAGCATTTCTTTTGGATACTACAATTCAATTTCTGAATGCAGCTTTAGAGTTAAACAAATATACCAGTTATGCTGATCAGTATACAGAACAACCATTTTCCATTCCAAATAGATTGGTGGTGTACATCCCATGTATGTTTTTCAGCATTGCAGTGTACATAACACCAAAAAAAGAGAGAAAATGAATATAAATAATGTATGCACACTGTAATTAATATATTTTGTGTTATACTGTATGGAATTGCATTCTGTACCATGCACGTACGTGTACTACATGTACCCACGGAGCAAGGCAAACACCCAATCATGTACAATTATACAATGTACCATGCACAAATTACTTGTAAACATTTGCACAAGTTTGTAATACAGGCATCATGTCATCCTTTTGTAGAAATGTACCAGCATAATTTTTGCCTGCTCATAAACGTGCATCATTTTGCCCACTCATTCACACCAATATTGTGAAGTTGTGCTTCTCTGTAATTTTTGATGGTCATTAGACTAAATCCATTATTAATTAATGATGAAATGTCGTGATTGGTACCTGTGAAACCATAGCAAGGAATATTTTATACATCATGTACATGTAAACTCATACGTTATGACAATCTGGTTTCGCAATGCAAGGTGCAGCGGTGCAGCCACTACTGCATGCATCACTGCACAATTCCTGTTACACCAAGGTCAAAAAAATGGGAAATGTTTGAATGGGAAGTAGCACTGTATTCTCTCAACACTGCCAAACCAAACAGACAATCGACTGCCTCAGAATGAATTTTTGTTTTTGTACCCTCCACCAAGGTCAAAGGCCAATGACCTACATGTTTGTAAGCCTCCAACACATAACCAGTTATTTTGGACCAATTAAAAACAAAGGGATTTGGTACTCATTGGACAGAACATATTTCTTTCCAATGATGGGTATCAGACAAATTCTGACAGCGTTTTCTGTATTTTCAGTTTTAAAAAAATCAAGAATTTTGTCTTTAAAGTTGTCCAATACATTCCTTGGGAAACAAATTTACAAATTAATTTTATTGAAAGAGAAATGTATGACATCTTATTACTTCTAAATGCTGAAATCTAATTTTTTCCCCTGATAATTTCTGTCTAGGTACCGGTACAGTGTGTAAAACTGTCAAAATAAAGCTGTGCGACTTCCGACTGGTTTTGCGCTTGAGGGTTCCATTTGTTATTGATTCACACAGTTGTGTAGAGTTTCATCAGAGATGGAATCTTTCATTTACAGCGTCACATCGTCTCGGCAGGGACCGTCTATCAGACTAGCCATCAAGCCCATGGTCTCATTGACTTTTAATAACCCTGAATTCCCTGGCTGGGAACCTACCTGAATTTTAAAGCCATTTCATTACCACTTCACCCGGAAACCAATAGCACATTCTTGCCGGTTCAGTGCTAAGTTTCCTGACAGTAGTCAAATGGTCTCTTAATATCTCAGATTATAAACTTGAAGAAAAAAAATGAAAATCATTTTATTCAAGTTTGAACAGCTTCAAGACCAATTCACTGTGAAAAATAAATATTTATCTCCAGCAATTTACATTCTGAAAATTCACCAATTTTTTTTCAAAAAATTGCAGCTTGCTTGTTGTACAATGTACATTAAGGTTGATATAAATTGATCCTTTTCCGAAAAAAATCTACTTAGGACCGATCACTGAGATGATGCTTTTACTTTTCCAGGGGCATCAAGCCAAATTTAACCCTCTTACATGTAGGTCCATGCTTCAAGTTTTGCAAAATCACTTTTCACCCATAGAGCTAGAGTTAGCGCCCACATTTCAAATTCCTTGGAGGTAATCTTCTGTGGAGTATGGATAACACTTCAAATCCCTGCACAATTCCTTTGTGTGGTTCAGGGCAAGTGGAAGGTTCAGTCACGCTTCACTTGTCTCCAAAGTGGGTTTTGTGTGCAGTGACTCTCTTTGTGTGACCATAATATGGTATATCAATGGTCAAATAAAACAGTATCTCTTCTGTGTTACCAGGAAGCAACCCATTTGTATTTTATCAGCTGACTAATGCTTTGTTTATGCCACTAATTGATTGTGTGGTTATTTCTGACCACAGTGCAAGGCAAGGTCACCAGCCAGTGTGTGGTGCTGTCAGTGCTGTCAAAAGGGTTGGTTTGCATTTTGCATAAATGTGGTATTTTTAGAATTTAATTAATTCATGAAGATCAATATTTTGTGGTGTACAGTTTATTCTGCGGATAAACTCAATTTAAAACTTGCATTGCACAAACATACCTACGTACACACATACATGTACTTAAATTTGTATCCTTTCGGAGACATTTCTTTGTTCTCGTGTACTAAAGTTTTCATGTTTGAAAATACTTTTCAAAATGCTCTTATTTTAACCAGAATTAATTTCCTTGGCTGAAATTCGGACATTATAGGCCTATCCCTTTTCTAAAACTCTACCATTTGCGACTGATCAACATACCTTGGAAATTCCTAGTTTTTTAGTAAAATCGATATATATCTACATTTCGTGAAAACCTTGTGGAGACTTATTCATCTATAGAATTTGCTCTGTGGAGACGTATACAATCTTTCGTTCCCTATTGTGTGCATGTCTCCAGAGGGCACGGTGTATCAGATCGTGTATGTAAGTTGAGCAGTGACTTCAATTCAAACAGAAATTAAAATAAAAATTGTGAAGAAGTATCCATAGTTGGTTACAAGATGAAGGTTTTAGTTTCTCCACCACTGGAATGAAAGTTGAGCCGCTACTGGAATGAAAGGAAATGTGAAAACAAGGTTTGGGATTTTGTCCGAGATCATTTAGTGTAATGTTTACAGCTCGACCACTTACTGTCAAAGTTCTGCACCAGGGCAAGTCTGAGGTCCCTTTTTTGTCCCATACATACATACGCAGTGTTTTCTTCAATTACATTCATTGCAAAGACTGCTAACAGAGAAATTCTTGTGGGTATTCTCCACTGATCTCTATATAAAGACTGGATAGCTAATAAAGAGCCGCACAATGTACGAATTTGACGCCATATTGGTGAGACCAGCTGGTGATCTACAAAGGACAAGTTGCCGTCTTTATAGACAGCATGATTTCTTTTGTAATGTCGCGGTTCACTTGACTTATATTTTGGCCACCACCACTGACCAACTGACCAAGGTTTTATAACTGGAATTTTTCTAACGTCGTGGTTAGTTTTATAATGCCGCAAATCACTTTTTCAGCGTTTTTGAAATAATAATCACTACGGAAATGTGTCCCTTTTAGAACATCATAATATGTGTACGTGACCAAAATGCGCGTCAACTGTTGATACGAGGCGCGCGTATTTACGCGTAGAACGTTCGTATTAAAGTCTACTGTGTGAATGTTGTATGCATATCCGCTATCCAGTCTTTATATAGAGATCAGTGGTATTCTCCTTGCAGATGCCCAACAGTACTTCGAATAACAAACACTGAAACCCATGAATATCTTAACCCTTACCCTACTAGACCCTCCAACGCATGCCAATATGTGCCTCAAGAAAATCTCCTATGTTTTTTGCATGGCCCTCCAATATCTGCCATGTCATTTCAAGGGTAACTGGACAGGCACTCCAATACATGCCACAGAGAACAATGAGAGTCCTCTGATAACAAAGTGAGTGCCCCCAGCTGGTCAGTATCAGGCACCCTCCAGGGCCTCCAACTCCTGCCAATTGGAGCCTTCACTGTCAAGATAGTTTATCTGCCAATATACTGCAGCTGGAGGGCATTGGCATAACCAACTGACATGCAGTAAACTACCCTCAGAGAGTAAGGGTTAATTAAAGGGTTAAACTTTTGTTGCGTATGGGACATGGGGTGCGGGAATTCTTGGACTTGCCCACCAAATTATTCTGGCGTGTGGATATAATATGCCAGCAAAAAGTGCGTTATCTTCCTGAATTACAAAATGTAGCTTGTCCAAAATTCTCATTCAAGAACATAAACAAAGAAGGTATTCAAACCATAGAGTGTGCTGTTACTTTTGAAAACAAAAAGTGTGGACGTTTTATAAATTATAGTTAAAGTACCGGTAGTGCTACCATGTCGAATATAAAAATGACAACCTTCATGGAATTGTCCTGTCGGGGTCGACCACCACTTCCAAAAACAACAGTCCAAAATTAAACGTGTTGCAAGAAAACGCGCCGCAGTGACATCATCAAGGGTTGACCTTACCGGTGCCCTGAAAAAAAAACAAATCTACAAGTTGCGTAAATAGAATGGGAAATCATTTACCGACCCTTTAATTTCAGGGAGATCTCTTGATAGGTGCGTACATCCTCTGTGCTGATAATCACAGGAAGTTTTGACGATCGCAGGAAATGGGAACCTACTCTTTTTTTTTATGAGATTTGTGATGGGCTGCCTAGCGGCTGCAGTTATAAAATTGAAATCCGTGCATGCTCAGTACATGTAGGTTCGGCATTCTGGTTATGACGCTCATGAACGTGTGGTGACTGCTCATTTCCGTTTTATTAGCAAGGATCATTATAAATGTACTATATATATCGGTATGTACGGTACGCTTTGGATACGGACACGTTCACATCAGTAAAACTGTGTTGTTCTGATGAGTGTGGTAAACTGTGTCAAATCTACATTGCATCGGTATTAAGCCAACTTTGACAGGGATTTGTTTTTAAGCTTGCATCGCAGTACAGTCTTCACAGGTACATTGTAAGTTGTTTTTTCTTTAAAATTTTGGGTTTTTTTTATGATTAATTTTTTTGTACAGGCTAGAATGTTGAAGTTATCCAAAATTTGAATTTTGTTTTAAACTTAAAATTCCGTGTCCTGAAGACGGACGGAGCATACTGTCAGAAAGATGTTAAGAAGGCCGTTGGAAATGTTGGTTAATATTTTGAACGACAGTCAAAGTGTGTACTTGTATGTTTATGTATGTGCAGTACGTTCTGTTGTGTCACTGTCTTCACTTTGGACATCAGTAACTGTATCGGTGAAATTTGCTGTTCTGATGCTCATTGTGTGTGTGTTTCAAGTGTTGACTACATGTACATTAAAATGTATGTATTCGTGAGCACCAGAATTTAAATCAACATCACACACATTCCGTAATGACATCAGCATGAGACATCTTCTCTGACATTTTCTAATTGCACAGATGTGAATTCTTGCCAAGTTACTAAAATATGTTCATTTGGAATATTCTGAATCCTAATATTCCGTGTACCGATACAAACATTTACATCTTATTGCTCCAGTCATTAACAGTCTAAATCCTTGTTCGCAGTGGATTTTTTTTTAGTACCTAAAACTATAAACAGGGACTGTTTTCAACTTAAAAGAGACTGAATAAACTTAACCAAATTAAGTCCAGCGCAGAAGCTGTTAAACTCCTAAAATTGTCAAGTGTCAATTGTAAGTTTTGCGGTCCGCAGCGGTAAGTTTTACAGGGCCAACTGGGCTGCGGAAGAATTACATTGTGAATTTTTACTTTTAAATGAATGACTTTCTACAATGCAAAATCGATCCAAGTGAAAAACATAATGTACAATATGTACCGGTAGATTATCGATCGCGGTAACTTTTGAACTGCATGTTGGTTGGTTGGTGTGTTGGTGGGTGGGTTGGGTGGTTGGTGGACACTTTTTACTCAGCCATTAGTTTTACAGAGCATTCGAAGACCGGTTTTGCAAACACTGTTGCGCATGCGTCCAATTTGCATATTTTTTGCATATTAGATCACGCCCCAATCCTTAACGTTTTCTGTACTCTCGAGGTACCGATACGGCCCGGGTGCACGGACGGTGCCGTATAGCCGTCTTCACGCTTTACCCGGCTGCCGTGGGTTGTACATTGTACATTTGTACCACTTGGTACTTGTTAAATAAATGTCCAATGTGATCAATGCGACTTTAGTTATTGACAGTTTAGTTAGTAGTTTTCCCACAAGTTTTGGGACTGAAGAGTTACCGGTACATGAATGGTTTCATGTACAAATGTATGCTGCCATTCCTGTCCTAAATGCAGGTTAGGTTTTGTTGTACAGTTTCAACCGTATTGGATATGTCATTTACCAACACATAAAAAATTACCCATGCATGTGAGACTTTGCCTAAAACGATACACTTTGCACAGGTAAAGGTACATACGCACCTCATATAATTGATGCACTCGTTGTCTATATGACAACAATAAATTTCATTTCTGTGACCTTTGATAATTTGTAGTACTTACCAGAGAATGCTTTGTTGAATGTGAAGTGCACGGCGCACGAAGTTAAATGTTTATAGAAAGATTCAAATCAATACTGTGTCAACACATGTTTTTGTTTTCAAAACAAGGCCACATTCCTGTGACCAAGGGTGTAGATTTTAATGAATGTATTAAAGATGTGCGTGTCACAGGTTGATTGTGGTTTTTTTAATGATCAACCAGGGTCATTTTTCACATGATTGAACCGGTACTGGTACATACATGTACTTTTCTGTACAAATTATTTTGAAGTATGGCTGTCATCATGTGTTCGTGTTCGCTAGGAATGCAGAAAACATGTCTACACCATGCTATTTCTTTTTTAATTGCACTCTTTTTCATATTTTCATACATTGAAGGTATTTTCATGTCATTAAATTGCCACAAGATTGGAAACCCGGTAAATTTATCAATATATACTACATTTTAAAATTATTATTACAACTTGTTTATTTCTTTCTTTCTGGTACCCGGTAATGAAAGCTAGAATTCCCCAAAAGTGCACATGACACTGCACTTATCTGGCGAGCTGGCTGTATGCACAGAAAAACAACAAACAACGTAGTTATTACAATGTGCATATGAAACAGGATGAAAAAGTCCCTCGGTTTCCCTCATTGTCACATGCTGCAATATTTGTTTTAGTTGATAAAGTTAGATAAGTACTGTACTTTTATTATGTTTGAACTTTTGTTTACACTGGTATCCCATTCCACTTTGGGTTTTTACACAGTGACCTGTTACTTTCTTTGTTCTATACTTTAGCACGTTTCCTGTCCTTGTTACGGGGATTTTCAAACCTTTTATCGTTCCAGTTTAACCCTAACCCTGCTAAATGCAACAGAAAGCAACAAAGGTAAAAAGTTGTCGCATACCGGTACCTACCGCCACTGTTGCATTTAGCAGGCAATCAAGTCCCATGCTGTGTTGCATCTTGTTGCATTTAGCAGGGTATTGTGCTCATAGTGCCAAGGCGATACAAGAGTATCTGCTGTTGCAGTTTGTTGCATTTAGCAGGGTAACTACTTGATGCCAAGGCTGGTATGCACTGGGTTCACTGCACAATGCAACAGAATCCCCTGAACAGTTTGTTGCATTTAGCAGGGTTCTCATTTGAGTTGAGTTGGATATTGTTGCCTTTAGCAGGGTATCTGAAGAATACCCGATGGGGGTTAGCAGTCCTTCTGATTTGAGGCGTGCGATCACGCCCCAACAGCATCGCACACCTAAAAGCTTCCCGAGAAGTGTGAATAATTGCACGCCTGAATTTCCCTGGTGCACAGATCACACACCTAGAAAACCACACACCTAGAAAAAACACACACGTAGAAAAATCCAGGCGTGCCTTTTTCCACACGTCTGTGATTTTCAAATCAGAAGGACTGGGTTAGGGATAAAGGACAAATTTCTTTTGAACACTTAACAAAAGGGTATAAAAAAAGGTCCCCTTTTGTCCCATACATAATAACGCCATGTTTTCTTTCATTACAAAATCATCGCAAAGACTACTGGTAATAACATAAAAAAAACAGGCTTATTGGTATTCTCCTTGCAGATGCCCAATAGTAGAATAAAAAAACCCACTGAAACAGCAGAATTAAAAACACTGAAATCAATGAAAATCGTAGAGGGTTATGCTTTCGTTACGTATGGAACATAGTGTGTGTACTTGGACTTGCCCAAAAATAGACAGGTATCGGTACAAAAAATTGATTTGTGAATTATATAAATTTGATGAAAAAAAAAAAATAACATTTTTGTTAAATTTGTTATCGAAATGTTTCTAATAATTTTACTTTGTTCTCAATTCATATTTCAGATACATGTAGCCCTGCGTTGCAACCAAAGTCCCTAAGGCTCTTGCCTTTTCGGCCTTTTTTTCCACTGGTACCCAACGCCACCGGTTCACCATGCCTGAGCTAACCAGTGAGGAGATGACGACGCGGCTGTATGACCGCTTCGTCCAGGCCGGTACCTTCCAGTCGTGCATGGCTTCGTTCAGTCAGCTGTGCAAGCATCTAGGGCTTGACCCCAGAGAACAAAAGTGAGTTACTCAATGATTTTTAGATCTCTGCCTCCTGAACTTTCTTCCTCATTGAATTAATTACAATCTGATCCATGAATTGACAAATCCGTCCAAAACTGGTATTTTAACCCTAACCTTCCCAAATCCTCCAAAATCCTCTTCAGACAAGTGAAGGATTTCAAAGGATTGTATCGGTCGATTTTGGAGGATGCATTGTGTCAGGGTCTGGGCTGAACCTTGCGTTGTGTATGCTTAGCCATGCATACATGTCGTAGGCCTTGATAATACTTGAAATCACCCGCACTGCTTCTGGATATCATCAGCACTGCCTCAACGCATTATTGTTGGAGAATTTTGCAGGACTGAGGCAGTGGACACCCCTCCAATGAACTAGTTCAAGAAGTAACAGAGGATTTTGGAAGATTGAGGCTGTGTAGCCGTTAAGCAATTTGAGATATTTGGATATTCTTACATGTATATTTTATGATGTCCTTTACATGATCTACCAAATTTCAAGATGTAAAATTGCACCGTTCGTTAGTTACTCAAAGTGCGGCAAGTTAGTTTTCCTTTTGACGAAGTGACAATCTATTTCATAATACATGTAAACATCTCCTAATAATCAAACATGCTGAAATGAAAATGGATATAACTACCGGTACTGGGCTATCACATCAGTTACCGGTATATCTTTCAATTTTGGGAGAGAAATGTATACGGAAACGCGATTTGAAAAATTGACCAACTTGAAAACACAATTTTCTCAAAACTTGGTTTTGGTGCTGTGTGGGCAGATTTGTCACTTCGTAAAAATGATGTCGTCATGTCTGTTACATGTACCCATGCTCGACCACATCCTCCACGTCAGCCACACACACTCCAAAAAAATGCCAAGCTGCAATGCAATACTATGATGCATCACAATCTCTGTATCGGTGAACTGCATGTGGTATGGGCATGTAAAAACAAAACGATGTTAGCAGAGCAAGGGCTTTAAAGTTGTGTTCACAGTGCTATGTTCAGGTTTCATCCCGAAAAAAATTCTTTTTCTAAATTGCTCTTTTTCTAGTAGTACAGAAGTTATTCACTTTTGAATGAGACATTGACTTTAAAACATCGGACCATGTTTAGTTATTGAATTATTGCTTTACAATTTCGAATTATTGGCTGACAGATAATAATTCCGTTCTCGTGGATGGTAGTCTGTTTCCCACCCCACAATCAGTATCAATAATGTACGGACCAGGAGCCAGACTGTTTGTGCCCAATTGAAAAAAAGCAACTGTTTTTTTAGAGGGTTACAGGCATCCAAAAAAAGGGGAAAAGGAGGTTTTTTTGGTTGGAATAAAACATGTTTTATTAACCCTACACGTGTAACTCCCTCTAGGCATTTTTTTGAGGATGCCACCTCAATCCTGCAAAATCCTCCAACGTGCCTCCATGTAAAAATAGCATACAGCCTCAATCATCTAAAGTCATCCGTTATTTTTTGAATGTGGTCCTTGGAGGTGTGACCACTGCCTCAATCCTGCAAATTAAATCCTCTCTGAGCAATCACCGTCAATATGTTGAGGCAGAGCCAGTGACATCCTGGAGCAGTGCGGAGGATTTGAAGTATAATCTAGGCCTAAATTTATGCACAGCTGAGCATACATTTAAACAACACCAGGTCCATACCAAGACCTTTAGACACAGTGCATCCTCCAAAATCAGCCACACATTTTTGCCATAGAGCCTCAATCCTGCAAAATCTTCCGTTTTGCAATGAGGGTTTCGGAGGATTTGGGAAGGTTTTGAAAAAAAAAAATTGAAATTGTTGAAGAGCAAAGTGAACGCAACTTTAATGTTATGGAAAGTAAAAGAAGAATGGCAGTTATAGAAAGTATTATCAAAAGTTGCTAATGCTTTCATTTTGTGGTTTCTCATTTGCTTGCAGGAATTTCTACCATCAGTTCAAGTCTAAGGTGGGGACGTGGCAGGCCAAGTCACTTTGGGTCAAACTGGATAAGAGGTTTAACCGGAAGGAATACAAGAAGGGAAAAGCATGCTCAAATACAAGGGTAAGCTTAATATGATGCAGAAGGTCAGAACGTTCCTAAAAAGCAAAGTCATCATGGATTTTTTGATGTCACAGCAAGTTTTTCACGTCACGAAGTACACACATTTAATACATTTTAACAACAGAAACTTCTTGGAATGCTTTGTGATGTCAAATTCACATTGCGTTGGCATAATTTGCGTGAAGTACGGTACACATATCAAGCAGCTTTGAAACGTGGACATGCATCAGTTACATGGATCCGTGGAGTCTTTTCTATGCATGTCAAACAGGGATGTACAAAAATGTAGTTGAATCCATCACAAGTGATGGGGAGTCAGGTTGGCGTAGCGGTACTTTCCCCGCCTTCCACCGCTGTGACCCGGGTTCGAATCCCGCCTGGGCCAATATGTGGATTGGGTTTTCAGTCCCTGCCTGATTCCGTGGGTTTTCCCCAGAATATTCTTCTGGGCTTTTCGTCCCGCCTCTAAAACTGTAACTTCTTCTCATTGTCTTCTCTCCACAGGTTTCTTCAGGCTTGCGAGCTAAAGTGCCTAGGGCGCTTTTGAGGAATCCTTGGTTTCATTACCAGAAATGATTAATAATAATAATAATAATAATACAAAGTACTAGTGTGCATAATTTACGAGTAGTACGGGATCCGGGTACCCTATTGAAGTAAAACCTGGGTACCTGGGTACCCGTAAAAGGCGGTCTTATCACCCGCACACCGGTTTGTTTCTATAAAGCCCAGATGCTATTGGGTGTGCATCCTGCGCCATAGGGAATGCAGTGCTCACAAGCAATGTACATCGACTGGCTCTCACACAGGGCCCACTGGAGATTCCATGTGTAGATGATTACCAATACATGAAGGAAATAGGGCTTCAGCAATTATGATACAGTTGAATTTCAGCCAAGTTTCAGTTTTGTTCAAGGACAAAACCGGATGACTTTGCATGATTAATGATTACAATTGGAACTCCCTTTTTCTCCTGGCATATTGTTATATCACTGTGAAAACAATGACTACACAGTGTGACGTGTTATCTTTAAACTACCTTTAGTTTTGACATTTGAAAAATAGTTTATTTAACTGTTAACATTTTGGCAGGACTAAAAATCAAAGGGTTGAGTCGGTTATGGTTTTGTAGGCCTATTTAAAAAAAAAAAAATATGTTTTATTTAAAAAAGTTCCCCAATAATATACTGACCTTAAAATCAACCATTCAGGTATCCACAAAACTAATCCTTTAAAAAGATGAGTTATGGTCATTGTTCTGCGATTATTAAAGCACTATTAGTTTTTAGAGCAACCCACATTCACCTTAACTGCTCCAAATCCTCCAAAACCCATCAACTCTTTTTCACAATGTTTTATTGATTTAGGAGTTCGCAGTCTAATTGCTATTAAAAACATTTATCTGCCGTGGTTATTCCAACAAAAAAAAGTCGTTGAATCTTGCTGTGCACCAGACTATTTTAGAATACTGAACTCACTTATTTGGATGTGCGGACAATGGAACATGATGAGTTGGATACAGTATGAGACCTAGGTACCGAGACTGAAAGGGTGAGCGTTGGTGGCAGATCTCGTAGAATGTGCATGAGTGTGAGATTTGGGCACGATGGATGTCATTTCCTGTGAACAGTGACCAAAGTATAGTCGTGTTCCCTAACGTGGCTCACTTCGAAGCTTACCCAACTTTCCTCGTGTAGTGTTGCCAAACTTCTTTGTTGACAAACCTCAAATTCATGCAGTGAAATACTGGTACTTTGACCTTATTAATGCTTCCTATTTAACATCTGTGAACAATTTCAGTTTCATAAAATTTAAGCTGAAATTAGAAAACGGTGGCGTCCGGAAATTGGGCACAAATTGGCGGAGTGTTCCCTAACGTGGCGCACTTGAATAAATCTCGGAAAATTCCAAATTAACATTTAAGAATTTCTGTAAACTTGATAAATTCTGATAAAACATTATTATCTCTACTTACATACCCAGCCAGATGTTTGTCAGAAAATTATTTCCTTATTTTTCGGGGCATTTTCAAAGGGTTCACTTTGCACTTGAAAATAAAATCAGAAAATCACGCCAAAATAATTTTTTCTTTTAACTTTGTAGCGGGTAAATAAACTCGCGATTTATGAACAGGAGTGTTTAGAACTGGATGAAATTTCACTTTCTGTGAAATTTCAGTTAAAACTTTTGCTCTAGCTAGGCGATACAGCCGAAAAATCAAAGTGCGCCACGTTAGGAGCCGCGCCACGTTAGGGTACATCAACAATAGTAACGGTTAAAGACTGAAAGGGAAGCAACACAGTGGTGGTGGGCCTGAAGCTGGAGCAAGTTGGTGAGTCTAAAGTGATGGATGTTAACAGATTCAGGAAGAATCCCAGCAAAAAAAAACATGCTTTGGAGAGAAATAGTTTGTGGTTAAGCAACATGTACAGTTTTTTTTAAAGACACTAACTTGCTTGTATTTGCTCACAGGTTCTAGTCATCGGTGCTGGACCTTGCGGCCTGCGCACAGCCATCGAGTGCGCCATGCTGGGAGCCAAGTGCATCGTCATCGAGAAGAGGGACAGCTTCTCGCGGAACAACGTCCTCCATCTCTGGCCGTTTCTCATCACCGACCTCAAGAATCTCGGGGCCAAGAAGTTCTTCGGCAAGTTCTGCGCCGGTGCCATCGATCATATCAGTAAGTTTTCTTAATAGCCAGTGTCATTGTTCATTACATTGCCATGAATTGGAGAATAAGTGCACAGAGTGCTCTGAGACAAAAGGTTCTTTACCTGATCTCAAAAAAAACTCTGGATTTTGTTAAGGCTTTGTCAGATGCACATGATGTGTTTTCTAGTTGCTGTATTGAACCCACAGACCCTGAACAAACAATTGCAGCAGTACATACCAATTTACTTTTGTTTAGTAATAAAAAAATATAAAGACATTTTGAAATGAGGCTTCTCCCCATAAATAATGAAAACAATGCACACGTATGTATAGTGTGTCTTCTTGAACAAGACTTAGCTTGTCTAGTCAAACGGGACCCCAAAGTCTCAGTTTAAGATGGTACATATACGTATACATAGTGACAGAGTCATCCAGGTAGTGAGTCAGCCCTTCCCAGTTTGCCCCGGCCCAGTTTTCTCTCAACACTTTATCAACAAACACATTAATTATGTTTATTTTCTGCACTGTTAAGATTCATAAAATGTGGACACATTTTGGGCCAATGAAAGCATTATAAACATTGGTACTTTGGTAGACAGAACAGCCTGAACAGGTCACATGTGCATTTATACAGCCGTAGATAGTGTGCAGTCAACGTCTTTGAATATTTGTTGTACACCATTCTGCAGTTTGATACATTTCTCATTCATAAAAACGACTACACTTCTAAGTTGCTGCAGTGGCTTATTTCCAGACCATTGACAATGGGTATGCGCACGTACACAGGCTTACGATTTTATTTTGACTGTCCCCCAAAATTGTTTCCTTGCCCCCCCCCCCCCCAATTGGTCCCCCTCCCCAAATGTTAAAGTCTGGCGCCGCCACTATGAGTCAGTGACTCGGTCAGTCAGTGATACAGCCAATGGGCAGTAGGCTGGCCCTTTGGATCCAGCCCAAACAAGAAGAAACAATTCTAGTTCAAGCTCCTACTGTGGACTACATGTATATAACACCCATTTGTGCCTGTCTGTCACATTGTTGACTTGCTTCTATTGTGATTTTACTTTGTCATGTAATCTGTGATTGTTTGTCGCTACTCTGAAGAACTGCTCTGGTTGTATTAGGATCATACATGTACAGTATCTGAGTCCCTAGTTCTCAAACAATGATCTAACCCACCCAGCCACTCCCCCTTCTCCTCCCCATTCATGTTGTTTGAGCTGTGATTATAGAGGGCTAACTAGTACATGCCCAGTAGGCTTGCAATTGTGGTCAGGGATGACTACACAAGGGTTTTGGACAAACAGGGTTTTAACAACCATCAGAATTGTGGCGTGACAGTTTTTATGTTGGGCTTAAGAAGTGTGGTGCTTTTTGGGGGTCCATTGTGACCACCCGCTCTTTGTGTTTGTGCTGACCGACCTGTTTTGTATTCAGGAGTTAAAAATAGATCAAATGGCCCCTTTGCAGTCAAAGTAAATGTGATACATGTAAATATTAAAAGTACAAGTCTGTGGCTCTTTGCTAACAACAAACCTAGTGATTTTTTCCCCCCCAAACCAGCCTTTGGATTAAAGGGAAAATACAACATTTGCAAACATCAAAAAATAAAACTACCAAATCATTTTGAAATACCTTGCTGGACTGTTAGTGAATGACAGTGTAAAGCATCCTGTAAAATCATGGCACCTGGTATACTGTCATTTTCAAGAAAAGTGGTATTTTTGTATCAATTTCCAACGCTGATCGGCCGATCAGCGTTGGAAAAAGCTGTTTTTTTTTCAAATACTGGCCCCAGTTGACCATCGCACTAGTTTGCAATCGATTACACACCTATGAACGGGTACAAGCCAGCTAGACTGGTTCCCTGACCTTACAATTCCCCAATATATGTAAACTGCTCTGTTTCGTCTTAAATGGAGTCAGGGAACCAGACTACAGGAAAATGATTGTTTTTCTTGGTTTTTATAGCGTTTTTGAACCCAAAACCTCAAAAAAGTCAGTGTAACTATATTTGCTATATATTTCCAACCCCCCAATTCCATCCATTTCTGAAAATTACAGCAAAAGCAAATGATGTACATGTATTCCCTTTAAATATGGAGAGAAATTTCATTGAAAAAGACTCCTATCCTGAAATCCTACAATGTACATGTACAATGTGTGTATGTATACATATTGAATGACTCAGAAATATGTACATGATGGCATAAACTGATGCAATATTACAAAAATGTGATATTACATGTACATGTATACAGAACTTGACCTTTGAAAAAAACGCCATGTATTTTTTGCTTTTGTCAAATGCCATGCCATGTGTGTTCATCAGTAACTTGCAATGTTTATGACTCATGTATAACGACTTGGAGCTTAAATGAGAAAGTCCTGTGACACCAGGCGACAAGTATTTATTTTGCTGTGAAAGTCACACTCAGGCAGGTGCTTAGAATGTCACCAGCTACACTGTGTACACATGCGTTGTGTACATGTGAACTAATAAATGGCACAGAGCACATAAAAAAACGTGTTTACCATGAGCATACCAGTACCGGTATGTACATGTACATTGTACATAATCCTTGTTCTAATGACGTGAATGTAGCATGCATGCAATGCAAAATATGTCTGAATCAAATGGAATCTCAACAAAAATCAGAGCAACAGCTCAAAACTGATATTTTGTTCATGTGCAGCTTTCCCTATTTTCAGAAATAAATTTAAAAACAATTTCAGATGTACATGTACAGTATACACCTACCCATACAGTGATAAAAATTTCATATGGAATTTTTCCACAAATTTTTTTTTGCCTCTTGTACATGTATGTGATGTATACATTTCATTTCAGAAATGGTGGTTTTAATTTCAGAATGCTATAATTTTGCTTTTGGAAAATCTGATTTCAATGAACAGAGACGTCCTGGAAAGTGTAAGGAACATGTATCTCCAACAAACCAGGTGTTTCCAGATGTGCCTGTTTTACAATGCAGACTTGTAAACAGCATTATGATTTGACTGAAGTCAGGAAGTCCTGTCTTCTGGTTCTTCAAATATTTACTACTCCTTGAAGGAGTGTGCATTCTGGAGAGAGCAAAGGGATGTGCATACAGACATGTACATGTACATGGTACATGTACATGTCAGGCAACATATTGTCATAGGGCAGTGAACACAAATACATGCACCGGTACATGTATGTTCACCTGCAGTGGTCTTGGCTGCATCACATGTTAGTCACGTAATCCATATTCCCCGTGACTGATTGGCACCACAGGAGACCATGAATGCTCCTATTTTTAAGAATTGTATAACGTTACCTATAATGTGGGTTGGTTTCTCAGAATAGCCTTGTATTAATTCCTTCACTATGTAGACATTTTTTTCATCATGGCGTAGACTTTCAAGAAGAATTATTGGAGAAGAATAATAAAGTGGCATTCCTGAAGAACAGCACATAGCCTATGAATTGTATTGGAAGATATTTTCAAGTGATTCAAAAAAAAATTTTTTTGAAATTTGGTTGAAGAATTTGAAAGTGAAGAATTTGAAGGTAAAGAATTTGAAAGTGATCTTCCGTCAATGAATTCTTGAAATTAAAATTATTTGAGGGTGTGAAAATTCTTGCATCATACGGTAGCTACATATATTTGTGATTGTCTTCCATAACAAAATTGTTGCAATATTGTAAAAAAAAAAGAAGATTTGTGGGATTTGACGGAGAAAGAAATGAGTTTTTGTATTGACAATTGCAAGTTAACCCTACATGTGAAGAACATATTTTCAAAACGTGATACACGCCATTTTGTTCCCTTTTAAGAATCCTGCTGTCTCCTGACGGCCCTAAGTCAGTTTCGATGGATGTTAGATATTTAAACACAGTTTAAGAATACAATAAAGCACAGTTGTTACACTGTTTTGTATTCGTTAAATGTTCATTACCATTCAAATTTTGCACTTTTTTTCGAATGGCTATATTGTGTTTAGGAAAAGTAATCATTTTAACTTCTCAACATTAATCATTTTGTTGAAGCAGGTTGCAATCTCTACAGATCTTTATTTATTTTTTTACATCAGCCTAAATCAGTCGGTATAATTTTAAATACCCCTAAATTACACCTCCTTTGATGCGTTTATGCAGGCATCAGGCAGTTACAGCTGATTCTTCTAAAGGTCACGTTGCTCCTTGGGGTCGAAGTTCACACCAATGTGACCTTTGAGGCACTGCAGGAACCTCCTGAAGATCAAGACCAAGAAAGTAAGGAGAAATCCCCCGCAACTTGATGAGTGTGAAATGCCTTGATAGTGGAACGTTCCTAGAGCTGTGCATTTTCGAGTAATTTAGTATTCGATTATTCCAACTTCGACTTCTTCATTGAATATTCTAAATATTCAATTTCGAAATGCACTGATCAAGTTAAACATGCACCAGCCTACATTGGCCACTGACTGGGATTTGCATACATTGGCACTTGTTGAAAATTGACAAAAAGCTAAAAATACGTCGGTTGAAGAGCAAAACCCAATATTGAAGTTAAATCACCCCGACGCAAATTTCATCCTATGAATAGTTATGGACAAAGAGCTTATTAAACAGGGAGTAGTAGGTGATATTTGACCTTTTTTTACCATGTTTACAGAAGAATTTGTGCTAATATTCCTCATTGAAGCTCTAAAAATATGCGCGATAGTGGCTTTCAAAAAAGTGTGGCATTTGACAGACAATAAAACCGCACAACTTAAACTGTTTGATCATCTCATCATCAAGACTGCTCACATTTTTGGAATATTGAAAAAAAAACCAAAATGTTATTCAGATATTCAGTTGACGTCGCATATTTGAATATTTAGTAGATGTTCGGCACAGCTGTATATTTTTTATTTTACTGGCTGAGAGTCATGGCCTCGTGGTCTGGAGCATTGAACTCATAGCCTACGGGTAATTCTGCAGGTTGTGGGTTTGAGTCCAGCCTGGGGTTATGGTGCGTGTGCCCTTGGGCAAGGCACGTTGTCACTCATTGCTTCTCTCCACCCAGGAGTAAATTGGGCACCTGTGAGGGCAGAGATGGTTATTGCGGCTGATTTTAGCTGCTTTGTGCTGAAAAGGCAGCATCGGACTGTATACTCCCCAGGGAGTTGAGATTGTCTTTGGACTGTTTCATTGGCCCAATAATCGGGGGTAATAATAATGTAAAGCGCTTTGATCTTAGTTAAAAGTGTAGATATACGGTAAGTATCCATTATTATTATTATTACTGCAGAGGGCATACATTTAGCTATGCACAGAGGATATTGGGCATTGCAAGTCTGTGTAATTCATTGGCACTGGGCTTTAAACCTTCAATGTTTTGTAGTTATGCTGATACTAATGTCATCATCTTTTGCCTCCCAAGGCGTGGGTTGGAGGGCCAAGCTGACACCCATGGACCACCCCGTCTCGGAGTTTGAGTTTGACGTCATCATTGGTGCGGATGGGAAGAGGAACACATTACAAGGCAAGACAACGTTTTCATGTTGGCAATTCAGATTGGATCAGAGAGATTGCATAAACTTTACTCTGCTAACCACAGAATTTGGGCGATTCACAATTCAGTGCGCCACCTAGAGTTTGCCATGGAGAGTTCATTTTTCAAGTTAACGGTCTACAAAACACGGCGCATTTGAATGAGTGTCAGCTAGATATCTTGAGCTAATTTGTTATAGATTGGGGCATAGCGTTCTGCCGCCTTACAAAAAAAACCACCTTATTGATAAAAAGAAAAAAGGGCAAACAGATACTCGAATCATACGCTTACGAAACTACTGACCGGAAAAGCTAACAATTTCAAATTTCCCGCGCTGCGAATTTGTCGACCATCTCCCACAATGCACTGGGAAAAATAAACTCTCCATGGCAAACTCTTGGTGGCGCACTGCATTGTGAATCGCCCAAATTCCGCGCTTATGATCACCATTCTGCACTAACAGCTCTAGCAGAAAAATTCTGTGTTAACCCAATAAGCACAGAATCCTTAGTTATGGGATGTACATGTACGCATGGGCATAAGCCAAAATTCCTCGCTAACCCGTGAAATACGCTTACCGTAAGCGTGTATTTCTCTGCTACCGTAAGCAGGAATTTTTCGCTAACGTAAGGCAGAGCCATGAAATTGGGCTCTGGTAATTTATAAATCTAGGTTAATTCCAAGTGCCTGGGGTCATAGTTCCTAAAACTTGCCTTGTTCATCCTAACTCAAAATAAAACAGGCTTCAAGCGCAAGGAGTTCCGGGGCAAGCTAGCCATCGCCATCACGGCCAACTTCATCAACCGTCACACCACGGAAGAGGCCCGGGTGGAAGAGATCAGCGGCGTGGCCTTCATCTTCAATCAGAAGTTCTTCCAGGATCTGAAGGCCGAGACGCGAATCGACCTGGAGAACATCGTGTACTACAAGGACGACACCCATTACTTTGTCATGACGGCTAAGAAGAAGAGCCTAATAGAGAAGGGAGTCATTCTGGAGGTTAGTCCAAACACAGCCACAGCAGTGTTGAGCATAGTACTCGTACTTGAACTGATACTCAAGTAAATTGTTTTGGTACTCGTACTCACGAAAATGTACTCATACTTGTACTTTTACTCGCGAGAAAAAAATTACCCATATTTGTTCTCGTTCTCATGACAAAGTACTCGAACTCATACTAGTACTCCTGTAAATGTTCTCCTGCAAGAATTCAATTCTTTTTTGAGAGCTACATGCAGAAAAGAACCAACTTTCTACTGTTTGGTAGGCTTTTTCGTTTGTTTAATGCCTAGTTTAATAGGTAAAAGCCCTTGAGAACATGTGTACATTGGAACAGTACATGAAATGGCGCAAGGGTGGGATACCAATATTTGGCTGTCACTGCCCCACGGATCCTTAACTATAAGTGCCAACTCTTTTCACCCTGTAGGATCGCCCCGACACTGCCCGCCTGCTCGCCCGCGACAACTACAGCCACGAGAAGTTGCAGGAATACGCTCGGGAGGCAGCCAACTTCTCCACCGAACAGCTACTGCCCAGGCTGGACTACGCCTTGAACCACTACGGACAGCCCGACGTGGCCATGTTTGACTTCACCTCGATCTTTCAAGCGGAGCACGCGTCCCGCATCATGGAGCGCAACGGCCATCAGCTGCTCATGGCACTCGTTGGCGACAGTTTACTCGAGGTAGGAATTTTTCCCTACATTTCATTTCAGTTTTCAAATGAGAATGATAAATTTCTGTTGTATGAAAAAGAAAAAACAAATTTGGAGGATGCAGTCTAAGATGAGGTAAAAATTACTAGTCTGGGATATTGGAATGCAGAGATCACAGTAGTTGAACATGAGTTTGATTGATTAGACTCCCGTTCAGGCTGGCATCCCACAGGCACATCAAAAAGTAATAGAAACCAATCAAGTCTACCTCAGCAAACTTTGATTCCTGACATGACAGCATAATGATCAGGGCATTTTCACGAATTACCATGCGTTCAGTGCCGGGGTGGGGGGGGGGGGGAGCCCAGAATCTAGCCAACGCCTATTAAATAAAGCTGCGAAACACCTCAACTCACTGGTGCACAAGTCACATGTTTTCAGTCCCTGACATATTGTATGATGTGTGGTTAGGTCTGTACATCGGAACCATGTGCCCGAATACCCGACCGCTGATTTCAGGAGTCGGTTCCAGATTATGGAATCGAATACCTGTAACCAACTTTACATATTACTTCATAACTTCTTAGACAATGGAAAACAAAGAAAGATTCACGTTTATAAATGCAAAATACAGCTGACTGTATGTATTGAGCTCACTGTACACACTTGTATCTTGCTGTACTGACGCACTGATGTGGTAGTTTTATCGTGTGGACAGTCAGTACTACAACTTCCGAGTTTTAAACATTTTTTGTTTTTTTGCAGTTGGTACCCAATTCCGGTAGTTTGGTGTACCCAAATTTACACCCCATGCCAAGATCATGTTTTTCAAATTTTTAAAAATATTTTTGTATTATTTTTATAATATGCATGTATTCTAACTCTCCAGGTGGGGATGGGAGGGGGACATGACACCATGCTCCCTCGAAATATGCCATGGCATGTGTTTCCATCAATTTACATTGCTTTTGACATATGATGAACAATAGGAACAAGTCGAACACTAAGACAGTCAATCTTTTGAGATTTTGCATACATACTGGTAGTTTCTATATTGCAGACTTGTGCCTATTGTGGTCCCTGTGCCAGTAATGTCAACACTATGCAGTATTAATGTCAATACAAAAAAACCTTTATCTCCATGTTACAGGAGTGTACACAAATGTACCTAAGCATAAGTGCTTAGCCATAACATTGCTTAAGAGTGCCTCAGAGGGGAGTCAGGTTGGCGTAGCGGTACTTTCCTTGCCTTCCACCGCTGTGACCCAGGTTCGAATCCCGCCTGGGCCAATATGTGGATTGGGTTTTCAGTCCCTGCCTGATTCCGTGGGTTTTCCCCAGAATATTCTTCTGGGTTTTTCCTCCCACCCCTAAAACTGTAACTTCTTCTCATTGTCTTCTCTCCACAGGTTTCTTCAGGCTTGCGAGCTACAGTGCCTAGGGCGCTTTTGAGGAATCCTTGGTTTCATCACCAGAAATGATTAATAATAATAATAATAATAATAATGTTTGGCATTTTACCACTGAATGCAAAGTTCAGCCATCTAGTGTGCTCGATTATTATGGAAAATCCCTTTTTTGTTCTTGTGCACTATCCTGATGTCTAATATGCTGATGTTCCCATGCATCTCTGTCCAGCCCTTTTGGCCGACAGGTTCAGGTTGCGCTCGTGGTTTCCTTGGCGCCTTGGATGCCGCCTGGATGGTACGCAACTGGTCCTCCAACCAGTTGTCTCCTCCTGAGGTGATCGCCGAGCGGGAGAGCATCTATCGTCTTCTGCCCCAGACGACCCCGGAGAACCTGAGCAAGATCTTTGAGCAGTACACCCTTTCGCCCACCACGCGCTACCCGCACGTCAACCTCAAGGCCGCCGCGCCACACGAGGTGCTGCATCTGTACGACACTGACAACGAGGATCTCAAGAAGAAATGGGAGAAGATTGTCCAGACGGAGAAGCAAACTCTCAATCGATCAGGTAAGGTGCTTCATGCCTGTTTAATAGGTAGAACTGTAAAGACAGTTGACTGGAGACCATACTAAATGCGTCGGGACAGGGGCTATCCTTCGTACATCTGAAATTGTAAAGGTTCTGATCGTATGACATCAAAGTACCGCGTGATCATCTATTTTCCCTTGACCGGCCCTTATTGCAGTAGTGTTTGAAGAAGAGGAGCCTTTAGCAGGATTGAGGCTGAATGCATTTTGAGAGGCAGGGCTTTTGGAGGTGGTGATGATTGTCGCTCTGAAGATTTCATAAATGCTCCACTCTTCAGCCATGTCCACTTTTGCGTGGAATTGCGCCAGTGTCTTTTTGTGCCATTGTTTGTGTATTTGATGTACCTTGACCCCGCATCAGAGGTCATAACGAAAAGTATTCACTGGTCCTTCTCTAACCCTTAATGCTAATTGATGAGAGTAGTAAAAAGTAGTAAAGTCTGTCACGAGCCAATATCAGCCCATCAGGCCGGTATTTATCTCCGGTTTCCTTGGCATGAAACGACTGAGAATATTCTATTCCCCCTGGATGGGATGCCAGTCCATCGCAGGTTTAATACTCCCCAGCTAATGCCGGTACCCACTTATACTCCTGGGTGGAGAGAGGCAAGTGGGGGTAGAGTGCCTTGTCCGAGACACAATATACATATATGGCCATCAGGTGGATTCGAACCCTTCACCCCCCAATTGATGAGAGTGTTAACTATTTCTTGCTTGTTCATTGCTTGCTGTAGGGTCCATAGTGAGGGGTAGTAAGCTCTTGATGTGGTGCCAACGCGTGACCGACACCTACAAGAACGTACGCATAGAGAACATGACAACGTCGTGGCGTAACGGCTTGGCCCTGTGTGCAATCATCCACCGATACCGGCCACACCTCATGTAAGTTATCTGGTCATTGTTGATGTGAACAGCGCCCTCTGGTGAGAGGAATGGTTGATCTGGTAATGTGCAAACTGTGTTTAAAAATGATTTATTTGTTTACCGTGCCACAAATTGAGGTATTTGCCACATCGAGAAATGATGTCTTACAGGGATGAAACTTTTCAGATTTTAATCGGAAATCCGACTTTTTGAATTTTCCAACGAAATGTCCGATTTTTTTACAGTGTGTCCAAAGATTTTTCTCACATAATGTCATTTTATTTCAATCATAATTTCGAAGAAAAGTCGATGAAAAGTCGATGGAAATGGCACGTTAAAATCATCGCGAACGTAGTTTTAATCTCTTTCACCAGTCGTTATTGGAGTGTTTCAACGATAGAAACACAGGGCATAACACTGATCGGAACCTTCTCCGGCTGGACAAAAGGTTAAACATTGACAGGTGACATGGAAAAATCACTGTGTCGCACGTGCGTGCGAATATGCAATGGGGTAGCGTACGTACCGCATTGTACCGTCCGCGCCGCTAGCACATGGCCGGTCGGGAACGGGTAGCCTTGTGAACATTCCAGTGGATAAAATCATTATGTTGTGCGATTTTCGGAGGTTTCAGATTTAGTTGTACAACATGCAATGCTTTAAAAATCGTGATGATTATCTCGAGGATAGCGAAGAGAGCATTAGCGAAACATTTCACTGGCATTTGTTGGAAGAGAGACGATAATGCCTGATTTTTCCCCACGTACGAATGCAAGTGGAGTAGTGGAGTTGTGGTTGAATCATGGACATGATTAAGCACCATATGTGCCCTTGTCTTTCGGACTTTTCCCTCAACTTTATCAAGTAAGAAGTGAACTTCTTTATTGATGACTCCATTACTCCAACCATAATTCAGGTGTTTTATGCAATGAAAACACTGACCATTTTCTTTTCATCGTAAAATTTTGTTTGAATCGAAAATAAAGCAGGAGTAGATGTCCGGAAATTGGGCATGAAGTGTATTGTACATGTACATGCATGTACATGTGTGTAACTGCAGCGCGGCCCAAATTTCGGACACGTATTTTTCTTCGGCCTATTTTCCGATTTTTTGGCCATATGCCAGTTTCATCTCTGTGTCTAGTGGGTATAAAGCATGTGCATGATTTGTTATGAGATGTAACAAAACTGTCACTTTACAATGTACAGTATGTATTTGATCAATAACTTAGTGATGTGGATTTGGAGAGTATTTGCTTGTTCCGCAAAACGCTTTCAAGGGCTGATTTTACAGAGACCCTGCTGTCTGAAATGCTACCAAAACAAATTATAAGTTGAAAAATTAAAAAATGTTGCTAATTAAAAAAATCACTTGTTTCAAATCCTACCTCCAGATAATCCTGGTAAAAGGTTTCTTTTTATGAACTGACTTTTGGCAAAACTAATTCCTTTTGAAATTCATTTACAAATTTTCTCATTTGCCTTTGACTCCACTCATAGATCTTCATTCCCTTTCTGAGGAAGACTAAACTGTTACCTAAAAATGCACTTGTTTCGCATCCTACCTTCAGAAAATTATCAGAATTTTGACTCTTGTCATAAAGATAAAATGGTTACTGACTTTGGGTAAGCTAATTTCCATTCGAAATTCATTTACAAATGTTCTCATTTGCTTGATACCTTTGACTCCACACAGAGATTTCCATTCCCTTCGTGAGGAAGACGTGGTGCAGAACAACCAGCTGGCCTTCGATTTGTCCGAGCGAGAGTTTGGAATCAGTCCCACGATGACCGGCAAGGAGATTGCGGCGATGGATGCCCCGGACAAGCTGACCATGGTGGCCTACATCTCCCGATTCTACGACCTCTTCAGGGACGAACTACCTCCTCCTTTGAAACGTAAGAAGGGAGACTTTGGTAAAGCCAGTTTGTAGTGATACGGACCACTGATCTCTATATACTGACTGGATAAGTGCCGAACCGCAGAAAGAACTTATTTTGAAGCCATATTGGGGAGACACGCCAGTGTTCTAAAAAGGAACAACTTGCCGTCTTAGATCTGTTCTCAAACACTGTTTTTTGCTTTAGTAACATCGTGGCTCACCTTTTGTTCGCTACAGTTCACAGTGTTTTAAACGTCGTGGTTTGCATTTTTTAGCGTCGCAGGTCACTTTTTTGTGAGGTTTGGGAATATAATCACAGCAGAGACTTGTTGCAAAGCTGAGATCTGATGGGGTCAAAATATGCCCCTTAGCTATGAGAAGATAGGAATTCCCCCTTTCATTTCTTTGGTTGCTGATTTGCTTGTCTGCCCGCAGCCAGCCTGGCCAAAATTGAGGAGGTGCCCACCCACGCCAAGTCGCCGGTCGCCAAGTCCTCGTTTCTCTCCAGAATCTCAAACAAGCTCCGGCACAAGAAGTCTCACCATGGCAACAAGGAGAACGAGGAAGGGCTGAGCCCTGTCAACGCCAAGAGACCCAAGATCAAAGAAACACCGGTAAAATAAGACTAGTGAATATGACACAATAAAAGCAGCTTTTTCCGAGCCGAGGGGAGTGTGGCCTAGTGGTTAGGGTTCGTGACTCATGATCAGAGGGTCAGGGGTTTGAATCTAGCTGCTGGTCATATTTTGTGTCCTTTGGCAAGCCACTTCACCCCCACTTGCCTCTCTCCACCCAGGAGTAAAAAGGGGTAACAGCATCAGCTGGGAAGTAACCTGCGATGGACTGGCATCCCATCCCGGGGAAGTAGAAATATTCTCAGTCATTTTATGCTACTGAAATCGGAGATAAACACCGGCCTGATGGGCCACATTGGCTCGTGACAGACTTTACTTACTACTTACTTTTTCCGAGCCATATACATATCCCGTATGCGTACCCTTTCTAATGGTCCCTAATGACTTGCTTGTCTCGCAGGAGGAGGCTTTACAGAAAATCCGCGCCGCAAACGTGGAGGCCCGCATGAAGGAGCGAATCCTTGAACAGACCAACGCCAGGCAGGCAAGCAAGGCCATTGACGCGTCGGAGTTCCCCGCGGGAACCAACCGCGTCAGTGGATTGGCTGAGCAACTCACGGCCCAGTTCCGCACGCTCGCCGGTCTGACCGTGACTGATGACAACAGGCCCATCAACAGACCTGTAAGTCTTGATTTGCAGAAAAATTTCTAACAGTAAGCTTAAAGACGTATAGGATGATTTGCATTTATCCCAAAAAAATAATCAAAATATTATTCAAAAACTTACTCAGATTAAAGATCGTACTGGTACTGAACACCTCGTGAAATAATTCTATCACGTTTGCTGTCATTTAGGAGAAATCCAGGAATGTAGGTGATTTCCGACGATCTGTCAATGGACTGATTTTTGGAAATATTTAAAAGCAGTCCTGATGATTTGAGGCATGCGATCACACCCCCACACCATCGCACACCTAAAAGCTTCCCGAGAAGTGTGAATAATTGCACGCCTGAATTTCCCAGGACCACAGATCACACACCTAGAAAACCACACACCTAGAAAAAACACACACCTAGAAAAATCCAGGTGTGCCTTTTTCCACACGCCTGTGATTTTCAAATCAGAAGGACTGTAAAAGTGCTATTGACGAAATCTCGTATCGTGATCAAAAGGTTGTGCATGGTCTTTCACTGTTTTCTCAAAACGTGTAATATCCGCTGAGCTGAAACCAAAGCATTGGAAAACAGTTGGTACAAATTACAGAAAAGTCGGGGAAAATAGACCTGGTAGTTATGGAGGAGTTAGAGGATGTGAAAAAATTCCCACATAGTGGCATGATAGTACAGTTGCCTGAGAACATTTGAGACATATTTAAATAGTTTTTTGAGAGATCCCAGAAATTGGGGGATCCAAGTTTGATTAGTAAGAACCTGCATACCAGAGACTTGATTTTCACACATGATAATCCGAGTTGGCTGCCAGCACTGTATACAGTTCAAGAGCAGAGCCTGTCACAGAGCCTATCTGAAGGTCAAAGGCGGCTGTATCTTGATTCTCAATATCTTACATTGCATTTAGGTCATTCTTTAAATTTGGAGTCCACTTTAACATTTCTCATCAGAAATTAAAACCCTTTGAGCCAAGCAAGACTGGGAACAGCGATGTATGCTTCTTCTGTGACAAGCGTGTGTACGTCATGGAGAGATTGAGTGCAGAGGGCCTGTTCTTCCACCGAGACTGTTTCCGCTGTCAGCACTGCGAGACGACGCTCCACGTTGGCAACTACGTGTTCTCAAGAGAAACGGACGGCAAATCCAAGGGTGGGTGTTAAGCCTTTTCTGACCCGGCCCACTTCATGTCGGACTGCAAAGAAGGAAACAAATAAAGCATTTTTAGCAAATATAAATTAAGCAGTACTAGTGGTTAGGGATTGTGCCTCATGATCAGAGGGTCAGGGTTCGAATCCAGCTGCTGGTCATATACATGTATGTTGTGTCTAGGGCAAACTACTTCACCTCAACTTGCCACTCTCCACCCAGTGGTATAAAGGGGGTACCGGCATTAGCTGGGGAGTAATCTGCGATGGACTAGTATCCCATCCAGGGGGAATAGAAATATTTTCGGTCTTTTCGTGCTGAGGAAACTTCAGATGAACGACGGCCTGATGGGCCAGATTGGCTCATGACAGACTGTAAAAAGTCTGAAGAACACCAGTTAGTATCTGTGCACATACTATGGCATTTGTTGGTTGGTGACGTGTTCTTGCCAAGGTTCCAACAGCAGACAAGACCTGCTGAATCTCAATGAGATAGGCAATATCGTTTATTGCATTTGTTTGATTCAATTTTAAACTTTACTGTGGGATTCTGTTCACTCAGTAGCGATCTTAGTGGCCGTCATTTTGTTCCAAATTAGGGATGCCACTGAAACTGTATGCTGTCTATAGTTATTTTGATAAGTGCATACATATTTCAACAACCTTGTACATGTACATGTGTACCCCATTCTTGTCAGGTCAATCAGTGATTATTACATAATGCTTTGGTTTCTCTCAACAGGCAAGTTCTTCTGCCGAATCCATTACCTTGCCACTCTCGGCAAGGAAGTACCCAGGGGAAACAGAAAACGACCACTGGATGAGGTGGATCATGTAGGTTTTATTCATATATTTCAGTTTATTTAAATTCTACTTTGGGGGGGGGGGGGTATATGAAAGTGAAATGTGGGTTAGCACATCCGTATGCACTCTGTATCAGGGATATAATCGAGAGTTCATCACCAGTCCATCACAAATAAATCACAAGTCCGGTCACGAGTAACAGTGGATGAACAATAACAAAGGAATGCCTTTGTCAAAGATCATGTGAATAGCTTGCGAATTGAATTGGGACTGGAGGACTTGCGATGGACTGGCAGGGATTTGTCATGTACTAACTATATCGCCGCTCTGTGTAGGGATGAAAGATTAGCTGATGTTCGAAATAATCTGTCAATAATTATCGCAAAAAGATTGTTCAGACCAGCAACGATTGTTCGTCTAAAAAATACGTCCCAAACCTTGGATACACCTAACAAAAAATCCAATCCCAAAATAAATTGTCCAGTGATTTGTAATCGCCCTTCGGTATTTGATCAATTTTCTTATCCATGTTCCAGCCTTCGTTACCCAAGTCACCTGTTATCACAACCATTCCTGAGGACAGTGAGATTCCAGCCAGCGTTCCTACCCCCAAAGACGTCAACCTGCTCTCGGAGCCAAGCCTGAAGCGATACCGCGCCACCCCGGAGCGCATAGGTGAGATGTCCTCTCTCTAAAGGCATATAGGATCTTTTTCTTTTTCATGCATTGTGTCCGTTTCCAATAATAGCATTGCTCAAAATCCAAATAAGAATGTTCTAAAGTTTTAGCTCGGTAGATATTACACATGTTGTGAAACCTGAAAAACCGTGCAAAACCTTTTAATCACAAAATATGGTTTTGTATATAGCACTCTTTATTAAAAAAAACAAATCAGTCAATTGACTACTCTTTGGAATCGCCTGTGTTTCTTGATTTCTTCGAAATGACAGTAGGGCTGTCGATTTACGAATAGTTTAGTATCAGTTATTCGAAACTGCATTAGACCAAATATTAGAAACTCACCGATCAAGTTTTACCCGCGCCAGCTGCAACTGTGTGCCATGCCGGTCAAAACTTGCATACAAAGCGCGTCCGTTAAAATTTGCGTGTGGCCGTCGATGTTATGGGCAGCTGATCAACATTTGTGCATGCCTGTCGTAGTATCAAGATTATCATGTGTACATTGTACATATTTTAAAAGTAATTGACTTGATGGTGTATTAAAAAAACGTGAAATCTGACAATAAAGCGATGCAACTTTACGATATATTAAAATAACATCACAGTTGTGTGATCTTTGAATATTCAAACCGGCAAAAAGCTATTTGAATATTTGGTTGATGACAGCAAACCAGACGGAATAATTCACAGGGTGTTTTGTTCATGTACTAGTACAATTTTTATTCCAAGTAAGCTTTTTGATAGTGATGGTAGTTTACTTTTGGGATAAATGCAAATTATCCTTTATAATACCCCATGAAAATCAAAGTGTGAAGGATGTTCCATCAGTCTCCTGCGCAGTGGTACCTAATCTAAACTGACGCCATCCAATTTATTTCAGCCTATCAATTTTTTCCTGTCCCAATTTTTCTATCAGAGCTTGAAAACATGAGGGCGTGTATAGCGGCCGGTGATGTCGAAGTCACGGAAGAAGAAATAGCCAAGTACAACCTGGGTACCTCATTGGTAACCTCTGGAGAGGAGGATGAGTAAGTACTTCCTGGCATTTTTTTTTAGACTGATTGGCTGGTATTTTGGACATATTTGGTGAAAGTTTCATGTATATATATCCATTGTACCTTTTTGAAGAAAAGCACTAGCAAAGAACACACGCTAAAAAAAGACTCTGACCACTGTTCCGTGGTTCAACAAATTGATTGAAATTGTGCAATGATGCGAAGCAGTGTAATATCAAGTAAAAACCTAGTCATGGTGACTGACTCACTTGAAGTTATTGACACATTAAAAAAAAAGAAGAAGGCAGAACCAATTCCGTGTGCAGACTGGAAAATGAGCCACTTCAATGAAAATGGCATAACTCCTCACCACAGCCACTAATTTGAAAAATTCAAAATTCCTGCGGAAGACAAGGTAATAACCATTCATATGAAACACTCAGTTTTTTTTTTAATATAATCTATTTGCCACAAAACAAATGGTGAACTTGGGTCCAGATCATTCTGACTCACCCTGTAAAGCCTGGCACCACCTAAATTTTTACCAGATAAGGGGCTGTTCATTTGTGGTACTCATACATGCTTGAACATAACTTTTACATTGCATTTACATGTACATGTAGTATCGTCATCGGCACCACGAACTGACACTCAGTTGGGCGTTAGTCCGCTGCACGCGCGTATTTTAATACAGAACCGGGTTATTTTGGGTTTCACGAACTGACATCCTCCACATGCGGCTCTTTTAGAGTGCACCTCGTACATTTTCGGTTTCACGAACTGACACTGACCTTAGTTTCACCAATTAAAATGATTTTAAATTAATTTTTTCTGTAAATACACAAGTATACGGATAAATTAAATTCGTGTAAAATCTTTCAAACCGTTTCTCTCCATTCTATATTGCTGCATCATGCTTGGGTGTCATTTCGTGAAAACGAAAAGCTTGCTATATTGTGTCAGTGTCGATGGGTGTCAGTTCGTGAAATTGACATCGTGGATTACATGGTTTTCACGAACTGACACCCCACTTGGGTGTGAGTGTCAGTTCGTGGTGCCGATGACGGTAGAATTATGTTGTAACTTCTTGTGCTTTTTTGTATGTGGCATATGTGCCTTTTCTGTTTTCTTATTTGCAGGTCCTCAGAGAGTGATTCAGAACTGCGCGAGGAGAGGTCTGGCTCTATCAAGACCTTGGAAGGAGAAGATGATGATACTGATGATGACGAAGACGATGATGATGATGATGATGATACTGATACTGATGAGTATAGTAAGAAAGAATTATTTAAAATGTTCTGATGACCAACCTTGTAATCACAGGAGTGACAGTCAGAATTATTAAACCTCTTTGTATACACTGTTGTGTAATGTTTTCCTGTTATTTTTTTCTTGAATATTCAGGCTCGGATTTTGATTCCTATGATGAGGAGGATGATAGTGATGAGGAAAGTGACGAATGCAGCGACGAAGATGATGATGACGATGAAGATGAGAGTGAACAGAACGTCGCTCAGAAGGAGGAGCCGCGCTACAACCACGTCTCAACTGTGGTCAGTCTCAAACAGAAGTGGTTGGACGACATGAAGGCCCCGGCCATGAAACCCTGGCGTCCGCCGGAGGAGATCCTGGCCGAGCAACAGCGGGAAGAAGAAGAGCGGCGGAAGGCTGAGGAAGCCAGGCTAGCTGAGGAGGAGAGGATGAGGGAAGAAGAGAGGCAGAGGCAGGAGGAGGAAGAAAGACGAGCCAAGGATGAGGAGGAAGCCAGGAGGTTGCAGGAGGAACAGGATCCAGTGGCAAAGACACCGGAAGCGCCAAGGCCCCCCATGCTGCAGAAGAGCGCCAGCAAGCTCAAGATGAACCTGGATGCCTTGTCGCAGCAGTATGCGGATTATGAGGAGGAGTCCAACACACCAGCTGTTGTAAAAACCAACCCCGAGGGACTTGTAGGGCTGACGGACGATGAGAAGGCAGCATCGATGCAAGGAACAGAGATGGGTTGGGACGAAGGAACTGAAATGAAAGGCGATTGGTTGCTAAGTGGCGAGGAGGAGGATGAAGTTAGTTCGGAAGTATCTGATGATGAGGACTTGTCGTCGGATGAAGTCTTCGAGATGGGAATTGATCAGCCATCTCAGAATACATCAAAGGAAACTAACAAAGCAACTTTTGACGAAGATGGTGAAATCATCAAGAGTCCGTTGTTTCAGAGTGAAACACCAAGCACCTTGCCAGACAGGACTTATGGAAATGCACATAAATATAGAAATACTGACAAGCAAAGTGACCCATTTGCCGAGGAAGACACGCGGCCACGGACAGCTTCTGGATTTTCTGACTCTAGTTTTACAATTTCCACTCCCAGTGGTTCCTTCTCGTCAATCTCTATCATAAGTATGGATAGTTTACGTCAGGCGGATTCTAACCCTGTAGACTTTGTGGATTCTCCTGGACCGGATGCAAAGGAGGAGACCATGGAGCTCGATTTGACTGTGCAGGCGGCAGAGGTCTGCACACCCAAGGCTTCAGTGGCTGATGGCAACGGCCTGGATCTTACTGCGGAGTCCGCTGAGGTCTTCCATGATGCTGTGAGTGCAGACATGGAGGATATTGAGCTAGATATGACAGTGGAATCGGGAGAAGTAAACTCTCAAAAGACGGAAGTGTCTGTGGATGAAGTTGATTTAGATCTTTCAGTCATGTCTGGTTACCAGCAAAATGAAGCTGTGCCTCAGCTGTCTCCAGCGAAGGAACTTGAGATCTCCGATATTGGAGTCGACATGGATCTAGTGGCTGAGGCTGAGGCTGAGGCTTCCATTAAGAATGGGAAGATTGAGTCGGAAACTGTGCCTCCAGTGCAAATGGAGGAAGCATTGAAACCCACCCTGACGTCTACTCCAGACGTCGTGCCGTCCACCAAGATACGGGAAAACGGAACTGCTGCCAGTAGTGCACAACCTGCTTCAAAGGAAAAGCCAAAGTACCGTCCCATGTATAACAAGAGGGATAGTGGACCTAGACTGGTCATGTCCAGGTCATTTTCAGACTCTTTCAAAGAGATACCAGCACTGGATGTCATTAGAAATGTTTCCAAGGTGGAGGAAAAGGAAGCGCTCTCACCAGACCAGAATGCAAATACCAGTAATGGTGTAGTCTACCGTAACAAAAAGAAGCTCTTACCAGACCGGCCTGATTCCCCAACAGACTATGTTGTCCCTGAAGCCGCGATACGACCAACGTCAATAAAAATGGACACACTTTCCGAGAAACGGGAAAGAACTTACTCGGGCAGCACAGCCCGCGACAAGGTGGTTAGGAAGAAGGGAGGGGGCTCTCCACAGAAATTGTCCAAACGGCAGCTACCTAAAGTGCCGTCCCAAGATAATGGTCAAACAGGTGGGATCACCCCGGAGGATAGAGAGGCTGCAAAGAACATGCTCCGCGACAAGGCAAAGAAGAACCGGGGTTGGTCTAGTTCGGGATCTAGCACCCCCGACGTCATCAGTCCCGTAGCTGTTGCTGTGCAGCCAGCCTGGGAAGCAAATGGATACCCTACAGTTCAGATTCCTCAGGTCAGCAAGACAAGCAGCAGCAGCGACCAGTTCTTCACTCCGGAGACGGAAAACCCGCCCACCTCGGAATACCTCACTGTCTCGCCAGGTGAGATGTCGCCGCTCAGCGACCACTCACCGTCGCAGTTCACCGACGGCATCCCGCAGTCGGAGTCCAAATCTGAGGAGCGGAAGTCGCGTCTAAGCAGGCTGCGAGGGGACATGCGCAGACGGGATGCCTTGCGCAAATCTCATTCGCCAAAAGCAGAGCGCCGGTCTACGGGGAAGAAGAAAAGTAAAGGGAAGAGCAAAAAGAAGAAGTCCAACAAATCCAAGTCAATGTCTTCCCTCAGTGAACTGGAGGATCGCTCTGCAGCTTATCGAGTCGTTGACTCGACGGAGGCATCGGTAGCCTCGCGAGATGAGTTATCAGCCGAGGGTGAATTGGATATTCTGGGAGCAACGGCTGCACCAGCATCAGGTCTACTGGAAGACCTTTCCAAGATCAAATCAACCACAACTCAGCTTCCTAGATTAAGTAAGATTCGTAAACTTATATTTTCAAACCTATGCCATCAATTCAAACTGTGTTTTTCTTAAAGAGTGGATTGTTTGTGTTGCAAATTTAAGAAGAAACCTAGAGAAAGTATACTGATTAATAGAGGTGGGAGGGAACCATATTACCCACAGAATCAGACAAGGAACTAAAGAAAACAGATTCAACATTTCAGCCTAGGTGGGAATAATAGAACCGGGGTAACACAGATTGAAAGGCAAAAGAGAAGAACCACTGTTCAAACATGATTAAATGAATTCTGACACCGTTAAAAAGTCTGTAAGTTGACCGTGGAGCCGGCCCTGACGGATTCAAACTTTGTTTTTCTTAAAGAATGGAATAGCTTGATTTTTGCAAAATTTAGAAGACACCTTGAGTAAGTATGCTCCTTTTTAGAGATGGGAGGGAAACCCTAATGTAGACCCACAGAATGAGACAAGGAACTAAAAAACAAAAGCAACATTTAAGCCTGGGTATGAATCGAACCCGGGTCGGACAAAGAAAAAGTATCTCTACACCAACTTGACGACATGAATTCTTACCCTTACGAAACAGTCCGTAAGCTGACCGTGGATCCGGCCCTGACGGCATCTTTAGACCTGGACGATCTCAGCTCCTCCAGCGAGACGGAAGAAGCCCCCAAAGATGAGGAGGCGATGCAAGAGGACGGCATCAGCCCCGAGACCAAGGGCAAAGGCAAGGCAAAGTCGCCCAAACGGATGTGGGGCAAGCGATTCAAGGTACGTGTTCGATCGTGGTGGAGGGGCCACTTTGGACCTAGAGGTGAAATTTCTTAGACAGAAAACGAAAATTCAAGATGTGATTTTTACATTTTTGTTCTGTCCTTTCATTCTTCATCCACTCTGTCATTCAAAATTTCTTGTTGGCTAGTGGGTTGTAAACATTCAGGGTTATTGTTTTCCGGCATTTAAAAATTGTTTTTTTTGTGCCAATTTCATTTTTTTAATGGCCTATTTGGTATAGGCCTGGAGAACAGGCTTGAAAAATCGAACAAAATTCCACAACTTTTGTAGAAGTGAATGTGTGTGGTTGAAAACATTCAGGGTTATTTTTCACTTAAAAAAAATAATAAAAACCTGGGCCTACTTTACCTTGGTAAAGTCCTGGAGATTAGGCTTGAAAAATTGCAGAAATTTCTGGAATTTTTTTGTGGGAGTGATTGGGTGTGATTCTTTGGTTCTGCCTTCTCATCCAGTATGCATATTTTAAGACGGGCATTGAAAAGTTACATCTTGGAATTCTGTGCACGCTTACTGCACTAGTTGGTGTATGTATGTTTCTCCTGCCATGCTGTAGCTGGTGTATGTTCATATTAACTATGCTTGCTTTTGCTGTAACGAAGGGTTTCCTTATTTTCATACAGTACTCGTTCATTACCGAATATCTCACAAGTGTATTTATTAGCACCTGCTGAAACTGTAGATCACTACGAATGCAGTATTAAGCAGAAATTGGGAAGACATGAAAAAGTGTCCCTTAAAATTCTACGATTCATAGAACAGATGAATTGCAATTTGTTGGAATGCAGAAAAGTTTCCCATTGTGCATGCACGGAAGTTATTCTATTCTGGTGTTTTGTGTGGTCATCTTGTTTTGCACAGCATTGGTATTAGTGAAACTTGAAAACAATCTAAAGCTGTTTTTTATGCAATGCAATTTTTTGTACAAATTATCACTGTCCAATAAAAATCAAAGATAGAGAATATATCTATATTTTTATAGCTTGTATATTTATAAAATAGCATCAAGTGTGTGAATGTATTTATAACTATCAAGTTCATACCTCGTTTTCTAATCACATCACCATATGTCTTGCCATGTGTTTGTTACTATTGCCATGACGGTTGCCTTTCTTAACTGTTTCTTTGTTTTTTACAATTGCTTTTTCCAGAGGTTGAGACAGGTAAAATGCTCAGGGTTTATGATGTCATTTCTCTCTTATTTACCTCATTTTTTTCCCCTTCAAATTCATGGCCTGCTGCGGAAAAACAAACAAGCCTTGAAATTCTTTATTTTATATTATTACTCCTACCGGTAACTGTAACGACATGTCATTTCTGTCTTGACTTCAACATCATCAAAGAAATTCTTTGAACTGTTCTGAAAAATGTCAGAATTTGATTTTCAAAAGAGTCCAATATGTATTTGTTGGCATATTTTGGTGAGTTTAAACGGACGGTACATATTCTTCAGGGAAATATCAGGGAAAATTCAGGGAATTTTGTTTTCGTAAAGGGCAGGGAACCCTGTTCTAATATACGACTAGCTTGTAATAGAGAAAGCTCACTGGAAGAATTTGGCTTGTTTTTTTTTAAGCAGCGGCCTTGCAGATTGGAGTGGAGTTGTAATTGAGTCTTAACAAGTCAACCACAAGTCGTTACGAGGCGGTCAAAATTCAAGACTTGACCAGTCGTATTTCTGTAGACAAAATGTCCAAATAATAATAATAATAATAATGTTGTGCTTACACAGCACTTCACATAATTGAAAGTCCCAAAGTGCTTCGTCTTTCTTCATCATGCCTTTTGACCAGTTTTCTGCAGCAGCTCGAGATCAGCGGAACATGGTCTCTACCTTCACAGGTACCCATTTATACTCCTGGGTGGAGAGAGGCAATTGTAGTTAAGTGTCTTGCCCGAGAACACAAGCGCCATGTTACCCGTCAGGGTTTGAACCCACTTGCCAAGGCACATGAGTCGAACACCATAGCCATTGGACCACAGTGCTCCACAAATACTCTTCTAAAAGGACATTCCTTTGTGATTGTTGCAACTGCAAACTTGTTCTTATTGCTTTAATACTTCCATCATGCAAACTTTCAAATCTTATTTCTCATCATTCATGCCCTGTAATCTGGGACCCGACTGATGTGACTTTTGATGACTACTGATCACTTGTGATTGACTCGGTTACAACTCTGGATTTTGTTGTTGTTGTGTGTGCTGGTCATGAACCTTTGAAAATGCATGAATGCCGTTTTTTTTTAGGTAAACAGTCAACGGCCAATTGGTATGTTTTGACAGAAAACCAATCTCACACAGAACATTTATAAAAAAATGAATTTGTATCTATTTGTTGTATGTTTTAACACTTGTGCTGTCGGATAACATATTTGAGTGAACACGCTTTGATTGAGTTGAATTATAAGATATTTTCTAGGTTCATTTTTGCACCCTATGTTCTAAGGAAGCACTTAGTTGGGCCATAGCACTGAAACATTTTATATTTAATAAAACATTTTTTGTATGTATATTTGTTTTTGGATGGGACATTGCCAGATATATTTTTGGTTCATTTTTATATACAACGTATGTGATCTTTAAAAAAAAAAGTTTATATTTTTATGAATTTGATATATAGTCTCAAAATCTATATTTTTGTATAATTTGATAAATATTAAGTAGTCTGTGCATTGTCAGTTTTTTTAAACAAACAACCTTTTCATAATCTACGTGCCAGTGCAGTTTACAGGCATGCAACTTTTTTTCGGATCCGCTGATTTCCTCGTTTTTTACGTCTCAAGAATGCCATTACAAATTGAAAAACACTGTACAAAGTCTTGTGTCTAAATTCCCAGTTGCATGCCTGAGTTTTAGGTTAAGTGCATTTCAAAAACTAATGATGATTTCATTCAACATCAGTTTGTTTTTATTTAACCCTTGTTGCTGTGCAAACATTTTTGGAACCCCTGTGTGTTGTCTGCAGTTTAAGGTACGTGCATGTGCATGAAAGCAGCAAAGTCAAAGTATTTTGCTTCCTAAAATTTTAATTTCTACCAAAAAAATTCCCTTCAAAACCACGATGGCCATTCGAGTTACATGCTATTTCAGTGAAGAGGATGTACGAGGGACTTAAGAAGATTTGCTTAACCAGTTCGCGCCGGGATTATTTTGACAAGAACGGAACGATTTCCGGGATTACTTTCACTAGACCTCATGCTAGGCGGGTTGAAGCCATCACCCTCGGGCAGCACACTCATATTTCCAGCCTCGCTTGTTGCGAGCGATTTCCGGGATTACTTTCACTAGACCCCATGCCAGGCGGGTTGAAGCCATCACCCTCGGGCAGCACACTCATATTTCCAGCCTTGCTCGTTGCGAGCGGGTTGCTGACAGATATTTCTGGCCTTGCTTCATGCGTGTTTATCCGTCATCCGTTCCGAATACCGCCAAACCTTTGCGGGCATACATGGCCGCTCCAGCGTGAACTGGTTAACAATGAAAATACATGAAGACTTCCAGGCACAGCCATGTTGGTCTTGCACCCTGACTTTGTACAAGATTGCGAGAAAGAATGGCCATTCACGGAAGCCATTCCCTTGGAAGGCACAGGCTTTTAAAGATATACATGTAGGCATGAAAATTGTGGCTTCTAAAACCCCTTACAGTACTGTTTATGAAACATTCTTTTTGAAACAGGGTTTTGGTTTTGCTTTGTGCTTTTCTTTCCTAACCTTTTGCTTCTAGGTATTTTTTTCTGGAAGAATTGCTGAATTTATGCTTTTCTTGGGTTTCAACTGATGTTTGATTAACACAAGTATTTTCCTTTGCAGTTTGGTTGCTATTGAATATACCCGGTAATAGGTTGCTTTGTATGAGATGAAACCAATGGGAACCAACCATAACTCTTTTTTCTCTTAAATTTCTTTTTGAAAAATACAAAGTTTGCTTGTTTTTGTGAATATATACAAAACAAGGCTTTGCCTTGCACGCTGCACAGGAGAGGCGGCGTTGCCGTCTGTGCCCTGAAAGGGGGAGGGGGGGGGGTTAATTTATTTGAAATTGAGCCGAACCCCCCCCCCCCCAAGAAAAAAACAACAAACAAACATCCCTAACAAACACACAAAAATCAAGAAGAGGATGGTGAACAGATCCTGTTGGTATCATCTCACTTTTTGGGTTGCCCTGGAAATGGCAGTTCATCTGATGCCGCTTATTGCAAATAATCAACATCATCTATCCTCCTTCCTTTCAGGTACTTTCAAAGAAGCCCCCTAAAGTACATGTAGAGCAGGTATATTCGTCATATGCCTCCACTGTTTGCCCCCTCCCCCTAAAAAAAAAAGCTACCCAGTGTAACTGTAACAACGGCTGACTAATTTGCATATGCGCTGACGCCTTAACGCTTGTTTTATCCATACCCCCTCCCCTTGTTTGCAGGTTGTAACAAAGAAGTCCCCAAAAGTGGACGAGGTATAATTTGTTTTTGTTTGTGGTTGTAGTGTGCGTGTGTGTGTGTACTAGCCTAATCATGGTAGTGTGTACAACCAGGCTCGAAATTAACCCAGTAACCGTTCATCTACTTCTTAGAAAAGCTGACAGATTATCAATTTCAGCAGAAGTACAGGGTGATTCAAAAAAACCAAAACCCAAATGTCGGGACCACTGTTTTAGTGAAGTTCTGCATGTAGCACTTTCACAATCTAGGATATGTAAAGCCCAATTCATAAGCTTTCTTTTAGTACAAGAATCATTCAAATCACTCCTGCACTTTTCAAGTTACGGAGTTTTAAACACAACCGCTGTTTTTAAGGTTCTGTCCACGGATCACAAAAAAGTTCAGTGTTCTTTCAGCAAAACGGAAACAAATCACATAAGGATGTGAGTGAATTGTTTTCGTTTTGCTGAAAGGACACTTAACTTTTTTGTGATCCGTGGACAGAACCTTAAAATGGTGGTTGTGTTTAAAATTCCGTAATTTGAAAAGTACATGAGTGATTTGAATGATTCTTGTACTAAAAGAAAGCTTATGAATTGGGCTTTCATATCCTAGATTTTCAAAGTGCTACATGAAGAACTTCACTAAAACAATAGTCCTGACATTTGGGTTTCGTTTTTTTTTTACTCACCCTGTAGATGTAGTCTGTAGAATCTGTGTACTATAAAATTGCCTGCTTTAAATAGTCTTCATTTATATTATCCCTCTGCTGTCTGAACAGTCACAGACAGTAAAAAAAAAATCAATCCTCTTCCCCTGCCATGCCTTTAACATAGGCTAGTCACCAACAGACTCATATTTCTAGCAAAGCACTGTGATTAGTCAAATGCAGTCAACAGACAAAAGCAGACAAGTGGTAGGCACAGCTGGCTTATCAATCACCTACAGTCAGAGCATAGCTGTATCAAGTTAAATAAACAGTCACAGCCAGTCAATCCTGCTTTATGTAGGCTTGGAGCTCTTAAATGTTGAAACAGTCACTTGATTGATTTTGGCTGAAAGGACAATTTTGCACAGAATGTATGTTTGCATAGGAGGGTTAATGGATAACTCGACACTAACATTTTTGTCCAGAGAAAGTCGTAGTGAATTATAACCAAGTTAACTCATTTGTTCAACTGCTTTCTGTAATAGTCATTAATTTCCATTAATAACCTTGTCTTGATAAATCCAAGCCAAAGAAAGTGAAAACTGAGTCGGGAATTATAGATTAACCCCGGTTGGCAGAAAAAATGAAACCAAACGGTAACCATAAACTCAGCCTTCATATTACCCTCGTGCTCACCATTGAGTGGAAAAAAATGCACATTCCTGTTTTTCTTACGGACCTGAATTTGCTTTTTGCATTGTTTCAGAATACATTTTGTAGAAGAATGTAGTTTTAAAATATATAACTAGATTCAAATTTAAGCGTTTGAAAAAAATTGCCTTTGAAAAGACACCACATATGCCTGCAAAATGCATACTGAAAATTCCTATATGCATGCACATGTAGAGTTTTGTAGGTTTTATCCATCATCGAGTTTCCTAGGTTGTGAAATTGTACCAAATATTGTACAGGGTTAAAAAATGCTAATGATTTTGCCGCCCCCCTCCATTATGGGTTAATTTCGAGCCATCATTGTGTGTGATTGTGTTGCCGTGGTAGTACTTCACGTTGCCGACTCCCAACATGCAAATACTGTGAGCTTCAGGGAGCCCTGTTGGTGCACAGATGCCACTTACTCATGAATTATGCATGATTTTAGTTGTCAATCACCACCAGGCACTTTTATTATACAGCACACTGTTCCAATTATGCACTGCAGATCCCCGCCCAGTGCACCATAGCATTTACTACGTTTGTTAAATATTCAGATATCCATATATGATACTGGCCAGCTTATAAATAATGCATGAGATTAGACCCAAACCCCGCCTACCTTTTTTGTAGCCAATCCTTCTAGTTTAGATCATTCCTGTGTGCTTCCTTAAATTCCTACCAGTAGTTGCAATATCGAAGTAGCCTTAAACATGTAGTCTTATACATCAGTCCAGATAATCTGATAATGAATTGTTCACGTGCAACTTATAAGATGTCACTGCCCATTTGCCCTACTTTGGACTCTCTACATTATAACTAGGGTGAAAAAAATGCAGAACAGTACTGTTAAATAGAGGACACTGAAGTTATGTTGCTATTGTGTGCCAACGCTCAAATACACTAGGTTTGTGCACGTTCCGTTCAAAATTTGCCATGCGTACTCATGTTGTTATCATGATTTAACCAGCTTGCGCCTGTGATGTGTCCTTTATGGGCACCGTGCACCAACCAGAGAGGGCGCTTTTTCACCATTGTCGAGAGCCCATTGGACGGGGCACATCACATGCGCACTCCGGTTCGTGCACGTAAAGTGCAAGACTAATTTTATTGTTAAGTACACTCGAGTAGTTTTTATCTGAATGTGCACAAAGCCATAGTGTCTTCGCGCGAGTGCCAGGCAATCTGTTCGAATGTCTCCCTCAACTCTCCCTTTCTTACCGTTGAGGGGGTACTCATGCACGAAGCCCATTTCATCTTGTGAGTGAGGCACACAGCACCATTTACAGTCCATGCACACAGTCCATAACCACTGCCAGTGTTCTCAAATCCAGCGTTTACCATGTTTTCAAATCCTTAATTAGCGCTATTTTTTTTATTAGAAAGATCATATCAAGTCTAAATTGAAAGCCAGTATCTAATTTATAAGACAAAAACTTATAATAGCTTTTACCTAATTTGCTTTGTAGGTATATTAGAAGCATAAATGCAATTGTAATTAAGATGTTAACACATAAAAACTGCCATAAAAGAATAAACTAGTAAAACAACAAACCTCCAGAAACCTGCATTCCCCTGCGTTCACCCTACCTGTCTCTCTCACTTCTTTGTACCCACCCCGTCTCTCCTCTTGTACCTCCCCTCTCCACTTGTACCTCCCCTCTTGTACCTCCCCTTTCCTTTTTATCCCTTTCACATTTGTGCTTCGTTCTCCCTGCAAGTGGCAATCATATCCCATCATCTTCACTTCTCCTCTAGCATTATTAAAGCAAGCGACTCATGACAAGTTCTTTTATGCCACTACACATCAGTTTCCATCAAAATCATCTTATTCCACCTCAACCACCAAAATCCAACTCCATTCCACCCCATTCACCACTGTCTCACAGGATCCTAACCTACCTTACCCCAACCATCCAACCATCCAACCCTACCCATCCACTCTAGCCTATTCCAACCTCTTGACCCTAACCACTCCCACACAACCACCAACCCCCCCCCCCAACCCCACCACACCCACCACACCCACATCCCTCACCCAACCCCACCCTACTACACTCCACCGACTCTACCCAACCAACCCTTACCCCTTACAACCATCCAACCACACCCCACCCCGGCCCGCCCCACCCCACCCAACCTACCCTTTATACTTGCCTAATCCTTACCCACCCCAGTCAACCCTATCCTGTCCATCCCACCCCTTTCCCATCTTGTCCAACCCCACCCCTTTCCCATCTTGTCCAACCCCCCACCCAACCTCATTAAAGATTGCACCCTACCCGTACACCCAACCATACCCAACAACCCACCCCTGGGCATCCCAGCCATGTCATCTAGCCCATCCTAACCCATCTTACCTTACCCCACTCAAACCATCCTGCCCAAACCCACACGCTTTTCCCACTCCATAATACCCTAGTGAAATCCCTACCCCAACCATGCTACCCTACCCCCACCCATATTGACCATCCTTCTCTGTACCAGCCCAGCATCTCAATCATCCCACCTGTTAACCAACCCGCTCATACAAGTGTGTATTTGCCTGCAATCGGGGACCCCCTATTGTCCCTCTTTTGTTTGTACTCTAACTTTTTAGGAAGATGTCCCGTATATTTTATACACGATTCTAAATTGGGGACCTTCAGGAATTGGGGACCCTATTGTCCTCTATTGTTCAATGTCCCCTATTGAATGCAGAAACAAACTCACCCCAACCTACCCACTCACTCCAACCCACCCAATCCCCAAACCTGCACAATACCCCAAACCCACCCAATCCCCAACCCACCCAATCCCCAACCCACCCAATCCCCCAACCCACCCAATCCCCCAACCCACCCAATCCCCCAACCCACCCAATCCCCCAACCCACCCAATCCCCCAACCCACCCAATCCCCCAACCCACCCAATCCCCCAACCCACCCAATCCCCCAACCCACCCAATCCCCCAACCCACCCAATCCCCCAACCCACCCAATCCCCCAATCCCCCAATCCCCCAACCTGACCAATCCCCCAACCCGCCCAATCCAAGCATTACACTTGCCCACCCAGTCTTTGCCCTCTTTTGTAATCATCCTACCAACATCCCCCTTCATTTAACAACCCCCCCCCCCAAAAAAAAAAGAAAATGGAAACAATGTTGCAACCTGACGCCACTTTTTTCTTCATAATCATCTCACTGAAGGTCATTCATTGCAAAAATGATGATAAGACATGAATCTGGGAATCATCGACTCTCCGTAGACATTGTACACAATCACGGAAGTGGCGTCAGGTTGCAACATTTTTTCCAAGAAAATAGATAAATAAATAAATAAATATAAGTACATAAATATATATATATATCATGCAGTAAATTCAGAAACTTTGGCATATCTATAAATAATAGTAATTAAAACAAAAACAAACATAAAAACCCTAATTCAAAGGCAACCCAACCCTTGCTGTCTTCCCCTTATTTTCAACTGATTCTTTCCCGCCATCTCTTCCCCACCCCAATCCCACACTCAGCCTTGTTGCCAAAAAAAAATGAATATGCACTGCAGCTCTTAATCCCAATATTTGCACAGTTTTTATTTGGTGGATGTGCTTGTACAGCAAATAACTGCACTCGACATTTGCCATTGGATAGACACTGCACAAGCACCTCATAAAGAACTTGCACATCCTAAAATCAACTGTGTGATTTCATCCAGGATTTAAGACTGTGAAAAAGTTAACTTGGGATATAACTTGTTTAATCCGTTATTATTTAGTTTATATTGCAAGTTAGGTTCAGTACAGGAGAGCACAGTTTGAATTTTAACATAAGTACATGTAGCTGCTGTGGCCAAGTTGTACTGTACTGGTCTATAGTCAGGATAGTAGAAATAAAATCTAAATTTGGCATGGCTTAGTTTCCCTAACTCAAGAATTATTTTATCTGGATTAATTTGTTCAAGTTGATTAGCCTTCCATTTGTTCTTCCCAGTGCGTTATAACCCACCAATCCCTTTGCACAGATAAGTGTCACCCTCGTTTAAAGATAACACGGTGTTAGTTTTGAATTAAAAAAAAACAAACTTAATCAATTAACAAAGGATACTTCCCGTTCAAAACAGGATTCTAAGTTCAGACAATCAATAGTGTTGAGCACAGATGGTATAAGATGTCTGAATCAAAAATCAAAACCCAATAATATACATGTGTTCCTTATGGATGGAAGTTTAGTGTTAACTCATTTGCGGTAGGATTTGATTTTCTGTAAGTGGTGTGCAGCCTTTTAAGCAGCACTGGTTAGCCAAAATGTGGTTGGTTGTCATACATACTCCTTAAAAGACACAAATTGTATGACCCCCAAAAAAGGAAATTGGGTAAACTCTTGATAACAGCATGCTCAAAAGTCCACTGCCATTAATTGAACTGGACATATGTTCCTTGACATCTTAAGGATTGTCCACATAAAAACAAGATTACGTAAATTTGCAGGCACTTCATTTTTCAAGATTACCAAGATTTTCTAATTCTTTTACACTCCACGGATCAGCAATACTCGGAAACAACTTTGCACAGGCTCAAAGCATTCCAAGTGTAAGCTTGCCTTTTTTTCCCGTGGAGAATCTTACCTTTTTTTGGCTTCCGTTGAATTCTTTTCCTGAACAGGAGCGACGGAAGATGGAGGAGGAAGAGCTAAACGAAAAGCTGACCCGGCGGGTCCAGCGCGAGGCACGTCGGCAGCACCACCAGCAGCAGCTAAAGCGCCACCGCATGGCCCAGGAGATCCAACGCCAGTTACAAGAGGTTGAAGTCAAGCAACGAGAGCTGGAGAACAGAGGCGTGTCTGTGGAGAAAGCCCTAAGAGGCGAAGGCTGTAAGGATTTTTGTTGTGAAACCTAGGGCCTATCATATGGCACTGCTTAACACAGGCATGCAGCTTTTCCTCGGATCAGCTGATTTCCTCGTTTTTCATTTCACACTTACGCCATTCAAACTGAAAAACACTGTATAAAGTCTTGCATGCCTGTGGATAACAGCAGAAAAAGTAACAATACCAAGATTATATAACAGTAATTGTTATGTTGTGTCTCGGATTCTGTAAATCCCCAAAATTTGCCAGACGCAGGACACACTTGCGCAGTAAAAATATGTTACAAGAAAAAAAATGCCAGGTATTTATATTGCTTGTAGCTGATTCTCGGCTAACTTTAGCCGCTAAATTTGAGAAGCATTTTTTTCTCTGCTTAAATGTATACAGGATCATTTGCATTTACCCCAAAAGTAACCTACTGAAATATTATCAAAATGCTTACTTGGATTAAAGATGGTACTGGTACTAAACACCCCATGAGCTTTTTCTGTCTTGATTGCTGTTATTTAGAAGAAATCAAGAAAGGTATGTCATTTCCAACAACTAGTTAATTGGCTGTTGGAAATAAAGAGTGCTATTGACAAAATCCTTTTTTTTTTGTGATCAAAATGTTGTGCATGGTTTTTCACTGTTTTCTCCAAAAAAAAGTGTGATATCTACTGAGCCGAAACTTCAACAGGTTAGGTATTGAACATTCTTCTTTGGCTTTTGAGTGGTTTTATTATTGGAAACGAACAACAACAGATGATCCTATATGCCTTTAAAACAGATTCCAAGCTTGTGTTCCTGAGTAGTGAATAAGATCTAGCTAAAAGTGATGTCTCTTTTGTTTCACAGCTTCTGAGGTGGATGAGAACACCCTGATGCAGCAGTGGTTCAACCTGGTCAACGAGAAGAATGCCCTAGTCAGATACGAGTCAGAGCTCATGGTTCAGTAAGTCCATTCATGTCATTTTGGTCATGTACCTGGAAGGCAGATCTATAACACAATGCACAAGAGTTCCACATGAAAGGCACCAGCCCATTGAGGCCAATTTATAGTCAATCGCGCGACTTAAAAATTGACGCGCACAAATTGATGAGCACACTGGCGATGTCGCTACCGAGCTCAAATGATTGAACTTTGACATGGCTGCTCACCTCACTTTTCATCATTGAACCAATGGGAGTGCTTAATCTGTAAAAAAAAAATCATGAATATGCATGTACGGCACAAATATCGTACAAAATGGACGACTGTGTTTTTTCTAAGACAATATCCAGATATTTTACCATTTGCCAGGTTGATAACAGAATCGGAAATTAATGGAAAGTAATATTTTGTTCAGCAGTAGCAATGCTTAATTGTCACACTTCACAGTTGAATTTTGTTTGCATAACATGTGTGATATGGCTTAACAAACGTTGTGTGACTATAAACTGCCTAAAATGGTTTAGTGTCGAGCAACCGTCAGCGTCAGATACTCATCATTGCGTGTCCGCCTAAAAATCGAGCCTTTACCATGTTTACAATCGAAAGCATTAAACTGTGCCACAACATTTCAAACTCAAAATCGGTGTCAAGAATGGTTGCATAGTTTGTCCGTTTGTGTTGAAAATTTGATTTTATGTTTAGAGCATGAGTACATTTAATTGAAAATTTTGATCCGTCAAAATCTCATTTTAAGACAAGGGTCTCAAAGATATTAATAGAATCTTTTCAGTTTGAATTATGCTTTTCACAGATGGGAAATTACTTGAATCTGTGGATAAGTTTTTGTATGATCTTAAATGATTTATTCTGCTGAATTGTCTCGCCAGGGCCCGTGAGTTGGAACTGGAAGACAGACACTGTCAGCTGGAGCAAGAACTCAGGCAGCGCATGGCCATCGAGGGTAAGAACTCATATGTCCGTCACCATCCTCGCCCGTCATTTTTATATCTGTTGACTATTCTCCTTACCCAGCTCCTGGTTACTCTTCAATCACAGAAATCAGATCGGACGTTTGCAACCCTCTGAACTCTTTTCATCAGACGATATTAGTTTGAGGTCATTTTGTGCATTGTTTAAATTGTCCCATTATGGTAATTAACCCTTTAAGCAGGCATGCAACTTTTCCTCGGATCCGCTGATTTCCTCGTTTTTTTAAACTTCTCGTGAATGCCATTACAAATTGAAAAACACTGTACAAAGTCTTGTGTTGTTTGGAATTTCCTCGTTTTTTTCTAAATTCCCAGTTTCATGCCTGTTTAAGGCGAATTTCAGTCCAAAGCGAATTGGTTAGGGTAACGCCAAACGTCACAATGAAAGTTCAATTGTTGACGTCATGAAATTCGCTTCGCTTTCACTTTCGCATGAAGTATGAACCTGCCTTAAGTTCCCGTATTGCCCAAACCGGCATGCCAGTTACTCCCTGTACCACACCAGACTGCCCAAGCACTGTTTGGCTGTATGGATTCATTAGGAAATAAGTACAATTTAACATGTAGTACAGGTGTTAATGGTAGATAACACGTTGCAAAGGAACAGGACATAATTCTGTGAGATTTTTCGCTTATTTTTTGCTTATAAAAATCCAGTGCTCAAAATCAACCACCTGTTACTCCAAGAAGAGAAAAGTGTTGCACGATGCTCTCTCAAACCTTCATCTTCTTGTCATTTAATCATGCTAGCCTTTCATGAAATTCAGCACATTAAAGAGCATTAGGTAAAATCAACCATTCGTTTGTCTGTGTTGTTAACAGATGGAAGCAAGACCGACCAAGATCGTGAGGTTGAGAGGCTGCTTCTGGAGGAGATGTTGGAAGTCGTTGAGCAGAGGGACGCTCTTGTAGCTCTACTAGAAGAAGAAAGACTCAAGTAGGTCTTGCTTCACAATGTAGCCTACTTGCCATTTTTGTTTTGTTTTCAGACTTCAAAAATTTACTAAACGCTTAAAAATCATATTTCAAAAACCAACTCCACTACATTTTCAAACAAATGTGATGCGATCAAGCTAAATGAGTCGTTTGTCGGGAATTTTTATTTGGAGATACAGGCCAAAAAAGGGCCACTTCATCACATCACTTCATCACATCTCTTGGTGTTCCAACTCCCATAATTAGTGAACTAAAGATGGCATCAGCATGCGGCTTTCACAGCAGTAATGCTGAGGTTGTACTCTTTTCAAATCTGCAATAAAAAAATTTTGACCAGGGTCGACAAACGACTCATGTAGCTTGATCGCATCACAATTGGGCTTCATAATAGATCATGATGCATTGTAAAAACAGTGCAAGGACAATGCTGGGTGCATTAAAAAAAAATAATCAGCATTGGTTGCAAGTTTGTAAAAAAAAATAATCCTGCTCTCCATATTTAAGTTTTAAAACTGTGAGCAAAAAATCTTTTATTTATTTATTAATTCTTTTAGAGGGTGGGATGCAAAATGAATCTTGACCTTTTCGTAGTATGAAAAGATCTTTTTTTACATGTAAATTGCTTTTCGTGAGCAGCAAGGTTTTCAAGGTCAACCAAACTATTTAAGAAACTAACCATGTTCTTTTGAACTGCAAATGACATATCACAGCTTGTTTCAAAGTTTATCTCACCAGTAAGCAGTGCTGTAGTCAAAACCTTTCGAGACCTCACTTATTGTTTTCAATTGTTTAAATTTTCAGCGACAAAATAAGTCGAACAACTATGCTACAGAGTGTCATTTTTAGATGAAAGAATGCCGAGGTATATTTTTTGAGACCAACATTCAAGTTGGGGTAAAAATTTCCTTATTGAGAGTCAAAATCTGTTCGAGACCTTCTCAAACTATTTTCCTCATCCATTTTCAAGATCAATTTCTCCTGATGACGAACAGAGCACACTGTTTGAAACCTCAAGTTTAAACAACTGGTTCTTGGAACCACACAACTCAAAAGAGATATCATTCACATGGTGTTACCGCAAACGTTCCATTCTTTGTTCATGTCCACCATGCAAACCTTTTAAGTCTCATTTAATTTTCCCAACGGTTAAGTTTGTTCAAAGTCATGGCACTGAGAGTCTTTTCTCACTCACATTAGACTTCATTCAAATCTGACATTCCATTATATAAGCATTTGTGTGAGGTCTCTAAAAAGCTCTCGACTGCAACACTGCCAGTAACCATGTCCAATGCAAAGCACTGTCAACTCCATCAGTTTTTCATCCTTTGTAACTAACATGTATAGACATTGGTATTAACACACTTGTTGGGCAGTAGCACGCATTGTTAAAAAAAAAAAGGACTTCTTCGTAAGGCCGGATCCAGAACACAATTTTTTGGGGGGGGGGGCAAATGTGTTGTTTGTTCCCCGAAAAAGTGGGTCCAAAAATTTTCCGCTCCTAATTTAATATGAAGAGGTGGGGGGGGGGGGGGGGGTGCACTAGGATTCTTCATGGCATTGGTGCATGGTGGCAATTTTAATGCTGCATGCAGCAGCTGCCTTTTTTGCGACGTCATTTTCAAAACAAAGTGGGTTCGTTTTTGGCGGGGCCATAGCCCCTGTTGGCCCAAACCCCCCCTTGGATCCGCCGTTGCTTATTTTATGAGTCCAATTTTGAGATTTGAGTGTTGCTTTCTTCCCTCCTCTCGTTTTTGTCACCTTAGCACCGAGGAAGCTTTGGCTTGTTTGAAGGCTTGTCAGGAACGTTTTCCTTCTTCCAACATAACACCATTAACATTAGAGGTACAGGGTCCCGCAGTCCGCGGGAATTCATGCCTGCTGCACAACAAACTCCCTTTTTTTTTGGTCAGGTCATTTTGTTTTTCCCTAAATCCCATGCCCCCCTTCCCATCCGCATGAAATTTAAATGATTACTTTGCATAGTAACTTTGGCATCTATGGGAAATGCGAAGGGCCTTTTTTGTGCACCTAGAAAAACCAGGTGAGGACACGTGGTTGCGAGCAGTCCACGTGGTTGCGAGTAGTCCACGCATGTTGAAGTTCAGGCCTTAAGGCAATCGGCTGTGCTGTAGAAAACTAGTTTGATACAGAACAGTCACACTGGAAGAATTGGGCGTGTGCAGTGAAGCAGGCCATGCCAATCGGATCAGAGTTGGAATCAAGTCAACGTGAGTCAACACAAGTCACCACAAGCCGTCCAGTCACAAGTCAAAACGCTTTTCAAATGAACTGTGAAGGCCTACTAACACATGTGTAAATAATGGCATGTTTTTTATAAATACGCACAAATCAACGTGTGTATATTTACATGCCAAAGCCCTGCGTCTTTTTATTGCGTAATATTTTTTAATCAAATTCAAAGTGATTTTATCGCGCAACACACAAGATCACATACGTTTACTACCTGGAACCTGCGCCTGAATTGATTGGTTGTAAAAGACGGATGAAAAAAATCTCACGGCATATCGACGATATAGTGCATTTTTAGACACACGTGCGTCTGTGATGAAATCGCGAATGTGTAAATTGGTCTTAATGAAGGCATGTCCTTGTTACTGTTTGTCTGTTATATGTGACCTTACTTGTGAGTTGACCTGTGACCTGACTTAAGGTTTGACTTGGTGACTGACATTCAGCGTGGCCACTCCTTGGGATTTTTCCCAAGGTCTTAGGAGTTTAGGCCAGAGCTTGGGAACATTTCGCTGAGCCTTGGGATTTTTTTCGCAATTGAGAACACACGAAAGTATGGATTGCACATTTGCGAAATGTTAATTGAAGCACTTGACAAGTCTTGTGAGCCCCATTCCCATAGAAGTAGGGTCTGTGCTGCCATTTTAATACACGATGCTAATATCTCGGGAAATCTTGGGAATTTTTCTGTGGTCATCTTGGGACTTTCAAGTTTGATGAGTGGCCACGCTGCTGACAGTGCCCTCTTTTAGAAGTATCAATTAGCTATTTTGCTGTTTTGATGGCATTGTTGTGCATGCTACTCTACCGTCATTTTCCATCACACATGTAACTCACAGCATGTTTAAAACTGCATTTTGAAGAAGAAAAATTGCATTGCATACCTGCAGCCTGTGAGCATGTGAATGCCTTAAAAGCATGATGAAATTCAGGTCACAACATCTGAGATATAAAACTGAAGAAAAAAACCATGATTTAATTTGTTTTGTTTTTATTATACCACCAGCAGCCCGACTTGCTTTTACCTTTCATGAAAATCATTGCATTCCATCCTGAACCTTCCTCTGCTCCCTAACCTAATCCTTAATCCACCCACCCTGCATTAAACAGTTCTTGGTCTTTCTTTTTTAGCATGTTCAGGACAAGCTCATGAAACAAATGTTAAGTCTTGCTTAATATTTAGGAATATATGTTCAAAGGATCTTGATTATGATATTTTTTTTTAGCATGAATATTGGAGAGCAAGCATGGAATATACCCAGCATGTTCGAAGTCTAGTTCAAAACATATAAAGAAATATGTAACTTCTCAATTGTGGATAGTTGTCATGCCTAAAAACTTGCCCAGAAGAGAACTCCAGAGGGCACTGTTTGAATGATATGAGACAATGTAAACATCATGAGCAAGTTCAGGCGAGGATCATTAGTCGACTTGCGGTAGATTTGTGACTTAACTTACGCCTGTGCACTAACAGAAACATGCGAACACCAGTGAAATGCTGGTCAAAACGTCATCACGAAACTACTTCATCCTGGTTCCCTGCTGTACATTATAATGTGCGTGGCTATTGGTAACCAGTGATGGAACCTTGCCCTGGGCTAGGTTACAAATGAATTAGTCGACTAGAGTAGTCCAACCGTCCTGCGTTCAAGTGAAGTTAGTTGAACAACATGTATGGTTAACCAGACTCTTCGCCTGAACTTGCTCATTGTTGATGTGTTGACTTCTTTGGTATTTGTTGTCCTCGTCTGCTCGAACGGGAATTTCTGTTTGTAATATTTTAAATCACAATTACAGTGCCTCATGCTCAGTGGCGGTTTGGAGAAGAACAAAGAAGTTAAAGAAAAAGACCTTTTTGTACAAAAGAAGTTTGTTCTTCCTCACCTTCTTTGATGTGATTTTATTCTTAAATAGCATGATGAGGAGTTTTCGATTTGGGTTCAACAAGTAATCCCTCTCCCCATTTTGCCTTTCCCCCTCCCAATCCAGTTAAAACATTTTCTATTGATTTTTGTGAAAATTACAGTAAAGCCTTTGTCCCCTTACCAGAAGAGCCAAACATTTTTGGAAACCCAACTTGACAAAGCCCTTGAACAAAATGAATGGTGTACAGGCATCCTTTTCAACTGTGCAAGAATCGGTTCAGATTTCCAAATTCTATCATCCCCTCTTTTATACAAATGGTTTAATCCATGTGCGTTACTTAGATGTGTTCTGTTTGGAATGTTCCATTTTCATTAACAGGGAGCGCAAGGAGGACATGGATATCGAGGAGATTATGCTCAAGAAGGGTCTTCTGACAGCGAGAAGTGACGTGCCAATACACGTCTGAGGTTAGCCCCATCAGGTCTCCATATACTATGCCATTACAGAAGTTTGTAAAAGATTTTGCTGAAGTTTTTCTTTATGAAGCCTTACTGCAAGTGTAATAATGCATAGCATTTAAAAACTTCTTTTATTGCACAAACTTTCTCAAAGAAGATTAAGACTTGCTAAATCCTGCCCCTGTCCTTTTTGCCACGCAATTCTAGCATTATCAAAGGAAGTGTAATGTCCGTGACAGAGCGAAAGAACCATGTACCTAATTAATGGTTCAGAGAAATGATCCAAAACTCCCAGTCTGAAATCTCTGTGACCATTGCTAGATGATGGATATGTAAGATTTGAAAAATATATGTCTGACATGGACATTAAATAATGCTGGAATTGGTCATGTATTTTATGTGGGTTTGTTTTGGCATACACAACAGCAGGGTTTAATATCGTGGAGCTGATGAGCAGAGAATGACAATATTGCTTAGCATTAGCAAAATTATGTCTTAGAGAAAATGAGACGTGATCCAGTCATGAGCCCGACTGTTTTACTCTAATCTGTGTTGGTTAAGGAAATTTGTTAAATCGTGTCTTGGATACCGTAGTTTCATCTTGTTCGTTGGTCTAGAAGGGCCTCTTGTCCAGTCTGTAAAAATGACTGTTTACTTCATATACACTGCATTACATATTAATTACCTCATATACACTGATGAGCATAGAAATTATCTCATATACACCGCCCTGCATATTTATATTGCGCGCACGTGAAGGGTGCGTGTGTAGGGCCTGCTACCTTCACAACAGAGAACTGCAACCTCAATCTCATGTATGGCAGGAAAGCTCACAGTAAAAAAGTTTACACTGCAGTGTTTTAATTATTTCTTGAAAAGTGAGTTAAAAATGTTTATCTTTTTGGCTAATTGGCACGACAAAACCAAGCAATCATTGATACCATAACCCTCTTCACGGCAGTCAACAATTGTGAAATATACTTTCGGTCGTGAGTAATATATCTGTGCTTAGTAGCCCCACGACGTTGGCCCTTGATCCGGGACGAGTTGTTCCTACTGGTAATATGTATTTATTCCTCCATTAGGTAGAAGGAATATTCAAAGTCCGTGGACTACCACATGCCTCATTATCCTGTCCTTATTTGCCCATTGAAACTGGGAACATGGTTGAAAACTCCAGTTTTACATTTTGTTTGTAAATGTTTTGAATATTGAAGAAAACAAAACCAGGGAAACAAGCTGTTTGTAGTTTTCTAGTGGCAACATTTTTTTTCCTTTTTACATACTGTATCTATGTCTAAAATTACGTTGTACAGAAGCCAGCAGCAATGCAAGTGAACCTTTTGCTATAGAGAATATGGGATCATATGAGGCAATTATTTAAATTATAAATTTGCATGAACGATGCAACCAAATTTATGTTATATGTGTTAATGTGATGTTATATTGGTTACATGTGTGTGTGTGTACAGGTATGTGTAAGAAAAATTCAGTTGAATGTTAATCTAGATTTTCCACATATTTTGTTTTCTTCAAATATGCGCTTTGTTCCAATTGTCTCAAACCCTACTTCAAATTATAACTTTAACATTTCTCATTATTTAGTTTGATGTCCAAAATTAAACCTTTTGGGGAAAATATGCATAACAACCGAGGCTGTCTATTTGACCAAAATAATTGTGTGTATCTTTGTTTCTTTGTTCAAATATTCAAAATTATATTTTTCGTAAATTGCTCAGACTGGTTAGAATTAATTTGAAGTTAAAACAGCTTTATCATTTTAATCGCATTAAAAGTTTCTTGCAAGTGAATACTTAAAAAAATATTTTTATCACACTGTGACAGTGCTAACAAGTGTGATTTGAAAGTGTTCTTTGACAATCTGGCACGTTAACTTTAAAGCTCTCACATTACCATATGCTTAATTGATTTTACATTGGACAGAATGTTTTGTAAAAGTTAGTGCACCACATTTTATGTAAATATAAGTTTGTGTCTCGTATCTTTAAATTATTGTCGCATGACATATTGTGGAGCCTGTACATGAAACGTTTCTGGTGCGCTGCGAAGTGTAAAAACAGAATTTTTGTGGCATTGAGGTGGAAATTTACGACAACTGCACTTGAAAACCAGTGTTCGGTGCTTAACTTATTCCAAATCGTAAGTTTGCGCCTGTAATGATATGCAAATGTATAACTGGCAATATCTAGATTTGAACGGAAAAAAGTATGTCATTACATTCCATGTGCATACTTTGTTTTTCTGTGTGGGCTGTTTAGTGCAAATAGCAAAGGTCCTTAAGCGGAGTTGCTGATATTTTTTTTAGTGGGTTTATATCATGAATTATTTATTATGTTCAGTTTTGCATTTGTTTATGTCCTTCCTGCTGGCTGCATTTAGTACTCATTTTTATACCGCTTTGGAAAAAAAACAAAAAACAAAAATGTGCTTTGTATCGTTTCTTGTGCTGTTCAATTGTTCTTAGAGTATCGAGGTTGAGATAAATTTTGTCTGAAAAGGGGCAATTTTCCAAATTAGGAAATGTTCCATATAAAAATATAAAACACAACTTGTTTTTAAAAGTATACGCTGTCACTTAGCTGCAAATCATTTTCTTCGAAAACCAAAGAAGTTGATTTTTTCCCATTGTATAGAACAGCTATCAAATAAGTTGTTTGTTGAACATTCGAATATCAAAACTTCAAATCTAGCGTAGGAATAAGTTATGATGATAAGCTAAAATGTTATTGATTCCCGAATTATTTCTCTCGTAAACAGTACTATATGGAGTACTAACATGACATTCGGTATGTTGCGTAAATAACTGCAAGTATTTTAAGAGCTATATCAAAAAAAGCGTTTTCTTTCTGGAAAGTAAAATAGCTGATGTAGTAATTTAATATTTTCGCCTGTACCTATTTATTAAAAAACATGGGCCGAAACAAAAAAGTAGTTATGTTTCTGGAATTGGCATTAAAAGCAAAGAGTAAATGGATTGAAGAACCACATTATAATGTATTTGTAGATGTAGAAAGAATTTCATAAATGAATAAGCAGATTTTAATTCACTTATTTAACAGTCCGATTGTGAATTAATAATAAGGAATATGCGAAGATTTCCATCTTGTCAGTTTTGTACAAAGTATTCGGTAATAAATATATTTGAATACAAACTATGTTTATGTTGCCGTTACTCCTGTCTCTCCCCCCCCCACTCCCCCCCCCCAAAAAAAAACCTTTTTAAAAACGAGTTGTAGTCTACCCATCCCCTTTTCCCGAGGATTCGCGAAAACAGGTAACCTTCCTTTGCAAACGTACATTCTGTGCAAAGTTTCCCTTTCAGTCCAAATCAAACAAGTGGCTGTTTTCAACAGTTTTTAGAGCTCCCAGCCTACATAAAGCAGGATTGACTGGATGTGACTGTGTAACTTGATACAGCTATAACAATGCTTTGACTGCAGGTGATTGATAAGCCAGCTGTGCCAACCACTTGCTTATTTTTGTCTGTTGACTGAATTTGACTAGCCACAGTACTTGGATTGATTGTTTTGACTGTCTGCAGGCGCGGATCCAGGGGGGGGGGGGGGGGGGGGGGTCAACCCCCCCCCCCCCCCAGCTGTCCATATTGTTTGTTTTTCCATAGAAATTCCAAAAAAAAAAGTCGAAAACCCCCCCTGGTGTGACACGCCAAAAATATTTATACTGTTATAATGTCTGCCTGTTCAAAATACGGTACACCATTCTGTAATGTAGTGCTAATAATCGTCGAATTTGAACAGCGCCCCCTATTGAAATATGGTAACACCCCCCCCCCCCACCCCCCAGTTTTTGATTTTACGGAGGCCAAGTGTCCAGGGGAAAAAACCGGTGCACATTTCCAGATTTTTTTGCTAATGAAACCCCCCCCCCCCTGCGAAAATTCCTGGATCCGCCCCTGGTCTGTGACTGTTCAGATAGCAGGAGGGTTCTTAAGATAAAATAACATTAAAAGTGCCATTCCACCTTGTGTCTTGCCGTGAGACTAGGGACCATTAGATTTTTGTTGTAAAATTTGCTCCGTGAATGACCATTTTTAGTGGTTATTTCATCGGACATACTGTACTAATGGGTATCTCTCATCAAAATGTTGCGATGTAGATAATTATGTGGGTCTGGCGAAATAACCCCACACAATAGTGATTTAATCAGGTTTTTTCCCAAGCCGCATACGTATCTCGTATGAATATAACGCGAATGTTTTGCCGATGACATATTTTGTTTGGGTAATTCACCTACAAGTCCCGTCTGCTTCTCACCATTTTGACGTGCGCCGTAAATTGCCTATAGTGTGCCAGTAAAATAACCATACAGATTTGTTTCTGTGCAATCGGCAACTTTTCTGAACGTGTCCCGTACGTGCCAACGGGGTACTCTATAAACTGTAAGGAAGGGCTAAGTTTTCCTGAAATTATAGGGAATGCTCAATTGAGCTGATTTGCTTTTAAGGCATTTATTATTGAGTTCCCCCGTACTTGCATTGTTTTCAACAGTCATTATTTATATTTTTTTAAGTATTATTTCGAGAGACCAAAAATAAGGCCGTGTCCCAAGCGGCCTTCCAAATCTAATGATATACAGCTACGTCCGTTGCCAGCATTTCAAAACGTAGTTATCAACAGAGACCTAGGTACTAGACACTAGACAAGTTATTTGGATACGGCCCAACTATCGATTCTTAAAAGGTTATCTACAAAATTGTACTACACCTTTCCGGTGCAGACCACAATCAAATCGCACCTGTGTCCAAACAACTTTGGTATGCAGTCACACAAAAGATATGGAGAGCGTCCAAGAATTCCTAAAGTTCCGCTGCGTTACCTGATTGGTGGGTATTTTTGGAAGTTCCGCAGGCGGGCTGTGATCAGGCTTTTGTTCGGTTGCAAAGAAAAGCAGTTCCACTGTCTTGGAAGATTTTTTAGTAGGAGCCCTCAAGTGCCTGCTGTATGCACCATACACGTACCTCGGTTTAGTTTTTTATAGCATAAATTATACTTAATGCACGAACATTCTTCGAGGACTCACCGTTGAAATAAAGTTGGCAGCGCGGAAGGATTTAGTTACGTTCTAAAAGGAATTAGGTTACATGGCGATCTAGAAGTTACTGGCTGCTCTTTTGTGCTCGTATTTATATTGCACGAATTAAATGGAACCACAAGAGCGATTAGCCTACGTTACTAAATAAAACAACAGCTTGACTTTTGCTCAGTGAAGTATTGTTTGGAATCGGTATTGGGCCTCAACAACTTAGGATTACGTTGAGCCAAGAAACGACCAAGATCTCGACAGAGAGGCAGGTGAGTTCAAATATCACATTTACAGCAAGATTTTCGATGTTTTTGTTGAGTGCTTGCCGTACAAATTTTCGGCACTGTCTCGTTGAAGCATGTAGAAAGGAAAATTCCTCCATGGTTGAAGTTTCCGGCCTCTATAGTTTTCATTTGATTGTTTTGATCGTTTTAAAATGACTTCGGCAACAAGAAGTAATCCTCTTTTATTTAAATAGTTTGTTTGGTTGAAATGCAATTGTCTTACTGATTTTCCAGTTGATGCCATGCGTGTATGCGAATCGTTGCAGTTTTGTGCATTCACGATGCACTCGCCGTGGCCGCCATTTTATTTTCGTGCTGCGTGCTGTCTTGCTCAATCGTTTTACCCTAAGATTTCGTCCCATGTGTACGTTTGTGCACTGTGCACAACCAACAAAATGACGGCTGAATAGTCCTACTTCTTTCCAATAGTTGAGCTCTATCAAATCGTTCGAGTACAATAATCTAGTTTGCGTACTGAATGTGCCGGGTATGTACATGGTTAATCGATGTTATAAATACTTGTTATAAATCAGTGTTCGCAATGTATTGGCTGCTAGAGTGCACTACCGAAAGCGGATAGCCCCTTAAAGCCTTTTACATGCATTTTTAATTTTCAGCCTTTTAAATTCTTAGCCTGTTTTTTTGAAGGACATTATATAACAAATGAAGGTCCAATGAAGAGTATGGTTAGGGCGCCGGGGATTGTAAATCTTGAGACTGAGAGAATGTTTAAATCAAGAGAAGATGTATGGCTACAGAATTGTGGCCTTGTGTCGTCGGGTTGAATGAAAGGGACAAAATAATGTACTGGTTCCTTTCGTGGCATTAAAGTTTGAAGTAGGCCTAAATGAAAGTCACTAGACACACATGTACATTTGTTATCAAACGCTTTGAGTGTAAACATCGTCAACCAACCAAGTTTTATTCCACCTTGGCCCATTAAATTGCAAATATGATCTGAAAATAGTATATTGCACATGTAGGGCTACGTTAATTTATATAATCCATAATATTTATTTGCTTAATTAATTACTTTAACATTCACACGTACACCCTTGTGTGATAATGTGGAGTAGTTTGTTACTTCGTTTCTGATGAAATCCCGGTTTGTTTGTTTTGGTTTTTTTTTTTTTTTACTTTTTGCGACTTCAAATAACGAGACAAAAAAGTAGATTTTCTTTAAAATCCATTCATCACCTTTGAAAGAAAAGTGGACTTATGCTTTTTATAGTTGGCAGGTGACATAAAAATCCCTAATATTCTATTTCAGTAAACATCTATGTATAATGGTAATTATATCAAAAACAATCACAATAAATGGTTTACTTCTTTTAATGACCAATATATACATTGAATTCTTCTTTCTTCCTTCTAAATACACTGCGCCGAAAATAGGGCAATAAATACCAATAGTTGCCATTCTATGTACAAACTTGATAGACAATGTTTCGGTTTCAAGAAACCCGACGACTATTTATCAATCAGTTCGAAATTGTCGTAAAATTATTTCTAAAGACCGCAGTCTCAACTCCTAGACCACAACAGACCGAAAACCTCCTGTTTCTGTATCTTTCCACAAGAGGGCGTGCTCTCGTTGAGTGTTTGCCCGATGACGTGTCATCGAATATCGTTCCTTCGTATGTGTGAATCGTGATGCACTGTCAGAAAACCCGGAGACTGACGTCACTCATCATGACGACATTGTTTCACCAAAACGGTTCCTCATCCACGGTTCGTGTTGCTATGGTGATGAAGGCATCATCTAGTAGTAGTAGCCAGGGTGATTCTCTACGGGGTAGTCGTTGTAACCATTGCACTGTAAGAGAAAAGATAAATGGAAAGTAAGAATACTGAGTAAATTATTTAAACCAGTAAATAGTTTAACATGAAATCAATTGTTCCTTCACGCTGCGTGCTGTGAACCCTCATATTGTTTGATCATTCACAGACAGTCCAAAATGTCTTCCACTTCCCTTGCCATGCATCTGTATACAGGCAAGTAAAAAACAACCAGTCCGATCACTTTCATGTAAACACTATGAATAATCAAATTCCATCAACAGACAAAAGAGGTAACTAGGTACAGCTGGCATATCAATCACCGCCAGTCAAACCATGACAACATTGACTTGACAAGGTAATGTTTAACTGTTAAAAACAGTCGCTTGATTGTTTTTGACTGCTGTGATGGCGTATCTGAATTTGCCAGGCAGGGAGGGAGGGAGATTTATGGTTCAAGGTGTTTAACAGAAGACCGTATTAATTTGTCCTTTTGTCTTTGAAAATGTTCCCCGTGCGCGGATGAGCATCGTCGTTTTGCATTTTTCCAAGATAGGTTCATCCCATAAACCTCCCATAAACCTCTCCAAGGTTTGATACACTGTTTATTTGAATTGCCGCTCATACAAACAGTTTTACATGAGAACACTTTGGATGTGCGACCGCGTGAACGTTTTTCGTGAAATTTATCAAAGACTATACATATAGATATTTGGACAACCTTAAGTTGCCAAGAAGGTGCCAGTGATCAAGAGGTGATTTTTCTCTTCCCCTTGTCATACACTGTCTATAAATCGAAGCATCATTGACGACTCGATCAATTCTGCTTGTGAGTGGAATCCACGACCAGAAGTCCGTGCATTGTTGATTCGATCATAACGCCACTCCATGATTAGCCTCTCCTGTATCCAAAGCCGCAGCAATGTGTCCTCATTAGCTTTCATAGGGGGGAATCTGTCCTGTCAACCGGAAGCTATAGAAATATTGCCGGAAGTTGGGCTAGATGTTGGAGCGGAAGTAGATGAACCCTGGCTGAGTGTGTGTGCACCTGCAGTGAGTCGCGGCGGGCCTCGGTGACAATTGCCTCCCGCCAGCCACCCAGGATCTGCAACTCGGATCCAAATTGCTGGATGTTTCCTTGGGAACATAGTACAAACGATCGCTTTGCTCTTACGGTTCTTGCACTCTGTGTCCCATGCAGACCTTTATCAGAACTGCACCGTCTTATAAATTCGTCGTGATTTCTGGAGACAGTCAGTTCAGACACAAACATTTACCGCGTACGATTTGATGTCGAGGGGTACCGCCCAGTGTCCCTACACCCAGTACACACTCTGGACTACTGTTAATCTAACACAACCCCCTGATGGATATTTCAGAAGATTTCCTGAGATTCGCCGTGATGACCAACACAAAAGAGGGGGTCCCCTATCGCATATCTTCCTTCAAATGCACAAACAGGTTTTTTTTTCATGGACTACTTCTTATTTTGTGGACTGCATTCGTTATATCGTATCGAATCTGGCTTCAGTGCCCGCTCTCGCCGGCAACATGTATGGAATGTACGTAGTGAATATGCGTTTAAATAAATGAAGAAACAGAACGAATCAGCTTTTTCAATACAACGCCAATCTCGACATGAGACGAATTATGCCAAAGTTGGAACGAATTGTAACGCTACACACGTGAATAACACTGCCCCCCCCCCCCAACAAAAAAAAGTGTTGTAGTCGAGTACATTTCCATGAGTACTATTTCGAGTCAATACTACCACCCAAAATGAAATCTACATTAATGAAAATGTGAAATTGAAAATAGCAATGGTGCCTAAAGGTGTTTGGAACGATATCAAAGAATCTTTCCATCGAATTTGTGTGATAAAACTTAAAGTTACCAGGAAAACCTATAACACTTTGTGTCGAAAGTGTCTGAAGTTTTTTATAAGAATTATTACATATTAAAATATTCCTACTTGGACGGCCAAAACCCTGAGACCTGAATTTCTTTGGCCTAAGCCCCGTAATCACGGGGTTCTAAAATCGATAGAAAGCCCGGAGCGGCCAGGGATACTGCGATTGAGCGCGTCTCGTATAGATACGGACTCTCGAAATCACCTGCCCAAGTTATTATTCCTCGGGAATGAGATGCATTTCCCTCCCCATTCTGTCTCTCTTGCGCTCTTCCCGTCTCTCTCTTTCCCATTGCAGTTTCTGGTTTTTTTTTCTCTCTCTCTCTTGCAATGAGTTTCCTCTGAGAAATATTACAGGAATTGCCGGAGTAATTAATTCCAGCGCAGTCGCGCCTGACTGAGGGGTTCTAGGGGAGAAGAAATCACCTGCCTTTCCCGGCCGCGCCGGTAAGATCACCTGCCTCGCTCATCCGCTTTCGGATTTAATACACATCATCAAAACATGATTGATATTCATTAGTATCAGTTAGCACGTAATAATTTAGCCACTTAAGGAGTGGACAACCTCGATGTGTTGTTGCAAAGTGGAGTTTACAAGCAGAAATCACAATTGGTTTGTTTTTCCAATCAGTGATATTATGGTCGGGAAGTAAATGGCATTCTCGATCAAATCTGATTGTTAATTACATCAAGGGAATCTCTGATAGCCGTTCTGAGGACTGCGTCTGTCGTGATTATACATAGCGAAATCGGTTTTCAACTGCAGAGCCTCTGTGTGTTGCTAAAAATAATGCAAATTTGGACACCGGGGTTTTTTTAGTTAAAATTTGGAAAACGTAACAATATTTTCATAGGGGGACACGTTTAGGGATTCTTGAATGAAAAGTGCTCTTCTTTAAAGTTACGTGACAATCCTGATTTGTCATTGAAATAACTTCAAGTTCCAAATATATATACCCACTTTCTTATTTTTACCTCATATTATAAAATAAAACAAGAAATGTCAAATGTCAAATATATCTATGCAATTTACTAGAGAATGAAAAAAATGAGGGAAAATTATGACTCACCAATGTTGTGTAGTGTGTGAATTATTATGATTTTGTGCGTGTAATACACTTTTGTAAAGAATAATGTATATTCAAAACTTCAATTAAGAGACAATTCTGGATATTTAGTCTTTTCAACAGTCAAAATGTAAGAATGTAAAGGAAAATGACCACAATTTGTGATTATGTAGTCGAATATCATAAAATACCATTTCCAATTATACTGAAATTGTTCCAAGTCTGTTAAAATTGGATACGTCTTTACAAGTAAGTCGGTGGTCTGACATTAATTGACACGGGCTCCAGTAAAATGCGACTTCGTGCACTGTGCCTACAAAGAGTTACGAGCTGCCCGAGCAATAGATGTGAATATTTTAGAAATCAAAAGGAATCAAAAGCATAAATCAGTTGAAATGAAGAGTAAGATCTTTCTACTGAAAGGTATCCCATAGCCATTACTGGCTGGAGGGGCAGTGGGATGTTAGAGGTCTACTGTTTCAACGGGCGCGGCATATGAGTGGCGGGGCCTTACAAGGGCGGATCCAGAACACAATTTTTTTTGGGGGGGGGCCAACAAAAATTTTGGTCCCCCCAAAAAGTGGGTCAAAAAATTACGGCGTGGGGTTCGGGGCCCGCTTAAGGGCCCCGAAATTTTTTTGGATTCTAAATGCTCTGTGGTGCGATCTGAGGCAATTTCTGACCACTTTAACCAATTTTTTTGAGGAAAAGATGGTGGTGTACTCATTGCCTGCCTATATTGCGATGTCACATAAAAAAAAAAAATTGGTTTCGGCCCCCCCGCCCCCGGATCCGCCCTTGAGGCCTTACCATCCCTGAACGAATCGGGTACCCTTTGGTTTCACTGTTGGGTCGTCAGAGAGAGTTTTCCAGTTTTTGGTCCGAATGGGATTCGGCCAACCCTCCACTCCGTAGTCCCACGCTCTAACTGCTGGGGTACGAGGCCTCCTTCTACTACTATACCTAAACAGCGAAGAGGTCTTTAACCCTCACTGGGTTTCGTCCAGGAAAATAATAAAATAATAGTCTGTGGGTTTTTTTGTTATTACTCTGCATCAAAAGCTAAATTGGATTTGTCAACTTGATTTCAAATAACGGTCTAACAACATTTGTCCGAAAACAGTGGTTCCGTTTCGATAATTTTGAAACATGTCATCAGAAGCTGCCAGTATTTCCAAAATTAAACCTCGGTTCCCTTGATCTGACTCGGCGCGTCAAACGCGAACCCTACATTTCCTTGATGTAAGCCATTTACTAATAAGTACTATAATCCGCTCAAGGACATAACAATAGCCCTTGGAACAAGTGTATCCACTTATTTTGTAACAATTTCAAGCACAAAGACTGAAAAGGTTACCAAGTGTTAGCAATGGCCCGGAGACTATACCGACGATTTTTCTCTTTTTGAGGTTTTTGACCCTAAGCGACTCGGCGCGCGCGCCACCGTTAAAACCCCCGTCACTTTGTGAAGATTTCTCTCTACTCCTGGTGTGCGCCGCTTTTCTTTGGCTTGGAGGCCCTCTTGTAAACGCACGGAGTAAATGGTCGGCGTGTATAGCCTTGATTGATTGCCGTATGTCTTCCCGTGGACCCTAGCGGTCGCGAGGCGGTCAGAGTACGCCGAAGATACGCACCTCTCGACCGGGGGCAATGGAAAGGCGGTGGACACAATTGCCTACCGGAAATCAACTCGCCTTTAGTTGGCAACAAGATTTCTACCGAACGAGACCCTGCAGTGCTCAGGCTTTGTTTAGGGAAAAAAAGACCTCAATGAACGGAGAGTGGCAAAATGAAGCGACTCCAGAGAGGACGAAAAGGATTAGGAAATCTGGTATAAAAAAACCCTTTTTTAGGATACAGGAGTCCATGAACGACAACCAGGAGAAACTTTGGTTTGAGTTTTACCCTTTTTACGTCGTCCATGCGTTTTTAGTTTATGTTTCTGTCCGTTGCTCAGCCAAGCCTAAATGGTGCAATATGTTTTGTTTTCATTATCATCATCATCATCATCATCATCATCATCATCATCATCATCATGGATCGTCTTCGAGTCGAAGGTTGGCAACTGTGGCTCGCCATCTCAGTCTTTTCTCTGCCGGACGCTTTATTTCCCCATATAGGTCCTGCATCTTGTTCAGCTTTTCATATCACATATCCACATCCTTCTTCGTCCTTCCTTGTGTTCTTGTCCCGTCAATCACTATTCATGTACTTGCCAAACTAGCTGCACTGCCTCTTATATCATGCCCATCACACCTCATTTTAGTGACGACGTTTTGTTTTAACTTTTTATAAACCATCCCATATCATGCCACTGCAAGAGGTATAATCTGTTGGTTATACGTTGCAACATCAACTTTCCGTAAATCTAACACTCACTTTTCAAAGTAAACTGTCTTGAGGAACAATTCAAATTCCAGCTTGGCCACCAAACCGAAACCGGCTATTTGTTCCCCCCCCCCCTCTACTTCACATCAATACCAGTCATTCCATATGCGGTGGTTCAAAAGTCAAAGTGCCTTAAGCGTGTCTTCAATTATATGCCTCTGTCATATAGTTAAGGAGGCCTTTTTTTAATAGACCAATTGATGGACGTCGCCCACAATATTGGAATAGAACGTGATTTATTAGCGCGCAAGTTTGACGCTTTAAACCCCGCTGATTACAAACTTGCAGGTGGATCGAGCGCATGAGTGCTTCATCACAGCACTCACTTTTAATCTATTCAAAAGCTTGAAAACATCCCTTTATACCCGCTCCGTCAAAAGCCCAGAACAAACTGCCCAACGAAGTTAAATCGTTGAAGAAAAAAAAAGCCGCAGACCCATTTATCATATCTGTTGCGTACCCCCACAAATATCGAGAGGCCCCTGTTTAAGTTCAAAGCGGCCGATTTGTGTGGGTAGTTAACGCATGGCGGCTTTGGCATATATACATGAAAAGCCCAGCCCCCAATATTTCCGTCCATTATTTCACTAACACAACTGCGTCCGTCCGTCCCGTAGCAAAAAGATGCGAGAGATAATTTACCAGCTCAATCAACTGGTCTTGTAGTACCAGTTGCGTCATGAATACTGAACATGGCTTTACTTGTGTGTGTGTGGGGGGGGGGGGGGGTAAAAAAGGCGAGGAGGAAAAGATTTTAGAGATAAAATGACAATGTGCGCCTACCGCCGCCCCTGTTCGAACCACGCGTGCATGCTTCATGTAATACCACGGTCCATTGTCGATCTCATCATCACATTTCACATTATTATTCAAGTTTTGAGTGGCCCCTTTCAAGATTTATTTTTGTGTGAGGTTAACAAATGGCGATTAGTCTTCTGAAAGCTCTGTCAATTTAGACAAATTGCTGGGTTTTTTTTTATTCGGCTGGGGTCGTTGGTTGGCTATTTTTCACTCTCCTAGAAAAGTGGAATGTATAGCCTTTGATGATGTTCTTTTACTCAAGTTCACTGTTCGGTTAATGAAAATGTTTCCCAAGTTTTCAGTTCTCTTGAACAAACACGTGTTTTCATCAGGCTAATTAAATATTGCTATAAACGCTTCGATTACCAACAGAAGTTTGTCAGTGATGTGTTAAACAGAGCAACCGTCGTACAGACTCGCCTGATCAGAAACATTCCACAATATTTTGCGTGGTTATCCTCCTTGATATATTTATTAAAGGATACACCCATCCATCACCCACAGGCCACCTGATAACTGTCCCGATCATAATTCTTGTCAGCATCAAACCTCCAAATTACACTCGTCTGTTAAAAAAGGGGGAATCCATTCTTCGCCCCGATAAGAGTTTACACGCTGACCCCTTGAGCTACCGGGTGTCTCTACCGGGGAGGCACGCGGCCCCGACTGGACAAGCATACCGCCCAGGGCGGCGAGTAGTCGGCCTGGTTTTTCATCATCGCTCGCTGCCCCCATCGCTTCTGCTTATATACAGAGTACCCCCGACGATCTTATCATCCGAAAGATTGATGATTATTTCTCCGGTTTAGGGTAAAATCAGCCCTATTTGCCGAAGTTATGAATATGATTGAGTCAGTGATTGGAACTGCAAACCGTTCTTTATTGTGTTGTAAAATCGCTCGGTTTTCTCTTTGTGTTAGGAGTATAGGACCTTCATTTGACTAATGTCGCCTCTATTTTTTTCTGGTTGTCTTACTTGATAAGGTCCGTTTTTCTTTAAAAAAAAAAAAAAAAAAATGTTTCCTTACTAGATTTTCAAACTCGCATATCAATTTACTCCACAGTATAGTATAGTCCATAGTATAGCCCCCTTTTTAACCATACAGACTTTTCTTTCGGTTTGTGAACATTGAGCCTTGTTTTATGGGCTGCCACAAGGGTATACCTTTAAGCCGTGGTTGGCAGTAGATTTTACCAAAAACTGCATATTTAACACCTTCATTTTGCAGGAAACTGAGGCCTTTCCGTTAAGTCTTTGGTAGGCATTTGTTGTTATGTTGTATTTTTAACAATCCAATGATATGTTTGGAAACATTAATGACTAATTGTTTATTTTTGCAATGTTGACCTTCCATAGTTTGCGCCAACCCGCGGTTGGCAAAGATATTTCTCTAAATCTACGGTCGAATACTTGATCTCAAATTTGTTTCAGACATTTTGCGCTCTAGCAGAGACCTTTTATACCTCGTCAGTGACTTGGTTCGTCTCTGACGCACATGGGCTGAAGTGGTCGGCGGACCCCCTGTAGGCCCAGACACTCCAGAGTGTCTACGCCGAACACTCGTAATTACAAACCCTCGTTGAGTTTACAGACAATGACTTCACGTATCATGCCTATTGGTCGATTGTCAAAAGGGGCAACAAGATCGACCGCACAATCAATGTCATTTTTAATGCGCACATTTATTCATCAAAATTCAGACTCTCTCTCGTTTTTTTTTGTATCCCTCTCCGTGTTCTTGGGCAAATTGGGGCTATTTCTGCAACATAGCAACAAGAACAATAGCAAGTTGTAAGTATACAGGGTTGCTAGGCTTTCACGCTGACAAAGGGCCCCGGCATAGCCCCTGAGAATATCAAGAGATTTGCTGTATCCGAGATGACAGGTGAATTGGGGACCCACAAGTGCTTCGGTTTATACACATAGGGCCGGCTACGAGCGTCAAGTGGGGATAGTAAATGAGGCTCCAGTATTTACCACCTAGGGTTGAGTCCGTCGGGAGCTCTGTGATAAACGCATCAGTTATCAGAAGTCATAATAGTCGGCAATATCTGTTGTTTTTGCAATTTTCCGTCTTTTGGCTCATGACAAAAAGTTGAATGCCGCATCTGTGGTGTAAACTTTTTATTCTTCAGTTGTGTATTTCTTGGGTGATCCATTTTGAGCGCCAGTTCATGATGTGATTGAAAAACCATAGACACCTATGTATACGTGTATTTGTAAATTATACGAAACGAAATAATATTCTATAAGATGAATTAAACCCTTTGCTTAAAAAAAGGCATAAAATAAATATATGGATGAAAATATCTGTATGGTGTACAGTAATTGCCTTGTAACAGTGTGTTTTAAACCTATATGTTTGGTAATTAATGGAGATTGTTTTTTTCATTTATTCATTGATTGATTGATTGATTTCTTTTTATTTGTCGGGCCCGAGGGCAAAATTCCAAAAGACTTTATGTAATGTAACGTTGTCACTTCTTTGAGCAAACTTCATATTCCTCGATCCAAACATACGAGAACCAACTTATTCATTATTTCCTTTGTCAAAATTGCGACAAAATCCATGCACTATATGATTTTTAATTTCCAGACTTTTATGGTGTCGAACTTCTGCAGATGAAACTGGCACAAGTCCCGTTCGCTGCGCACGGCCTATTTCAAACACCGTGATTGAGTTTCGTCATGTGGCATACCATTCGGGAAGAACCAAAAAAATCAATAAAATTTAATAGAATAATTCCACGTCCGGCCGATCCTTTGTAAACTCCCAAAACAAACCCTGGCGATTCACAACTTGAAATAAGAACGCAAATGTTATTGTTAATCGGGGGACTTACGCCAGAAAGTGACAAAACGACTCCCATTGTCCGATTTTTACCAGGTTCCTGTTAAACGGCCCGGGCCGGCCACCCGTGGCCCTGCTCCCTCAAACAGTGGCCGTCGCGGCGTGTATAAACAACCACCTTCCACCACATTACACCCCGATATTAATCAAAAAGAATCACAGGACCTAGATATATCAAGAAAGCACAAAACACACACACACCTCCGAAAAACCAATATGAATATTAATTTTCCGACGGATCCGATTAACTGCTGCGGTTTCCCGACTCTGAGCTCCCGGTGGAGAAGGGAAGTTTTTTCCCCCGTGCTCCCCCCGGACTGCCTTTGACTTGTGACTCGAGCATCGATCGGGCCTGGTGGTCCCTCTGTCCCGGCCCGTTGGTGCACCTGTATCGGTCAATGGCGGAGCCCGACCGGCGTATTGTCGCCAATATTGGTATAGGGGGGATTGTTTAAACTGCAAAGTGCGCATATAGGCTGCATTTTGGGGAAGCAAGGGAGCGCTTGGCTAGCCCCGCCACGTCGTTTGTTTGTGTTACAATATCATAATTACACGTCTACCGTTCAATATACAGCAACCATGCGCAAGAGTTGGTCCTGCAAACTTATGTGGCGATCTGTTTTGTTATACATGACCAAAGTTTTAACTGAAGCCAACAAAAAATATGATAAATCAAAGCAGAAATTTTAAACTTGATGTGCTCTCTGTTTTTGTACTGTTTTTGCATTAAAATAGCAAATACGCGCACATGTTTTCATTCCCATCTTGTTTCACAGCCTATCGCTCCGGACCGACCATGGACCGACTAAATAAATTATTTTCTTCCATCTATCGTTGGTATTGCGACCCTAAGTAAACACCGCACCAGTAAGTTTCTGTCACGTTGCGAATTCCGTTCACGACATTGCAAAATTCGTCTTTTTCGACATTGCGAATACCTTTTAGTTTTTTCGCAACATATTTTCCACTCACATTTTGTTTATGTATACGCCTTTTTACTTATTTTTAAAGCTGCAAATACCCAGAATTTGTATGAGTACACAAACACATGTGTGTTTATGTAACATACAGTTATTATCCACGATGAAAACATGGAATAAATCACTTTATTCCAACATGTTTTTTAAAGGTTCTGGACACCATTTGCAAACAGAAAAAAGATTAAACTGTAATAATATCACGAAAGAGGTCTTGATTGTAAAGTATCAATAGTATGATCATGCATCATGTGAAGTCATTGCGCTTGGTATGCTGTCATTTTCGAGAAAAGAGGATTTACCATAATTCCCTCGTGTTGGCTGGGACCAAACCATCCCGTTTTCAACGGAAACCAATACTTTGCGTGAAGAAACGTGAAGCTGTAACTATTTTCACAGTTTTCTTAAAAAGTATGACATCTACTGAGCTGAAAGTTTGACGGGTTAGCTTTTTTAATAACCTGCTCCATATTTATTGTGTTGTTGTTCCTCGAATCGGCAAAAATTCCTTCTTTGTCGCACATGGTGTCCATTACCCTCAACAAAAAAGGGGTAATTGAATTACCCGTAATTGTTCCATCAAATTCATGGCTTATAGGGTTGGTTATATGTAGGGCGAGGTTGTACCGACCGCGCTTGATCGACCAACCAACCAACCAAGCAAGCAAACTACTCGACCAGTTCAAATGTAGACTCAAGACTCGCCGGGAACGATGCACCGCGCTCTGCAGTCCGTGTGCTCACAGCGCGTGGCCGTCAACCCGTCTCCACCGTCCAGTTCTCATGGGTTCGGTCTCCCGGCTTTTAACCTACTTAACCAAACAAGCTCCATTAAATTTCTTCGCACGGGCGCGGGTCGACTCGGACAAAAGTGTGCCGCTCAATATTGGTAGCATCCGCACAGGGGGTGTTTATAGGGAGAAAAGAAACAAAACAGAAAACCCCGTCTCCAGATTTTTTTTAAATTCTATTCAGGAGACAAGCCTCCTGCATGGTCACTTGAGTGTAAGATGATGCGTTAAGGTATAATGAGATAATTGGGATGTCTTGTGCCGAGCAAAAGAATCAATTTCAGCATGTCCAGCCAACCAATTACCATATTGTTTCCATCTCGGATGAAACAATAAAAAAACCCACGGAAATCAAATGAGAGAAATTTACCAGCGAATGTTCTCTGGGAATGAGATTTGCTGTTTATCAAAATGCGGCTGCAAGACATGCGCTGATGCCCCGTTGTATATATCTCAATGAAGTGCATAAGCCGATACCCTTTCATTGGATTAGTCGCACGCAGTTCGGAAAGGATAAAATTTGAAGTCATAAAACCATACCAAAGATGTATCTATGTTATCGGGAGTATAGCTATAGAAATAATTGCAGCGATACATGTCAGACGGCGAGGTTTTATTGGCTATATATTCCACGCTCCGCTGGCTTTGCGGTAGTCATTTTGCCATTTGATGGATAGAAGAAAGTCGCCCTATCGTCAGACCACTGAACCGAACCCTGAGATCCCGGTGACATTTGGAAATTTCACCGGGGCGTCCACGGTGCTGACGCCGTGGGGTGATGGTGGAAATTGGGGTGACGGGGTCTACCGGAAAAGACACAGGTTTTCATGTTGTCACCAAGTTAACGAACGTGGTGTGCATACATAAGCAAAAGACGAAATTATTACCAACGAAATTTCTCACAAACGAACAAAATTTATACATTTGAGTCCGTTTCCTCGAGGAAAAATGTGGTTAGCTGTGTCGGGCCAGGAAACAAAATGATACTAGACAAGCCAGTTAGGTCTTTTGACTTTGAAGGGAACAAGAATTGATGGTTATCGAAATTATGTCATTGTGCCTGATGTGTCATGAGTTCATATTGGAAAGGTACAAAAGCGAATCAGATTAACACAACGCATACCTTTGTCATCGGGCTTTAAGGGTCCGCTATAACTCAATTACTTATGAGCAGTTTAATCATACAGCTCTTATTTCTTCGAAGGTTCATTTCACCTGGCACGTGTATCTATACTTTCTGATCATTTTCTCTTCATGCATATTTTGTTCGTTTCCAATAATAACACCACTCAAAATCCAAAGAAGAATGTTCAAAACCTAACCTGTTGTAGTTTCAGCTCATTGGGTACTTCACTTTTACGAGAAAACAGTGAAAAAAACCGTCCACAGCCTTTCGATCACCAAACACGATTTCGTCAATAGCACTCTTTTACTAACAACGATCAGTCAATTGACTTGATCGTTGTAAACACATGCATTTTTTTTATATCTTCTAAATGACAGCAAGCCAGACGGAATAATCTCACAGGGTGCTTAGTACCGGCACGATATTTAGTCCAAATAAGCTTTTTGGTAATTCGGCATGTTACTTTTGGGATCAATGCAAATAATCGAGTTACCTTTAATCACTGTCCGCCAAAATCAGTGAATACGATGTGATTTTCTTTCAGAAAGAAATGACAAGGCTGCCGTTTCCACTCATTTTCCGAGGGAAACTTTCTGGCCCGACGACGTTGGCAGTTTTGGGGTTGATACCACTATCAGACCATGGAGGTCCTACCTCCATGATCAGACCAAACAGCAACCCCCATGGTGCTCGACTGAGGGTCTCGCGGTGTACGGTCCCCGTTCAATGACCGCGCCTGGCTCTCCTCGCATCGCTGGAGATATATAGGCGCGCTTTGCTGAGACCGAGACCGTTGGTTGAAAAGAGATTCGTTTAATTGATGTGCGGGCACAATAATGGGCTCAAGAGCAGCAAGAAAAAAAAAACATTTGACAATACTTGACGATAGGGTGCTATTCACGATGACAATACGCTGTTCGAATGAATCGTCTAGACGCTCGATTGGAACAAAGAACTTTTTTTGCAATCCGAAATTCGGCACTTAATTCAAAATGTTGTACCTTATTCAGGGATCGGTTAGTCTTCATCATACTGAAAGCAGAAATTGCACATACATATGTAACGATTTATCCTTAGTTGTAAGTATACGTGTATCTTAGAAAAGGCCTATACATCACGGTTGTCCAAAGTGACTTTATCTATAATGCATATGTGATCTTTATTTTTTTGTTAAGAAGTTTCAGTAGCCAGAGTGTCTGTTACAAAGAGTGCAGAAGATTAACGCATAAAAAAGAACAAGTTACCTTTTCTTAATTTGAAATTACGGCTGCGTAGATTAATTATATTTCCGACCCATAGTATTTTGTGATTATGAACGATTATTACAGATTGGCAAGAGCGATAATGCCGTCAACTAAAACCTTCACAAGACCTTTGTTAATGAATTAGTCCGTCTCATTCGGACAAAAATCCTCTCTGGGCATTTCCGGTCGGAAAGGTGATCTTCGCTTTCAAACCTCGTCTTCGCCACACACCGCTTTGCCTGTCAATCACTGGATACCAATTCACCGGGATTTGTCCTAGACCACTGACTCTTGTCTCCCCGGACAAAACCTCCAAGACTGCCTTGGATAAACGATGATGTCGCAGCACGCGGACCCTGATTTGTGTGGTTTCTCCGAGCAGGAAGCTCCCCGGCTTGCGCGACTTCTTGCCCCCTCACGGTCACGCGACGGACGGACGGCTGGGAGCGGGCCACGGTAGCCGGCCACGCGCCGCGCGATAAAAAAAAAACGGGAGCTGAAAACACCAATTGCTTGTGGCTCTGGTAAAAAGAAAAGCTTATCAGCTGTGTGGTAAACCAACAGTCGAAATTGATTCGCTTCAGTTTAGGAGGGCGGGTGGCGTTGCGACGATCTACGGCAAAGAGTTCTCCGAGGAGATATGTGATCAGTCTGTGAAACGGTCTGTCTGTTGGTTAGTCTTATAGCCTTGTGTGTTTACATAATTATAATGTTAGGATCAGTTAGTGTGTGTTTGCCAGTCAATCTTCATTCGTCATTGCTGAGTTTTGTAGCTAGAAATCTTGAAATCTCTGTTCAGTGCTCGCCTTATATGTCATTGTATACAGATCAGCGCCATGCAATTCCATGACGTAATTCTACTGCAACCAATACTGCAATATATTCTCTTAAATTTTTGACCAAATTTGTTTTTATTATGTAAATTGTGTGTGGTTTTGACTTTTGGGATCTGCCTTTTTCTTCAAACAGTATTCGAAGTTTGAAGTGCTTTTATATAATTGGTGAATAATTGGTTAAGCCCACATCGCTTAAAATGTATCTTCAAGGCGCGACTTTTCTTCTCATGGCAGTTTGGAGGAATATTTTGGAATTTAAAGCGCTTTTAATGACAAATTAATATACACATATAGGCATTTTGGCTGCAATGAACAAAATGTGTTTATAGATGTCTCTCGCGATAGAGAAATTGCTAAAATATATTTTAAAATGCTGAAAAGGGCCATAAACAAGTCTTCATGGAAACTTCACCAAATGATCAAAACAAGTGAACAAAAGATGTTCACTAGTTTTTTTTTTAAAATGTTACTTAAATGTTGGGGATCTTCCTGCAACGAGGGATTATTGAGGGGTGATGTCAAGCGCCCTCTAGTGTCGAACGTCACGCGTAAGTAATGTTCTTTATGGCTAGTTTGTCATTCAGTGTAATTTTAGTAAAATACATGTACTTTTGAAATGACTAATAAATGCATTTGCTTTTGTCTTCTCTTTCACAGCCCTAAAAAGAGAAACATAGTGACGTAAAATAAGGTAGCTAATACTTCTGGCGCACTTTACAGATAGGTAAGTAACTTTTCATTTAGCTTACGGGCGTACGTTGATTCGAATCGCTATAAAAATAATAAAACGAGTTTTATCTTGCACAAAATATTTACCCTTTCATTATAATGAAGAACTTCTTCCTGCAAGTTGAAATTTTACTTGCTGAAATTTTAATTTAATGTGAACGCCTCAATCACATTGTTGCACCATTGCACAGCAAGGTGAAACACCCGACAGGACCGGGGAGCGATAATTTGTGTGCGTGTGTGGTTTTGTTTTTTGAAAGAAAAAGTGTAAGTAGCCTAGATCTGCGGGTTCAAATTAATGTAACATTAGAGTTGTAGCCGTCAGTAGTACGGGTATTAGTGGGGTGCTGTGGTCCAGTGGTTACGGTGTTCGACCCGTATGCCCTGGTACTTGGGTTCGAATCCTGAAGGGGGACGTGGTGCCTGTGCTCTTGGGCAAGGCACTTTACCATTATTGCTTCGTCCTTCGGATGGGACGTAAAGCCGTAGATCCCGTGTGTTGTTTAATGCACTTAAAGAACCCAGTAACACTTATCACTAAGAGAAGGGGTCCCCGGTGTTTCTGGCAGTGGCTGCAATATGCGCCACAGCACCTTGTACATGTACACCCTTTATACAAAAGGTGTTACATAATGGGTCTCACATTTCTCATCAACTTCATTTCATGTCTTTACAAAAAGACATAATTACCATCGCCTTGAGTACCTAATTGTTGGTAGATATACGTGCGCTATATAAGACTCAAGTGTTATCATTATTATTATTGCGAAAATTGCATACAGCACGCGCGCACCTGTGCTTCATTATAGATGTCGAGAAAGTACGGTTTTAGCTTTGTTGATTTATGTGAAGATGGGATTAGTACCAAATACCCTGATGTGAATTATTCCGCCCGAAATGGTATATTTGGGAAGAAAACAGTCATTGAAGTACATACGTTTTCTCGGTTTTCTCAAAACTTCAATAAGTTAGTTGTGAAACACCCTTCTTAAGATTGTAAGCAATTTTGTTGGTTCGAACGAAAACAGATGCACGAAAAGCCAATGTTGCTATATACCTTAAGTGGCGGCACAGGGAGTTGACATGGAAATTGTAGTAGTTTCTTACCATGGTTTGTACGTCGTACTGTTGCCACTCGTTGTAGAGAGGCTGTGCCTGATGTGCCATTGCAACCGTCATGCCAACTGTCTCCATCTCCTCCATCCTTGTCTGTCGATTCGCTGCCTCATTCAGGGTCTCCTGCAGGTGCATGATGTAATTGATGGCCGAGCGAAGCGTCTTCACCTTGGACAGTTTCTTATTTCTCGGCTCCGTTGGGATTTTTCTGCGAAGTCGCACGAAGCCATCGTTGACGAGCTGCACCCGTCGTCGCTCCCTGGCGTTGCGTCGCTGCACAAGATGGGGCTCCTTCTCCTTCTGCTGGGTCGGGGGACGGAGGTGCTTCTTCCCCGGGTGTTCGGAACTGTCTTTCCCGCTCCCACGCCGTCTTGTCCGGACTCCGCTCTGTGACCCATTGGGTCCCGAGGAGGGCTGGTCACTGTCTTGGGAGACAGGAGAGTCCGGGAGATCGTCGCATGACTCGTCACTTGAGTATGAGTCGTCATCCAAGGATGCCGGGGAGAGACACACTTCGCTTGGATCGCTGCTCAAATGTGGTAATGCCATAGTCTTGATGAAGAAATTATCTAATTTGGGAACACTAATGTTTTAAGTAAAATAGGTAAACTAAGTCCACTAGTTGTCCTTTTGACGGACTAGGAATGTTCCCGCGTCAAGAATTCGTTACGCTTTAGTGAGGACTGCTTTCCGATTATATTAAAACTAGATTAGATTAAATCTGTTCCATTTTCTAAAGAAAGTATTGAACAAGTTGTGAACATTTCAAAAGCCCAAAGGAATGGGTCTATGCATACGAGCAGGTGACTCGCGTGCAAGCAAAATAACTTTCTCGGCAGCTGAAAAATGTCAAGCCCTCAACTCTTGCCCCGACCAGGCTTCTTACAGTCTTATTTACGTATCTCGAAATTCTACAGAAATCATTGAAATAACAGTGTCGTCATAGAGGTTTCTGTGCTCCAATCACTGCAGACTGCGTTCCCGCCCACGCGCACTTCTTCCACCAATCACGTTGGTCTTACGCCCGGGCTGCGCGCGAGTCCTCGCTCCCGTTCGTATCAAGTCCGAGGGCAGCTCCTTAAATCCGATTGTGTTCGGGCATTAAAAGCAACAAATGAACTCGGTGATGCAAGGAAATGTACGGAGTTGTCCCTTCAGCGTTCATATTGCACAAGGCGTTAATAATGCATGAGAAGCAACCCTCGGCGTTGTCCATTTTCAGGGGGGAAGAAAAATACGACAAGGCCCTGGCGTTGGCGAGCCAATTGTCTGCGGCCAGTGCCACAAGTCCGCACATTGTGCGCTCATTGTATGTGCTAATATGACTTTTATTCATCGCTATTAGCGCATGGCGGATTAACAAAGCTAATCTTCGCTCATATGTCTGTATGAATTTTGATCAACTGCCGTCGGCCGACGCCCGGCCTGAGCCAGCCAAGGTAGACGCTTGGACGGGGAGGAAAGTCGCTGAGCTCGGCTGACTGTTCGATCATCTTATACGGACCGCTGTCTTCTGTGTTTGAAAGGCATTGACTCGTATAAGCGGAATGTACATCAAACTCCGTTAGGTTTCGGCACGGTTGCTGATTGTTTTATACTCTCTCGTGTCTATCCAGAGCGGCACATAGCTAAAAATAAACTGAAATCGCTAATAGCCGGCTGTATACATTTTGATTCTAGTGGCATACGCCTAAATAAAATGGGAGGCATGGGGCACCCCCCTCACACTCCGATGGTTCCACCTCTCTCACATAGAAAGGCGAAAATGACCTTTTCTTGTTAAAACGCATGGGTTGCCCCCCCCCCCCCCCCTTCAGAAAAAAGAACCCAAGTGCCCCTTGCAAATAGGACACGGATTAGTCCACTGTTTGTCTCCTGTGTAGTAGAAACATGAAATTATTTGTCTGCAAATGCTAATGAAGATGTACAATTCCCGTCCCAGTGTCCCCCCATTTTTTGTGGGGGTGGGGGGGGGGTGGTGGAAAGGTACAATATTCTTCCAACGCGGGAGGAGTTACCTATAAGTATTTCGATTCCAAAAAATGATAGAAATGGTGTCCGTGAGGGTGCTAGTTGCCCCCTTGCCCCTCCCACCGCTGGATACGTAACAAAGTCAAAGATGTAAGATAATTTAATCGGATTCCGGGTCTTGTCTTAGAATCAAAAACCCTATAAATCATAAATTTGTTATCGCTGCTCGCGGTTCCTCCAGAAAGTGATCGCAGGTATAATTGTTTAATCGGTTTAGTGTTAATGAGTGGTGTAAACAGATCAGATTGTAAATGTTTGACCTCACTGGCAACACAGCTCTCAGAAACAAAACGATTAATGAATAAATAACCAATAGGGCCTATTGTCGCTTAACTGGTTACAGCTTTTGAATCCACTTACCACCAAACGTAATAATAATATAAAAAAAACCACACGCACACATCTATTTTTTTTACGCATTTAGGCCCTATGTTACCTCCATACTTTTTTTTCACAGTACATTTTTGAACGATTATACCAGTAGCATTTGGTTCAGTCTGTTTCCTTAAATTGTAAAAAATAATTGTATGAATGAAATGGATATCTTGATACGTTTTCAAATTTCTTCGTAGTCGACCTAGTTTCAAAGACTTCCGTGTCTTCCATCAAAAAGTCAAGTCCCTTTGATAGAATATAAATACATTTGACCCATAAAGGACGGGCGCGGTGCCATTTTGATGCGTTGAGTTCCCAACCCTTTACGTACTTAACAATCAATAACGACCAAATGTTAGGCGTACTTTCAAGTCCAAACACCGGATTTTTTTGCAACCCTGCGTCACCGTAGACGTTCCCTATATGGACGTATGTTTCTTTTGATCATATCCACAGTAAATCTGGCAAATCGTGTTGTTTTTCTGCCTTGTCCGTGGTGTTGCCCCCAACAGCAGTTCTGATTTTTTTTTTATCGGGCCCGAGGGCGCGGAAGCCGCACGTGTGGGGAGTCGTATAGGCCTACGGGATGGATACAGCGGGCTTGCCTCGCCAACCACCGGCCGTCTGTTTCGCTTGACTTCTTCTGGCTTCTCGGTGTTTTGCTGTGGACTAGCCGTGGAAGACTTGCACCCCCACCTCTCCCCCCGAAAAAATCCGTGGAGTGCACGTTCACGCACGCTAAAATGAAATAACAACAACGGTACGGAGTGAGCGGAAATGAGAAAATGGGGGAATGGAACACAAGGAAAACATTTGGGGAAAAAAATCAGAGAATTATTTCCAGGGGCGAGATCATCGACTGCTAATTATTGTAATCAGTTGCGTCTACCAAATTAATAGTTTGAATAAAAAGTGAGTGACTTTTTTATTTTTACTTGAACGTCGTTGAACAGAATTTCCATGGTTACATTGAAGAGTTGTAACGTCTTTTAAAATGGGAAAGCAGAATGTTATTAACAAACATTTCATTTGGTGAGCCTATAGTTCGACCATGGAAAAGACAAAGTGAAAAGTAATACATACTTGACTTCCTAAATCCAATATCTCTTGTCAGCCTTGATTACCCTCAAGGTCATGAAACGAGGGAGCTAAATTTAGGAGAATCTTCTTTCTGACGTCTGTATCAAAATGAGAATGTGATATCAAATCTATGTGCAGGGGCGGATCCAAGTTTGGATCAGGAGGGGTGGGGTGGGGGTTGAGCTACCCAGAGGGGGTTTGGAAGGAAATGTACCGTGCTTTTCTGAATGATTTTCGTAATCTTTTTGGTTACTGAAGAGAGGGGTGTTGTATTGTTGGCATAACTGCAATAACCCAAAGTTATTTTTCCCTGTCATTATTTTTATGACCTTGACTTCACTTCAAGCGCCCCCTCTTTCACTTCAAGCGTCACTCCGGGTGCTTCACCCGACTACAAGTACTATGATTGATGGACCGTGAACATTGTTGACTAACCCCCGAGGCCCTAATCGGTTGGCTTTCTGCGGACACCACCAATCATAAATCACGAATCGCTGAATAATTCAATAGAATTCCCAGTGACAATGACCTTGGCTTTGAAAGCAAAACTCAAAACGAAAGAAAGATTCTCGAATAAAAAACTCCACAAAGGGAAGGATTGATCAGGCGAAAAGTACAGGACATTCTCTGACCAGGAACGGGACTGACTTGCCAAACCGGGCGGGAACAATTGTGTCCGGCGGACTGTAGGGTGGTTGCCAGCGGCACGCACGCCTGTAGGTCATTGGTCTTCAGAGTACCTCAGTAGTTCCCTGAACTGCCCGTATCAAAAATCCCAAATAGATTTATATTGTTATTTTGCTGATTCTAGTTTGCTCTTCTGTCAGCCGACTTTCAATATCTCTGACAAATTCAGAATTTGGTCGCTGTGAAACCACGAAACCTGTACGAAGTCTCCAACGTTGAACTATTCCAGGTTTGCGTCTTGGCTTCGTTTCATTGAAATCGATTTTCTCTCAAGTCCAACTTCAACGTACACTTGTAGCGCACGCCACAGCAGTCAACCGCCATCACGCAGAATGCTCCCCCCCCCCCCCCGCGTCCACGATCAACCAGTGCCCGTATCGTTAGCCCATGGCATCCCCGCAGTCCCGGATACATTATCCAATTCTAAAACCGAAAATCCCGCCTCAAAAGAAAGAAAGAAAGACTATACAAACGCTGAAGGGAGACCCCAAACCACGTATTACCAAAATCTGCCACCCAACTCAGACCACCACCACCACCAAGCCCTCGAGTTATGCCCTGCAGCGTTTGGATGTGCTCTTACTCCGAATGAAACCATACGTAAGGAGTAGCTATACGCACTGGCTGGGTTTGTCTCAACACGCCTTCGTCTTTATTATTATTCCTACACGCTTTGGTGTTTTCTCCTTGAGCTCCCTTTTTTACCCCCAGGATAAAAAGACGTTCGACCAAAAGGAAGACAAACAAATCCGAAATGAGTGGCACCTCTCAGTCTCCTGGAGTACAAAAGGAAATTACACTCTAGGACTGTTACCCTGACCGGGACGAGGCGAGAGCAGTGGCAAACTTAATGATCCAATTAACCAGTAACTGGAATAATTACCATGGCAATCAAAACACATTTCTGCCTAAACCTGACTGTGGGTGTACGTGTTTAATCGCCCGGAAAATACAGAGCTTCGGTAATGAATTTCGTCTTGGCAGCATCATTTCGAGCAATCCTCAGAGAACCTGTATATTCTTGGATTGACATATTTCTTTATCACCATCAAATTGTCGAGTTAAAAAAAAATGTTCCCCTTTCTTATCGAATAAAGGAAAACTGCACGGGGTTATTGTGTGTTTGTGCTTGTAGGGGTTGGGGTGGGGATGAGGGATGGGATGGTGGGTGCAAGGAGGGTGCTAGATTATTGTTTTTCAAAATGGAATATTCTTTTTGAACGTTGGACATACAACATTCTTTGAATGGCATGCAAGACTAAATAAGTCCGATGACAGAAACTTCGCCAATTACTGTGCTCCTGTGAAACTAAAATATCAGATAACAAAGATAACCCGTGCCCCAGTTTAATGGTTTGATGAGTTTTTCTGTTCATTTCCCATTTTTCTTAATTGTTGTTTGACAACCATGTTTTAACCGATGATTTAAGCCCCTATGATGATTTTTTTCTACAATAAAGACTAACATTTCGTTTTTGGTATGATTGTTTGAATTGTCGCCTGAAAGCATCCTACTTGTTATCCTTAGAGAAAAACCTCATAATTCAAAACAAATGACGTACAATGTCCTGTATAATTATGATTATCATCCGTTCACTCCACTCTATCTTCAGTCGCGTAAGCTTTTGTCTAAAAGGCACGAACCCCAACCCAAAAGCATCATATCAGCTTCACGACTACTGAGTTCGGTAATGCTGCAGTATACTTCTAGCGAATTCTAGGCGTATTGTATTGTCTTTAAGGCCAGAATGGAGTCAGTCATTCATTCATACCAAAAGCAACACGTGTACTGAAATCTCAAAACCTTCTCAAGGTTTTGATTGAGAATTTTGACAGTCATCACTCCTCTTGAAAGGTTTACCTTTCGGATGATCAGAATCACATGACACAAAACCAAACCTGGTCGGATAGGCCAAGGAATGTATCATGTTTTCTTCAGCTGTTCTTCAAAGACACTTCTTCATTAGTACGCTCTCGCGTCGGTGAAAAAAGTCAACTCGAAGTCGGCGTCAAAAACTATCGACAAACATGTCTACAATTGGATGTGTTTTGTTGCGTATTCTTGGGGCGTGTTGACAGAGTAAGTGGCTTGAGCAACTCGTGTTTGCCCAGTTTGGTTGCCGTTCCTTGGAAGTGTTTGCTTTCGCCGTGCTTACTTAACTTCAGTAAATTGCGGAAGACAACAAGAAACCAATATCCATCTGTCAATATCGTTACTCCTAACAACCAAACAGGGTGCAGAGGGAAAGTGACAACATTTGAGCCAATGGTCGTGGAGAGTACTAGCCTACACACCATATAACTTCAACAGTTCGGCGCTGTAAGCCCTGAAGGGAACCATAAATACACGGAAGACACTTGAGACTTACTGAAGCACATCAGTGTGTCGTTAGGCGGGAGAAATTTAAAGAACCTCGGGCGTCTCTGCTGAATCTCATAGCGATGATTTTCTCCCTCACACTGGTAGATGACTTCACCCCGTAGAGTCTACGAACGCACCGACAACTTCTCAAGTGAACTTGCCTTTCCTCCTTGAGAGCTTTACGATTCGGCCGCAACAATCTTTGGAATGGGTCAGCATGCGTAATTGAACAATTGTCATTCTTACCATCAAGAAAGGAAGACCAGACTGCAAAACTTCCTTCATTGTCGGGCTTGTGAAGTTTCGAACCGTAAATCAAAAATGAATCCACTAAAAGACGCCAAACTACAGAGTAGTCTGCAGTTCTTTAATGCCAGGATTAAGAATCAGTACGAGGACCTCAAACTGCAGCGAGAAATCCGACATCTGGACAGGCGTATCGGGATGACGAACGCCGATTTCAAACGGGAAATCCAGGCGGTGCGGAAAGAGATGGACAAAGTGAGGAAGAGCAGTGGCTGGAGCGAGGAGGGTCGAGTACACGACAGCGAGGATTCCATGGGCGGGCCTGTGAAAGGCAACATGGGCAACTCCCGGGCAGAAAGACTGAGCAAACGAGCCAAGAGTGCCGGAACAGCGATTACACCCAAGAAGGAGACGTCGGTCTGGGAACGTTTGAAAAGACCCAAGAGCGCACCGGGTGTGTTCAAAGAGAGAGAGGGTTCGAAGAATAGAATCTCTGAGACTATGGTAGAGCTGCCCGTCACTAAGACGCGACTCAACGCGAAGACCTGTTACAACTTTGCACGGAGAAAGGGGCAAGATGACCGGGATTCACTGTTGAGGGATGCGGTGAAGACAAGACAAGGCTTGCGAACTGCTCATGTGAATGTCTCAGGGAGATTGCGACCACACACGGTGGACACAGCGAAGCTGCGATCCCAAACGACAAACCAAACCAAAGAGACAATTGTCGAGCTCCGCGACCCAACAACGAAGCGATCACAATCTGCAACAGCCGCTGCATTGGCACCGTCAAACTCGGAGCCTGTCACTGGGAAGAGGACTTCTTTTATGTCAAACAGTACAATTGAGGGATCGCCAAGTAAATCTTACGATCGAGTTTCTGCATCGACAAAACCAAAATCTTTGCGGTATGCTTTAAAAGCCACACCTGTGAGTGATGGTCCAGTCGCGAGTGCTGCTTTTTCGCCAGCCTCTGATTCGGCTAAGACGGGATGGTTAAAATCAGCCTTGAAGATTAAAACAAATGGGAACGAGAACGAAAAACGCGTAACGATTATGGAAAACGGGGAAATACACAAACATGCTGGCAGTAACAGCAAGCCTTTTCTTGGGCAGAAAAATAAGACAGACGATGGAGGAACTGATGACCAAGACACGTCTGATCAGACACAAAGTGCGCCCTCTCTCGGTCTGTTGTCCTTACTGATGAGCAGAGCAGTTCAGCCAGGGACACCGCCCAGTCCAACGCCGAACGTCATTCCCGAAGTCCGAAGGAAACCTAAGCAAACTGTGGAAGATGCTGCCATGAAGAAGCGCCGTGATCGCTTGCTCAAGGCGTCCATTGTTAGTCTTATGGGCGGTGGTCGGTCTCGACGCAAGTCTCCTCTGGATGCAGATTCCATCACTCAGGAGGAAGATGAAAGTAAACTGTCTGCAGCCAAGAGATCCCCACGACGGTTCAGTTTCCGAACCATGGGGAAAGTCATGATGTCCAAAAAGCATTTGACTGTCCAAAAGCGGTCGACTCTGGGCACGCGGTTGAAAGTCCACTCCGTACAGCAGTCGGCAATGACGAAGAAAAGCATTAAAGCCAACCTGACGATCAACGACGATGAGTCAGATTCGGGGAACGACGTCGTGGCGTCCTCGACCCCAAAGCCAGAGGCTAGCGTCGGGTCCAAGATAGCCAAAAGCTGGCGGCAGGATTTAGACTTAGACAAACCTCCTGTGCTGGAGGACGATGTCCAGCAACTCCACAAGCATCTAGCGGCTTCACATATCTCACGAGAGCGTGAGCTAGACCGGATGCAACAGCAGCAGGAGGTCAACCACCTGAAGGTCATCGATGAGGACAGGCAAAAGAGGGTCATGTCAAAGGTCCGATTGTTTATCTCGATATTGGAGGAGCAAAGACGCAGAGACAAACAGGAGCGGAGAAGGTTGGAGATGTTTGGTGCGCCGTCTACGAACCCGGTGGTTCAAAGATGGAGGAATGCTGCCAAGGTGGCGGTTAGGAAGAAATGAAAATGATCACAAGACCACAGTTTACTAAATAATGAATAAACACATTGCCAAAACTACCTTGCTGAAAATTATAGTATCAAAATATTAGGACCAAATGAAATATATTGCCAGGTGTTTTTTTCAAGAACTTCAGTATTTGAAATCAGACATTTTAATTCCTTTGATTGCGGATCGAAAGATAAAACGTAAGGGAACGTCTTTTTTAATTAAGCAGAGCGTCTCAAGATAAGATATGTAGCTGAACGCAACGGTGGACATTTTCAACAATCAAGCAAAATCAAGGGCTCTCCTGAATCCACCAATGCCCAATCACTATTGCAGTCACAGTCTAGAAGTCTGTCAATGTTATGTGCATTTGTAGTCTACTGTTGGTAATTTGTACACTTGTATTCTCATTCCATCGACTCGAACAAAAATGTGACAATTAATGCAGCACACGTTTAATACGTCACATGATGAGTTCGATGAGGCCTATCTCAGGTTAAACAAAATCTGGTCAATTATTGAAGTGCTTACATTTTATAAGATTGTTGTACTTTGCTGGTTTTTAATTGAATAACCTCTCGTGGAACACGAAATATACCATGAAAACAAAGGCTGTTACAGCAATAATCGTTGGTTTTTTTTCTCAGGCAAAATCGTTTTAAAAGGACATCAATGAAAATAAAGGGTTTCCTTCTCAAGGATATCATATTTTGGTTAAATATTTGTCATACCTTGCAAAATGCTTCAAGGAGGAAATTCACGTTTTCCAAAATTAACACCATGTCAGTGTTTTTTTTTTTATAATTCCTTAACATCCATGAGCGTTTAAAACACCATTTTCAGAATAAATAAGGTACTTTGATTCAACCATGGAGGAATAAAACTTATTATGGGTTTGTAGGGCGCCCACTATCCCCTTCTTTTAATACAGTCAAGAGAGGGCGCACTCCCCATTGAACGCCTAGGCTTGGAGCGTGGATATTGATGGTAGATACTATATAAATAAATATAAATATTCAAACATTCAAAGTGTTTCTTGAATTAACTAAGGTTAACTAAAACAATGAAAGGGGTTAGGGTAATGTTTTCCTCTCTAATCATAAGTAGCCACTATGTATGTGTCTACACTCAGGGAAATTAATTTCGGATTCATTGGACAATCTCCCCGATTGAGTTATGTAATCCTTACATGTTACATTGATAGGCGGGGATTAGAACTGTTGGTATTATCGTTTGTGATATTTGAACAAGCAGCCATTGTCCTAGTGGTGATCATATAACATGTTGCTTTTCCCTTGCAATCTGGTTCCTTGCGAACCGAAGCTTGGAAAAAATAACATATCCAAAAGAAGAAATGAAACAAACCAATACAAAACGAAGTGATCATTTTGTGCTTTGTCTGAAAAAGCTCACCAATTTATTTTATGTTGTGCTTAAATGTATACATGTATTTCAGAGTAATACTAACTTTGAACGACCGGTAGGTTTCGTGAGGGCGCTATAACGATATACCATTTGCAGTGGTGAAAATTAACTCATGTTAATTATTGTAAATAAATGTGTAATTGTTGCGGGAGATCATCTGCAAGATAACGAGTACGAGTACTTTTTCGCGAGTACGAGACCAAGCACAGTCATTTTTTTCTTACGAGTACGAGTACAAGTACATTTTCAGGAGCACGAGTACAACACTAGTCTTTATATCTAATAACAAGCTGTTTGCGCATCCAGTATTTTGGGATGAAACAAAAGTGATTTGTGTCTACCGGTGTAAATAAATGTACGAATGCGGCGTATTCGAAACACCGTTCTGGTGTTGAATGAACACGAGAACATGGTTTCGAATGACAAGAACCAACACGCGAACGACGTTCGTTCGCGAAGTGGTTTCTCACTCCCCACTTATTGGGGAGTAGATGAAGCTCATCAAGAGCAAAGATGGCGGACTTACCGCAAACTTGTCTTAATTTTTTTGCATACAATTGAAAACACTCATTCAGTGCAGGAGCTGTAATGATAAAAATATTGTACGGATCGTAGGGTGGGATTTGTATAGCTGTTCGTGGATATAAATTCTTTCATAGAATCCTTGCTTTCCCCTTCTTTTTATTCAGCGTTTTGGGCGGCTGCCATCTTTAATGCGCGGCATGGCCACACGCACTTGGTCGTTCGTAATCGCCAACACTGTTTGCAGGTCACTCGAGAACGAGGTTTTAAACATGCCTACGCCCATGTAGTAATCATATATTAGGTTTCAAATCGTTCGCGTTCACCTTACGGCGGAAAATCTGTCCTCTGTACAGACTTGGATGAAGTCTAATGATGAGTATAAACATTATTGAGGGCGCTATTTAGTCAACGCAGGGAGTCAGATACCAAGGAATGCGTGATCAAAAAAAGTGCTTTCGTCATGCACTCGGCATTTTGCCAATAATTCGATTTAAAAGGTTAGCTGTCAACCAAGCTGTAAACACTTGAAAAGCGCTGCGGATTGTGGGTGTCTACACTGCTTCACCGCTAGAATGATTTTCAGAGAGCAATTAATAGTTCACGGTTCACGGTTTAAGAACTACGCGTTGTTGGCTTTTGATTTACGTGTCATGGGGAAACTTGATTGGAGTTTATTGACGTGGTATGCCTTAAAACAGCCATGATTTTTTTAATACGATATACAAGACCAATTTCTATTGTAAACAGGACATACGACTCTTTTCAGAAGACAAATGAAGCATTAGGCCTATCATGATTTTAGTGGTCATTGATAAATTCTGGTGGTTATTTTCCTTATGCACCATTTTGGTGGTGTGAGGCATTAGCTGCACGGCATGCCAATGCTGCTAAGCGAGATGCTGCATCAGTTGCATCGGACATCACGACCTGGCGAAGACAGTTGCCACATTCAGACCAACTTTGTACGCACTGTTATGAATGCTCCGATTCCGTGCTTAACGAAAACACGTTTCATGTATTTGTCCTGGCAAACATGCTATCTCATAAAACGACAAGCCCAACAGGTATGTCAATCTACCAATCTCGAATATTTTTTTGTCAAACTAAAATTTCCATGAACGACTGTCATCACTAACACAGCACGTTGCATTACCAAACGTACACAGAAATACCTCAAGCCATGGACGGTTGAGGATGATAAACAGGCAAAAGATTTGGTCTCTGAAAACTGGCTCGCCAAAAAAAAGGGGTCAAGGTATTTTTCTTGAGCAAACAAAGTTATCTACAAGGCCGCTTGTGCACGAGCCGGTGACGCCATCCGCCACGGGCTCGCTACCTGGCTTATCGCAATAATCTTTTTTTTTCTTCTTCTATTCCTTTTTTCTTTCTCTTTTCTTTTTATTGTTCGGGGCCCAAACTATTCAGACAAAAAGCTTCCGCACGTGCAAGCCCTTTGTAATCGGTAAGCGAGGTCACCTAGGTGGAGCACTGTGATTGGTCGGTAGAGTTTCACGCACACGCGACCGATTGTGATTGAATCAATAAAGGGCGGAGCCTAACCAGTCACCGCTCACCTGTACGCGAGTAAAGTCTGGGCCGTGAAATTGACAAAAGATCTTTCAATTTTCAGATTATATTTATAGAAAGAAAATCACGATCAAACTTTCTATTTAGGGAAATCCAACTATTTAAAAAAAAAATTTGTCGGAAAGAGTTTTCTTGGCAAATATGACTACTTTTTATACTCAAGATGTTTGTTCGCCTTGTTTGTGTAATAGGTGGTTGAACATCCTAGATTTGCCGTGAATCTTGCCGGTATATATTTCACGATTGAGTAATTGTGAGAGCAAATGAATACGACACTATTTTGACTCCGTCGTATCCGGAATACGGATGCATCTAAAGTTGAAGGTACAGGGAAGGTGGGACTAAAGCTCCGTGATATGGAGAACCCAGAAGATGAATTGGCACACTCCCTGAAACTGGGAATAATTGATGGTTGCAAACAAGCATGTCTATGATCCCACAAAGGCAACCTATACATGTACATGGAAAGACTAGCCTCGTGTGCGCTGTGGCTAATTAAGTACACGTACCGCTGGGTTAACGGTGGATAAATACACTCTAAAGGTGGACCCAAAAAGGTGAAGAGTGCCTCAGGCTATAATGGTGTCTATTGTACCCAAGATTGGATGAAATCCTTGAGCCCACGCGACCTGAGTTATTATGGGTGAATACGAGTGCTTCAGGGTACCCTTACCTTTGCAGAGTTTGTTGTTCTTAGTTTTCTGTTCAATCAGCGGTGATATTCCGGTGCCCACGTGAGCTTCCCGTGAGTGACACTTTTGGGGAACTTTGGCGGTCACCGAATTTAGATAAACATCCTTTTGTGATCGGTCCAGGAGTAATCCCCCTGGCCCATTGCCCATTCATATGCAAATGAACTCACGCGACAGGACGCTACAAGACTTTAATGAGCTTCGTGTTCTATTCAGGACCGCACGAGCCGTATCGTAGAGGGGTGCAGGGTTTTCAATGAAGGGGTACATGTGGGTGGGACTTATTTCGGTGGGGATCGACATCAAACTATATAGGCACTGAGTTACCCCTCGTGGGCCAAACTGACTCCCGTACAACCGTTAGTAGACCTGACTCAGCCTCTTACCAACTTTTTCCAAAAACTTTATCGCGAGTCTGATTTGTTTTGGGTGAAATTTGATCAGTTTTTGAGAAAACTCCTCCGAAAACATTTGGACGCCCAAAAAATCGGAACAGCATGGAAAACTCGCAGAAAATTCTTCAGCAGGCGGTACAGCAGCTGGTTAGCGAAGTCAACTCGACGCTCCCCAAGCGAGTCACAAAGAGGCGGCTAGACCGGTCAGACCCGTCCCAGCCGGAGCTCGTGCGATGCAAGCGGCGAATTCACTTCAACTATTTGCAGCAAACTCCACCGGTGGCCGTGGCTCGCCGCAACGAGAGGGAGAGGAACCGAGTCAAGCTGGTCAACCTGGGATTCGCCAGTCTCCGTCAGCAGCTGCCAAACGGCGCGGCCAATAAGAAGATGAGCAAAGTGGAGACGCTCCGCTCTGCCGTGGACTATATCAAGCAGCTGCAGGAACTCTTGGACGAGACTGACGCCGTCAACGCCGTCTTCAACGGCTCGCTCTCGCCGACCTGCTCGCTGACGAGTAGTTCTCCGTCACCCAGCTATTCCCCGGATTCCTCGGGAAGTGAGGTGCTCACGCCGGAGGAGGAGGAACTTGTCAATTTCACAGACTGGTTTACGACGGCTTGATCTTGCTGAACAACGCCCTGATGTAAATGTTTATAAAGGTAAGTTTTCATATGTAAAGAATTCGTGCAAGATTACCCTTTTTTTTTTAAACAACAGGTAACGAAACGAAAATGTAAGAATTATTTTGTTCCCTTCAATTATCCATGGGGGTAGGAATGAATTATCCACTTGTTTGGGAAATTAAACCATTGTTTTTGTGTTATTTATTTCATATTTTACGGTAATTAAACTCCACCTCATTCACGACAATCTGTTTTCCTGAAAAATACACTGTAAAAGTTCGTCGAAATCAAAATTTAACAGTGACAACACTCTGATCGAAACTTGAGTTCTTCCTTCTAATGGGGTGCTCATGAAGACTTTTCTCTATTCAGCGAACAGATCGATGATACCTAATTAAATTTGCTTTCACAGTGTGCAACAATGTGTGTACATTAATGATTTAAGAGTCTTTACTTGATGATCATTGCACGGCGCCGCCACCGCAGGCTTACCGCGACAAAGCCGACATAATCTGGGTAAGAATCAGTGCCATGTGATGCAACCCGTAAAAACAAACGGCACGCGTGTGTGCAAATTTATTACCCCTCTGACAAACACCCGATTCCTGTAACTGTCTTAATAACGCGTGGTCATGTTTACAGCAGCGGTTAACACCCCTTAATTAAACGGGTGGAGATCCACGTGCCTTCAATGTAGCCGGTAGTTATTAAAAATCAAAAATTCATACCTTTTTCTCAACTGGCCCCTAGCCCACCGTGTGCGGTTGGTTGCCACGACGGGTCATAAAAGCACATTTTACGGGCCGCACTTGGTGCCGTTTCCTGCTGAAACGGTTTTTCAAACTCGTGAAAACTTTTTCACAAGCAGGTTTTGCAAATGGATAAGTAAAAATTTGAAAACAGGGTGAACTTTTCTTGAAGTTTTTGAAATGTAAATGGAATGCATGGAGTTTTTATTTATTTGAAACTTCACGTGGAGTTTAGGCCGTTTATCCTTTAGTTGAGAGAATTCCATTGCTTTCACCTTTTCTGTTGAACTGTTACACCAAAAAAAAAACAGCCTCTGTTTTGATCCATAATATGTTTTGAAACTATTGATTAAAAGTAGTTTGGAATTGATTTTAATTATTATCACTTTGAATTTGGTTTGCATGCAAACGATTTTAATTCTGCAATGACACATTTTCACCGAACCAACACATTTACTGTTTCAACACTTTTCCACACTAAAATGGCTTCTGATAGTAAAAAAAAGGCTAAAATCACAAACGCTTTTGTTTGGAAAAAAAAAAGGATTTTGAAAGGTGAGAGGAATTAGTTTGTTGGTTTTCCATCAATCTTTTTTTGTGATGCAATTCTAAATACTGTCTTTAATTGCATTTTACTTTTTTTTTTACAACATTTGTTTGGGAGACTGTTGAAAGTTTCAGTGTATGTCCATAAATTTATAGGATGTTATAATGCCGAATGGGTGCATGTGTCTTTGTTCCTCACTACGTCCATTTTTTGGACGGTGAGTTTCCACTCATAAAGCACGGGCTCTTGCCCGCCAATTTCTGCCAATCAAGTTTCTCGTTGACTCACCCAGACTTTTTTTCTTTCTTTGACTTTCTTCAGGAGAGGGCGTGGCCGGCTGGAGATGTGACCAATGACATCCCTCGACGTGTCTGCGTCAGGCGCACCGGTCTGCCAATCAAAAAGGGGGGACCGAGTAAAGGGGGCGACCGTCGAGGACACACGCCAACCGAACCCCTAAAAAGAACAAAATCCTTGCACCGTACGGGAAACGGCCGCTACGAACAAAGAAAAATCCACCGGGAGCGCGTGGAGTGAATCACGGGGCCAGCCCGGTGCAATGCACCGCTCATGATTGTGCTGGTATCAACGGGCAGGCACGGCGGACGGAGCTTCAGATATTGACATGTATTCAGCGGGCCACTTCTTCTAGAAAAGATAGGCTCAATTTTTAAAAGTAAGATCTTCCAAAGGGACTTCTTTAGCATTGCTTTCTTCAGCTCCTTCGTCGGTGTCTCTCGTTTCTGCCGAACTTTTTCTGTAATTATAGTTTTCAAGAATGTAGAATTGCAAAATCAAGGGACCAAACATTTGGACAAACTTTCTTACATAATTTAGCGTTGTTTGACGAGTTTACTAAAATGATTCAAATTCCACACAATCTCAAATTGTTAACTATTACGTCTGCTCGATTAGTTAATTCTACTTCTTGTAAAAAAAATGGGATAATTTATAAAGTGCCTGTTACTTATCTTGCGTTCTTTGCGTGCCTTCCAATATCTGTAAATATCATAAAAGTTGTATAAATATTATTTTGTACAGAGAGAGCTTCATACTTGTAAAAGAAAAGTCATAATTGTATTGTTTTATTTGTATCGGAAATCAAAAAAAGTTTCTGATTTGACCACGCTCGGAGAAATTCATGGTCGCGTTAGCCGCTGTATCAGCATTTTAGTCGGTTGTAGAGTAATCGTATTGAGCATTTGCATTTTTTTGTTAAAAAAATTGCTTTACATGAAATATTTTTCTATATTACATAATATATTCATAATTTTTCAGTAGGAATTCACAAGAATTAGCAAGATTTCATTTTTGATTGAGACATTTTCATTTGTGAATTCTACAATAACTGCCGATTCTACAATATGTTCACATTATAGGAGTTTGATGTTTTTATTGTTCACATTTCTTTCAAAAAGAAATAAATTAACTAAAAAGAGACGATTCCTACTTAAACTTGGTAAAAAGGCAACTCTTTAGAACTCGGTGCTCTACCATTTAGTGTGCTACCCCCAAATTATATAATGTATGCTGCGATTCATTTTAGTATTTGCATTTGACAATATACGAAACTGTATTCAGGCTTGGGGAAATTCTAATTCTAATTCTAAATTGCTTTTTTTTAGTTTGGGTATTCATTTGAGAGAGAATTTTGTCAATGACTTCATGTCAAATGATGTTGTCGTCGCTTGCGATACTTGTGTATTCATTTTGTGACTTAAATAACAATAATGTATGTGACAAATTTAAAGTTAATATACAACATTTGCTTTTGCTGTAATTTTCAGAAATGGACGGATTTGGTTTTTAGTATTTTATAGCAAATATTATTACACTAACCTGCTTAAAGTTTTGTATTCATGGATGCTGGCAAAACGAAGAAAAAATGCTGTTCTTGTAGTCTGATTCCCTGACCCTACTTCAGACGAAACAGAGCAATTTATAGACATCAGGTCAGGGAACCAGACTAGCTGGCTTGCACCCGTTCACGGATGTGTAACCGGTTGCAAACAAAATGTGATCTAACTAAATTTGATGAATTGGAGGCAGTATTTGAAAAGAGTCATTTTTTTTCAACGATGGGCCAACCATCGTTGGAAAGTGATGCAACACAAGCTTCCACTTTTCTTAAAATGACAGCACACCAGGTGCCATGATTTCACAGGATGCTTGAAACTATTATTCACATTACAGTCAAATAAGGTAGGCCTATTTCATAATAATTTGGTAGCTTTTTTTGTAATGTTTGCAAATGTTGTACATTACCTTTAAAAGCAAAACGAGACATAGGTATGAATGACAGGAATGCTGTGAATGACTTATTGCGAAACCAGAAAATGTCCATTGTGGTTAGACAACTGCTATAATGATCAGTCGACAAGAAAGTGCGCCATGTGGTTAAAAAGTATGTTATGTTTGCGTTGTTAACGCGATTGACGAATTGGAAAACTGAAAGTTTATTTTTGTACCCGTGTCTGACGAGCCCAGCTTGGCTGGCTGAGTCAGAACCTTTTGCTACCTATCCATTGTACATTTTGTTTTTTTACGGAAGAATTGTTTGGCCCGAGGAAGGTCGTGTAAATATAATTCTTGTTTTCTACGATAATTTCCAAGAGAGTTTTAATAACAACAGAATAAATAGCAAGTTTACGTACTCATTGTGTGGCTGTCTTTCTCTTGTAACATCATTGTTGTTTCTCCCCTGCCGTCCCTCTTTTTGGATAGATTGACAATGAAAGGGTGGGTGCTTTCGGGAAATGACTTTATTGTTAAGTTGATGAGATGAATCAACTACATCGCATACGATGCTGAGTTGATTTCACAGGGGTTGAAGCATGGATCGAACTGGAATTAATGATGAAATTATGAGACTGTATCTTTTGAAAATGCTGATGTTATGTAACGGGTGTAGTTCAAGAGAAACATATTTCGGAAAGATTTTCTTTTCTTTTTTTTTTACATCCGCCCGACCAATACAAAAACTTTTAATGGATTTTTGTGTGTGAAATGTTAAGAATCACGTGGGTTTTTCGAATTGTCATTAATATTCTCTTTCAAACATATTTCAGTCAAGCAGATTTCAGTTTTTTTCCACTTAGCCCATCTACATTACTTGTCATAAAGGGAAACATTGTCCCGAAGGCAATAACTATCACAGATCCCAAAATCTGGGACAGACATTGTTGTACTGCGCCCCCAACTTCAGTCCGAGCAAGACAGTTTAAGGTATAACGGTACTGCGCGTTCAAAAACACAATCCGTGAAGTTCGAACATGAAATGCTGAGAAATCCATATTTTTGCTTATAGAAAATGGTCGGGTGAGGCAGAACATAGCAGACATTTTGGCTATTAGCAGGTATTTTGTACACATCACATAGCCTAGCCGATAGTTTGACACACATACATGCTAAGCGAATTCTGACACACGTGAAATTACACTCAACCAAAAAAGAAAAGCCCCCTCAATACTACTGGGCACATCTCGCTCAAACTACGACTGATCAGTACAGAAACTCCTTTGTAATCCAGTCACACTCTTTGTTTGGCCCAAAACAGTGATAATGTGTACACAATTATGCAATTTATGACAAATGGTACCGAAAAAAAGGTTTTTTTTGTATGCGTGCAAGTTGAGTGTGAACCACAACTTGCGCATACAAAAGTGCAACTGTTTTCGGTACTATTTGTCATCAATGACATACATTCGTACACATTATCACTGTTTTGGGCTAAATAGAGAGTATGGCTGGATTGCTAAGGAATTTCCGTACTGATTAGTCGTTATTTGAGCGAGAGGTGCTCAGTAGTTTTTGAGTTAGACAAAAAAGTATTGGAAGGGGAGGGGGACTTTCTTTTTTGGTTGAGTGTAGCCTCCGAGTAGTACAGTTTGAAGGCACTGACAAACTGCCATGATTTAGGTTAACTGTAAATTTAATTAGGTCTTTCAAAGTGTACGTAGAGAACGTGTAAGCAGACGTGTAAGTAGAGAACACACGAGTCTGTTTGAAAAGCTTAAATTAAGTGACACTATTTGGACACCAACAGAACATACCGTGGTTCTACATAAAATTGGCCATGGAAATACATGGCCAATTGGATACAGTCTATAAATCTGTCGCTAGAGATTTTGAGGCTATGTTCAGACTACCAAGCCAGTAATTTAAAGACAAACTTATTTCGCAACTCTTGGTAGAATTTTCGTGTTTGACCTTTCGATACAACTCAACTTAACAATCGACTATTGGATTACAATGACACTGAATCGATCCTTTTTTTAATTATCGGAAGCACGTTTTCTATCCTAAGTAATAATAATTGTTTGCCAATAAGAAACAAACCTTGGCCTACAAAAATATAAAAAAAAATCTAATAAGAAAACCTTTAAAACATCGAGAAGTATTTTCGTCAAAAAGTCCAATGGAGCGTAAAAAGAGACGCTATGACTAGTCCGGTGGTGCAGCGAGCCGTGCTAGGCTTCGCAAGGCCGGGCACACTGCCTTTGTCTGGGTGATGTCTGGGTAGTCCGTGTGTTTTACGCATAACGCCCGAGCATATCCCACAGAGGACCGCGTATACGCCATGGTACAGCCTTGCACTGGTTATTGTCACTCTTTCCGAGTCCCGTGTGTAGCTCAGCGACATGTAAACAGGTCGTTTGAAGGTCAGTCCGTGATCGATTAGCTCCAGAAGAAGTAGACACATTTCGATCAAACTGTTTGAGAAGCTCTAATTTGAAAATAAACTATGGATTATGTAGTCGCCATATTATGGTTAAGCATGATGCATTTTAGGCTAACATGAGCAAAGTTGCGACTCAAAGTACGTGTTGAGTGCTGTGAGTATTACGTGCCCAACATTGGTATGCATTAACCTCTTTTTGTTGTTGGTTAATTAGGGTAAACATTGACCAACTAAATAACTATTGGGAAGAATTTGCCCGAGAGTGCAGGCAGTTGGTATTGTGGCCAACATTGGTACATACCAAACCATTTACCCAACTTTTTTTTTTTTTTTTTTTACAGTGAAATAGAAAATACTTTGTCAGTTGATAGAGGAAAAAGTATTTCTGATGAGGGTTATATTGTGACTATTATGTATTCTTGTGGATAACAGTTTCTACAGGAAAGAATGAGTAAACCTTTCTAAATGCATTGCAGCTTTAGGCCTAAATGAATCCCAAAGACTTGACACACTCTTTAAAATAAAAGAGAAGCTGTTAAGTTTTATTATAGTGATAGGTCTTATGTATGAATGCGTTTGAGGCTGTTGTAGCTATTTCTTTCAAAATAATAAAGAAAAAAGGACTGTCTAGTGATGATTTACTTAAGGAGAGAATTGTGGGTGTTTTTTTTTTTGGGGGGGGCTGCTTCATTCCCTCACATGTTATCATTGAATAATAACTGTATTTATTGGTGGCAGTCATGCCACCTCGAAGTTGCTTTTCAATGATAGATAACGCAATTTAATGTTACGAAACGAAATTACCGTTGTTCATGTTTTACATTGCAAAGCATACACACACACACACTACAAATCATCACCAATGTGGCTGATCGCACATAACAACGTTACCAATTTTTTTTTTACCAAATTCATTACCAATTACCAAAACTTAATAACATATTAATTACGCATCAGTAAAGCAAATCTTATAGATTTTCTTTTCTTGCGCGTTTCACGGCTGTCCCATGTGGCACGCATGCAAACGGGGGGCGTTCACCCAACTCCGGAAGTCTGTTGTTCGCGTGGCCCGGTCGGCGTTATTTCCAGCCACTCGTGTGGTTACTACAGAGAGTTCCGAGTACCTGCGATTGGCCCGTGCGCTGCATTGGCACGTGAGCTCGCGTGCCCGGCTTGCTTAGGTGCACTCAGGTGGGGTCTTCCTTTGTCCAACTGACTCAATACCTGCACTAGCAATCTTTATCGCATGCGCGTACACGGAAGGGTTTCTATTCATACCAACCCATTGTCCAATTTTTGAATACTTCATTCAGGCTTGGCCCTGCGGTGGTTCTTTATTTGCCTCTCTTAAGATTGTTTAGCCTCGGTCCGTGACGCTCTGAGGCTTTTTGTCCAACCAAGGTACAATGTTCTATTCGTTCCAACCTCTGGCATCGGTACCAGGGAAAAGTTCGCAAAGGGATTATTTCTGTCAGTGGGTATATATCAGCAAATCTGTTATACTATTTATAGGCTTTGCTTGTGCGTACTGACTGATTGAATAAAAAAAAATGGCTCTTTTGGGACTGTAATCAGAAACCGATGAGGAAAAACATAAATCATTCATAGACTGTCGATTGAATTATAAATTTGCTGTAATACCTAAGGGCATAACGCTAAACATGATGCGCCAAAGATGTCACTTTGGAAAGTCGGAAAGTTTCACACAGAATAAAACATTGTTGGCATCATCAACCACAAGTTTCAATTACAATTTACCATAGATGTGATTGTCCGATGATGTTGCTCAGAGTTGCTGTAGCTGCTAGCGTTTCATTAAGTTGTTTTAAAAATCACCGTTGTCGAAACCATCACTATTTTTATGACCTACGTTTTCTAACTTGTGATTTGAGACATTCATGATATAAGCCCTATGATATAATTGAGGATATTTTCTCGCCACCATTCGAAGATTTAACATGGTCAAGAAGAAACCGTTGCACTGACCAACAACAGTTTTGGATTGCAAAGTATTCAGACCCTTTATCGGACAAGTAAATATTTTGGTGATGAACTTTGAAGTGTATTTTGGTATACAGCTAACGGCATTAATCACGTGCGTCATTGCCTAGAGTGCTTTCGATTCGCTGGAAATTACAGATGTAAAAAAAATCTTGAGTCAATCATCAATCTTTGTTAAACAATCGGAATCGGTTAGTGTATAAATGAATCTCTTCCCCTGCTGAGGTAAAGAGGCATTCCACGCCAGTTCCATAAGTTATCCGTCATTCCACAAAACATGTCAAACATCATCACTGCACGGATTGGTAAAACGAGCGTTGCGGGTCTCCCAAAACGAATCCAATTAGGTCTTTCATTAGAAAAATTGCTCTGCTGTATATGAAACAACATTTGTACTGTTAATCTTTGAGCTTTTTCATCCAATTGTTGCTGCAACTGGTGAAAATTTGGTTAACTGATGTATTCAATTACAATGCTGGGTGAATGCAGCCCTGAAGGCATATTCGTATGGTTAATTTATATAGAAAGCGTTGCATGATGAAACAAGATGGCTCTCATTCGCAGGGACGTGGTAACAGTTGACCTTTGAACTCTGTACAGCGTTGCTATGGTGCCCTGCCAGAATGTACCATAAACACAATTTTCATGTTCCCAAATTCATCTTTGAGATATGTTTGTCCCAACAAGACTATTCCATCAAGGGTCATGCTACAACCTCTTCTCGTGCAATACTTGTTATGGGAGTTGACAACAACAACCACCCATACCCTACTGACTCCTGTTTTGGTACCATTTTTCGAAACGATAACAAACTGTGGTAGCTCCAACTGAAAAAAAATGAGGTTAATAATTCTCTAGTGGAGAGAGATACGGAGCTATTCTAGCCACTAATACGTAGTTCCTCGGGCATAGATAACACTGAGTAGGCCTAAAGCAAGCAACCAGTCCCAAACAAGACAGATTATAACCACACACACACATAGAAGCCCCTACAATTACTCTCGAGTCTCACTTTGAAATCGTGTAAAAATGGATTGAGTAATCCGCAAAGTGTGTGGGTGTGAGGAGCATAATAAAAAACCCTTTTATAGACGAGGGAGAATTCCAGAATCACATAGAGGGGCAGTCTGGATTTCATACGGTATACCACACGTGCCTAAAGCTTGGTTGGGCCAACACGGCGCAGTGCACGCGGCCTCGCCCATTAAACTGGGCGCACTTTTGAGGGTTTCACGGGAACCGGTTTTTTTTTAACCCAAACTTTACTATACCCACCGATTACCCCGGACCCTTTTATCGGTTCCAGGTCGCGTGGTCGGTCTGTTTGAACAGAGCAAGGGACGCGCTGCCGAGGTTTCTATGTCAATATGCAGAAACTACTTTGATATCTCCAAAGCGTGCCTTACGAGAAAAAAAAAGGTTAAAGTGACGAACTGGGACTGCTTGTTCCCACCTCGTATTGATCTGAAGTTGTGCTTAGGATATGGTACTGTGTTTGTAAAACTGCCAATTACGTTTTTCTCCCGAATTCTTTGAGTTGTACCAAGTGGATGGATGAAATACAGTCTATAGATGAAGATAACTTAAAATGTGTTCTAGAAACTTTATGAGCAGAGCAGTACGTTGAACAGAAATCAAGTTGCACAGGACATTAAATAAATTTGGTTCGTTATGTGAACGATACTGTGTTCGGAAAAAAATAAGCATAAAATTCCTTTGGTTCAAGGTGCGTTTCTATATAGGTTGAAATGTTCAGGATTTCTTTAGGATCCATGCGAAGCATAAGCTAATTTCTGACCTTTATCTTGACTGTTTAGTCCCTTTAACACACCGCAATCTCAGATTCAAATCGCGATTATTGGCCAACTAGAGCAAGGGCAGGAAGAGAGACCAAACTACACGTTGATAGGGGGAATTTCCGAACAACACACTGTTGACGGCAATCAAACATGGGAGTGGCTGGTCCTTGCATAGCGTCGCCGTAATGTTTGCTCGGATTCCGCTATAGCATCCTTTGAATACCAAAAAAAACAGCCCGCTATACTTAACGACCCAGCCTGTTTACCGATATGATATCCTCGTACATAATGAATTCAAATGAGTTGTTGCCGGACAGGCATGTCCACACTTTGTATACCCTAGAGTACGTGCTGAGTTTTCCCGCAGTGCTGAGTCTCGTGCGCTCGTATGGTCTCCGCCCACCCGCCCATATCTGTCGGCGACCACGTGTGATCCAGGGAGCAGATTCAGCACGGGGTAGTCTCATCGCGCGACACCGTGCCTTGGAGTAGCCCTAAGCTATGTGACACCCTCATGAATTCCGATGAGAAGTTGGGTAGCTAAGCATAGACTCTTTGGTTCAACAGAGAGAATGACTTTTGTAAGCCAACGGCTAGAAAAGGGTCATTAAAGAAAAAAGAAAAAAACACACTTTTTCTTACGGTTTGTTGACACTCAGATTTCCCAAACAAAATATTTAACGTTGTAGAATCTGTCGAAATCAATGAACATCTTGAAAGTACTGTCAAGGTTTTGTAATCTGGTTGGTTTTGTAGAATTTCAAAACAAATCAGATTTCTTAGTTTATGTCCTGAGGCATAATTCCTTCTTGTTTACGCTCTTTCTATACGGAAAGTACATGCATATACGCAATGATAGTATAATGCAAATTTTTTTGCAGCAAACTCCGATGCAGTTCATCAACGGTAAACCATCTCAAATTTTAGGCTGCATTTCCTCCTTCCCACTTTTCCATTCCCCTTATTCCATGCATTCATGGAGGTTGATATTGTACGGAATATCCCTCAAGGCTCCGATCCCGGGCTCTTTTCACCTCCATAACGGGTTAGTTTAGCCACAATCCCGGCACCACAATGGGTCAGGGATCAAGAACAGCACGGAGCGAACAGGTCCGTGAGCCCGTCGCCCCGAGCTGTGTTACCCACCAACCGACCCACCACAAGAAACAACAAAAATCCACGGGACTGTGTCCCCACTGGAGTAGTGCGCTTGGCCGCTCGCCTGGTAAACACCGTACAAACACGCACTTTGTACCGTACCAGAGTGCTGATTACCCAAAGGGGGAGTGATCTGCCGGGTCGATAGACTCGTACCAAGGGCCGGCAACGTTTTACTTTAATCCTCTTATGTGATTATCACCACCTACAGTCGAGCCTGGACGATATTGGACGTTAAATTCGAGGGCAAAATATCTTATTCACTGACCAAGCAGAAAATTATGCGATTTTAATAAGAGAACACTTGTTGGCTGGTTCGGTCCGGTGCGCGCTCCGGACTACATCCGTTAACAGCTTTGGGTTCAGAGTGCACAGCGGACCTCGGTTGAATACAATGCCGTCTACGACACTCCAAATTGTACACGAAGAACGGAAACTGATTGTAGACTATTCATAAATACATGTACCCCACCTTCAAAACTCGGAAATAATTTGCGTTTTTACTCCTCAAGGTGTTTAGGATACACATCGAAGTACAAAATGCAGAGATGGGGTATAGGCCGATGACTTCTGGGTGGTATTTTCACCGAAGTACCTCCGAAAGAATATTGACAATCATAGCCATGAAAACAAAAGGCATTCTATTCCAACTTCCATTCCATTTTATAACTATGGCGGCGGGTGTTATTCCATTCAAACACTTCCGAGATGAAGCTCTTACCAAGTCCAGATTGGAAACACAAACTCTCATACAAGTGCATGTGCCAGGGATCACTTGTTGTACGAGATCATTTTCTGGAAACACGGCGTCAGAAATATTTGGCCAATTAAAGGCCTGCAATATATATAAATACACATGCATTATCGATCACACATTGGCTCTATCACGTGAAGTGAGTTAAATGGTAAAGTTAGCGAAGCCCAATTGGACAAAGAATTGTCATTCTATGAGTTATTTCTTTACTTCCTCAATGATGGCTGCGACTATAAATTGGTGATTGAAATAAAGTGACGCGGGAAAAGCAGAATTATGACCATTGAAAAACAGACGAGCGTAATAATTCAACGAATACCTGTTCAGTTTGTAGGATTTAAGAGGTGATGTCCGGGGGGGGGGGGCTCAAATTCAAGCATTTTTTGCTCATCCACAATGTTATGAGTAACAGTTGCAACCTGTTGGTTTGTAATTTGGGTTTTTGTAATGTAGAATTTTTTTTTAATTGAAATCTTGAATCAGAATGATAGAAAACAAATCATTACAGTTATAAGCCTTTAGGCCTACCGTGAGAGGCCAGATTCAGGATTTGCACTGTCCACATAATTATAGAGTCAAACTTTTCTTCAGAAAAAAACCCCGACAGCTTCAAAAGACTATATACAATTTTGACGCCTCTGTAACTGATATTTTACTCATGTGCTTCTTGGCACCACTGCACTAATGACTTCGAAGACATTAGCCATGCACATTCAGAAACAGAATGGCCGACACTAAGTTTCAGGAAATACCTAATCAAAAACAGCGGCCACTGAATCAAGTTAATACTTCAGGATGTTGAGCTGATTTTATTTTTTTCAAAACCTTTTTCACGTTCTAATGTATCGCTCGTGCTAAACTAAAAATTAAACCTCCAATTTTAAGCCTGAAGCTTTGTCTACCGTCGAATAGTACAATACAGCACTATGAATATAAGGTACAGTGCGACCATGATGGAAGTAAGATTTTACCTTCGGGCGTTTTTGAACAACCATGCCTACACCAAAACTTTACAAATCCATGCAGGGAAGTAAAAGAATAAAAGTACGGTAAAGGTAAAAAGAGAGAAAAGGAGTAAGGGGGAAAAAACGCGTAAAAGAAGCTTAGCCCGGGGCGTGGAGGCTTCAAAGGGTTCCGTCGCGTGCCAGGATTGTTAGTGAGAAGTGTGCCGTGCGTGCAGGGGAACTATTGAACACAAACCGGGGCTCTCGTGCTGTGGCGACAGCCAGCCTTTTCGCCCGACGAGTTCTTTGTCGAACTTTGAAAAGAGAGGTAGTGAAACGGCCCTGACGACAACAAAAGCGGTCCGCATAGTTAGCCGTCAATGGATTGAGTTATAGGATTGGGCTTTTTTTTGGGGGGGGGGGGAGACGGGGGGGGGGGAGAGGTATTATTCCCTTACTTGGTCCCTCTCTGAGAGTGTTTGGGTAATTTTCTTTACTAAGCTCCGTAACGCAGTTATCTTACATGAATGAGTAGGGGTAGTGGGTTTTTCTGAAATGGGTATAATTAGGGAAGCTTTTTTTTTTTTTACCGGAGCTTGCTTTGTAAAATACTACCAGTAGATTCGTGAAAGAAGTGAATTGATGGGACCAACAGGTTTTTGTGATGTCGCATTAATATCTGCTCGATCCCCTGGTTTTTTTTAAATTCATGATGAATGGAGTTGTTGGCTCTTTGACGAGAGTGCTTGCACAATGTCTGGTTGTCACTGCACTGCGGGAGCCCCGCCGGCAGTTCAACTGCAGAACTGCGGTGAAACATATGAATCAGCACTTTCCACACAAAATAACTTGATAGTACACGGAGTATTGTGCAGTGACTGTATTGTGTGATATCCGAAATGTCGAAGTTCAAACAAGACATTGAGAAAAGTACTTCAACGTTTGCGTGTATGAGTCTCCTATAACAGGCTACCGAATTGCAACTTTTACGCTGCATCGAAAAATACACTTTAATTCAAAAGTAAAGTTTGATAATGGTTATATAATATAGGGGCAAAAAAGAAGTGATGCGTTTATAAAAAAAAGAAGCGATGCGTTTACAAAAAGAGAAACGGTGAAAACAGTTTTCTTTGAAGCATGAGCTTAGGATTCTGTTCCCGACATCCGGGATTAAAAAGTACACTTCTATTTTTACGGCATTCGATATTTCAATCCTTTTCATGTCAGCTCAAATTTGCATAATGTTTCGTTTCGGTTTCGCATTGAATCCAAAGGGTATAAGATTGAACCCATGATAATCAATCACTAAAATCTATCAGATCCGGGTTTACAGTCGGACAATTGACGTTTGCGAGGGTTGAGCGGGGGAATTCCCTTCAGTACCCGCACGCGCTGCTTTATCAATATAATGTTGTAAATATCTTATTAGTGTCACATTAATAATGTGATATGGAGGAAGTTATAGCCCCGTATTGTACATGGTCAAAGTCTCAACTTCGTGTGACCAGATCAACAGAAGGTAAATAAATACACGAATAAAAAGATAAAAGGAAATCCTAAACAGGACACTATAGCAAATGGCTGCATTCGACGTGTACACTGCAAAAACTGTGTGTTTAGCAATTAAACACTTTTTAACTTGCTATCAGTTTGTACACATGTTTAAATACTAAACATGTTTAGAGTAAGGATGGATAGTGTTTAGCAATTGAACATTGTTGTTTAGGAATTGAAGACATAATGTTTAGCTTCCAAACATGTTTACAAAGTGATAGCGAGGTTGTGTTTAATTGCTAAGCACAGTTTTAGAGTGTATAGGTGTATTTCAAATTGGCAGCCAAGGCGAGGCTCCGTAGTTTCAATCCGTTGTGTAATTAAAAAAAACACCACATTTTAATCGTTACCACAAAAAAAAAACACCGACAAGGACCTTAGTGTGACAAGTAGTATTTTCGTGATAATTTATCATGGCGAGACGAAATACCTAGGTACTTAAGACTCCGTAGTTTCCGAGATTCACCTTCGTTGATGTCTTCCTGAAAATCTCTCTCGAAAAGACGTCTTCTTACAATGATACCCTTTCTCGGAAACTTTTTTTTCTTCTGTGAAGTCCGATTTCAGACGACATATTTCCCTGATGCCCGTATCTTGGGGAGGCGGCTCTGTTGGACTAATTACGGAAACGACGAATCGCGGATCATTTAAAGGCATATAGGAAATGTCACTTTTCACGCATTTTGTTCGTCCCCGAAAATAACACCACTCAAAAGCCAAAGAAGAATGTTCAAATTTCACTCAGCTCAGTGAATATTACACTTTTTGAGAAAACAATGAAAAAAAGAAGAAGAAAAAAGGCCTAACCTTTTGATCACGAAACACGATTTCGTCTATGGCACTCTTTATTTTCAAAAATCAGTCAATTATTGACTGATCGTTGGAAATCATCTGCATGATTTGATTTCTTCTAAATGACAGCAAGCCAGACGGAATGATCTCATGGGGGGGGGGGGGGGGGGGGGGGGGGGGTTAGTACCAGTACGATCTTTAATCCAAGTAAGCTTTTTGGGTTATTCGGTAGGTTACTTTATTGATTGATAAATGCAAATATACACATATGCCTTCAGGTTCTCAAAACTGCGGCCCATGGTTTAAATGCAAATTCAAAATTCGTCTATTCCACCAATTTCGAAAATTTAATTCGTACTGATTACATTACAGGCTTCCACTCTGACTAAGCTATATGAGATTGGTCTTTTGACCTAAATTTGTAATCACTGAATGAAAAGAAATCAAGCATATAAATATGTCTATAAATAAACAGAAAACGAATATACTGGTCCAGCCATCATGATAGGCAGCTATCTCAGTGCGGAGTCGTGTGCATGGCGTCCAACAGACGGCGTTCACCTATCTTCCGAATCACATAACAATTAGTGTTCCAAAGTTTACGTAAATATTTTGTTGAGATAAAGCCCTTTAAAGTAATCTGTGGTTAACTTTAAATTTAGCCAATAAATTTAATTTGACTAGTTGATCGGATGTTTAAAATAGATATAGTTCTTCAGAGTACTCTACAATATATCAGTAACGAATCTAGAGGGGGGTTGGGGTCGCAACTCTCCGTTCAACCCCTGACTAATGTTATGAAACTAGTAAAATGGGGCCAACAGTAATAAATGGAATGCTAAAGTTTCAAAATTTACTATGAAATTGCCTTAGAATGCAGGAGAAATAATCGTAGATTTCCAAATTTTCCCGGCGGCAAGCCCTGGATCCCCCTAGCAAGCCTTGCCTTTGGACGCCTTCGCTCAGTCCCCTCCCCCGACCTTCATATCAACCCCTTCCGTTTTCCTGAAAGCTGTAGATCCGCCCCTGACTGCACAATATATCAATATTTGTAAAACAACATTGCTGAGTGGAAAGTGTTTCTCAACAGTTTTATTTCTTGAGCAAACTTCGAGCGAGAACCACTTAAAATCGGCACACATCGTACGATATTTTGGCTCGTAAATTATAAATGTACAGGGTGAGTAAAAAAACAACAACCAAATGCCAGGACCGTTTTCTTAATAAAGTTCTGCATGTAGCACTTTCAAAATCTTGGATATGAAAGCCCACTTAATACGCTTTCCTTTAGCACAAGAATCATTCAAATCACTTGTGTACTTTTCAAGTTTTCAAGTACTGTGTGTTCTTTCAGCAAACGAAAACAATTCACACGCATCCCTATGTGAATTGTTTTCGTTTTGCTGAAGAACACTTACCTTATTGTGATCCGTGGACAGAACTTTAAAACGGTGGTTGTGTTTAAAATTCCGTAACTTGAAAAGTACATGTTGAGTGATTTGAATGAAGCATTTTTAATTGGGCGTTCATATCTTAGATTTTGTTAGTGCTACATGCAGAATATACACACATCCCTATGTGAATTGTTTTCGTTTTGCTGAAAGAACACTTACCTTTTGGTGATCAGTGGACAGAACTTTAAAACGGTGGTTGTGCTTAAAATTCTATAACTTGAAAGGTACATGAGTGATTTGAATGATTCTTGTACTAAAAGAAAGCTTAGAACTGGGCTTTCATATCTGAGATTTTGTTAGTGCTACATGCAGAACTTCATCGGGCCCTTTTACTTGTGTCAATTTTAATTATATGAATAGGGGAACTGAAATGACAAAATCGCTCCATGTACCCCCGTGAGGGTGTTTTATTCCAACATTTTCAATGACTACAAGAATAATTATGGGAAGTGATTCTGTAGGGATTGTATACTGAATAAACAGAAGAATCGAAACATTACTTCAATCTTTCAAGGGAAAATAATGTTTATACCCCAAACCATTTTTTGTTCAAACGGAAGCTTTGAATTAATAATGCGACTCACACTGTAGGCCTAGTAGTGGCGTAGTATTTGTGGTGTATTTTTGTTATTTTACAAGAAGGTACTTTAACAAATTGTTATTACTAGTTTTGTTAATGGCTTTCATAATAACTGGCATTGCCCCTAGTTTCAGGTTTCTGTGACTTGCATGCAAAGGAGAGAGTCACGGGCTGAACAATAATAGATTTGTTCTTTCGTCATAACCACAATTATACATATTTCTCAGATAATCAGTAAACCGATTTTCTATAGCGTACTAACGATTTCGATGGCTTACAGTGTCACTCAAGCGATTCATGAATGAAGTATTTACGGCGCGCATGCGTCTCTGCGCCGGCCGAACAAAACAACAAGGTCACTTTGTTTTGATGGTTTTTTACTGGATGACGCGCTTGTGTGATTTTCAACAGAGGATAATTTTTGGCGCCAAAACCAGACTGTATTTTTATTGTTTGGGAACCGTCTTTGTCCTTACATAATCAACATTTCGAGTCTATGACTGAAAATGAGGAGAAAATAAGCAGCTTTGAATGGGGCCTGTGGTATAAATCTTCAGATTTTCTATACTGTGTCGCGTAGAGCCTACTTTAATGATTGTTTCGAATTCCACAGGCGTGTCTGGTGTGGCGTGATTGTTGTAATCCCTGTAGGTTTGGGGGATGGCGAGTTAGCCGGATTGGGTCGGCTTTACCGAGATCCACATTCAGCATGATAAACCGTAGTAATCCTTAAGCTTCACGAGTGTTTTGTCAATGCATGCTTTTCAGCAGCCAAACTTAAGCTTGGAAGGAAACCTATAAAAACGTTTCTAATATATTCCATTTTCCTATAAAAACGTCCAGGTTTCTGGAGTTTAAATTTACATATTTTGGTACGATTTTCCAACAGTAGTTTAGAACTAGTAATAGGTTCTGCAAATAAACAAAAATCAAGTAAAATTGAAACATAATAATTTTCAATATTGAAAGGTTGTAAAAAATAAGAAAACAGCTGAGGATTGATCATCTCTTGACCTCCGCGGCACACTCCTTACATGAAAACATTGTTTTATTTAAGAGGCATAGGCACAACTTCGAGTAGGCCATATCAGTCTTTGTAAAAGAGATTCTAAAGGTGCTACCCTGTGGAGATCCGGGTATAACACACGGAACAAAAGGATGTAAAGGTCTCCACAAGGAAATTTCTAAAGGTGTAAAGGTCTCCAGAAGGATATCACGAAATAGATATGGATTTTACTCGAAAACTAGGAATTTCCAAAGTTAACTTATCCGTCGCAAATCAAAGTGTTTTATGTAAGGGATATTTGGTCAGAATTTCAACCCAGGAAAGTAATTCTGGTTCCAATAGCAGCGTTTTTAAAATAGCTTTCGACCCTCTAACCTGTTTGTACACGAGTACAAAGTGATGTCTCCACAGGGATACACATTACGGTAGGTGTGTTCTACTTGAGTTTCTTTCAAACCGCCAAACGCGCCTTCCGTGCAGGCATCTGGTATACCGTATGATTGAATTTGTTTGATGTACATCACCCACCTACAGATGTGTACATCGCCCCAAGCGTCGAATGATGCCCCCCCCCCTCCCCCTCCAGCTTATCGAGTATGCATTGAATGTCCCGGTGTGGAAAAAATGGGTACCCCCCCCCCCCCAACACCACCACCACCACCATCAGCATGAAAACAATTCTTCATACGGTGCTGATTCAGATTTTAGGCCTACGTGCCAATTGTCTGGTCTTGTGTCTGGTCTTGTGTCTGGTCTCGACTACAACACTGCTTTCAGTGCGCTCTTTCTGCGGTCCTTCGTTCCTCGGTCTATACAAAAGAGAAAATAGACCACGTTACATTTGTTTAAAAATTATATGTTGTGGTCACGTGATGACAGCTTTCAACAAACCGTTCTCTTCTGCACTGTATGCATGGCCGTCGCCCCCCCCCCCGGAAAAAGGGGGGGGGAGAGGCGCGAAGTCATATTGCTGTTAACTTAATGGGTTGTGGGGGGGGGGGGCAATGTCCCTGGCCCCCTCGAAAAATGGTAAATCGAGAATATGCTGGGAAAGTACAGGGATGTCGGGGGGGGGGGTAAACATGCTTTGCCTCTCTCTAGAAAAAAATCCTGGCGACGCCCATGTGCATGTGTGAAAGTGGCGACATGCACCGTTTAACGTGGGCAAAATAACATGCAAACATGCTTAAATGTTTGAGTTGCCTGTCGGTTGCCCGTAGGTATGACGTCAGAGATAACATGGTCCACACAACATGAATGAGGGCTCAGTCGTTTTCCCGCCTCGATTCATCGACCAGCGGAAATTAAAAAAGGCAAGCACATAAAGCTTGACGCAGAAAACGGGCACTGGTTTTCATTCAGCTATTGTTTGGATACACACACTGCATGCACGTGAACTCAATCGGACGGAGACTTAAACTTTTACAATTCAACCAACTGGAAATCAAACCCATCGGAAGTATGGTGCCGAAAATGGTTGACTTGTGTGGTTTGTCTCTGTGAATCTAGCAACCGAAATGTCAAACGGGGATCAGAGGTGTTTGTCACAACTCCCAATTATTAATTTGCAATGTCAAGTATAGTTAATTTTACGCCTGTCGTGTCCGATTACAGTCATCGTATTGATCTGAGTAGCGTTGAAATGTCAAAGTTGGTCTCCACTAAATATGAAATAAGTACCACTGTCAGGTTGTAACAGGACTGTCCAACTCCAACTGTCGTCGAAACCGAGGGCCCGTTTGGGGTAAGGATTGCACTAGAAATAGTCCATTGTCCTACAATGGCCTACGACTGAGAACCTCGTGTTCGATTCTCATTTGAAATTTGTCTCAAACTTTATTCTTCTTTTTTTGCCTTTGGACAACCTTTATGAATCAGCATTATAAATTCGAATAAATATAAACATGCATGGAATGTAAACAAATGTATTATTTTTACATTTAATTTCCCCTCTAAACCAACGTCATATAGTATAACACTAACATCATATCCCCAGCATACCGCAAGAAATGGCTTGACAGTGCGCTATATGCAAGCATATTTATGTGTAATCCGAGTATTTTTTTCAGTATAAATTAAATCAGGTGTCGCCCGTCAGTATTGTGCACGCGAGTTAATATAGTTTCATAGTTCAAAGTAATTATTCAAATGGTGACGTTTACTTTACATCTTCGAACGCGGGTTTGAGATCATGCCCATGTTTGATTCTCATCCAATGAACAGTTAGGAAGCAATGTTGGTTTGTTAATCTTTATTTTGAACCCATCTAATTCTGACCTTCTGGTAACCCCGGAAGGACAGGTAAAGCGACTTCACGTACACAACCACAGACATGTACAACGTAGCAAATAAACGTGAAAATAGGAAACCTTGCAAAATCATACCGTAACACTGAGGTTAAAAACCTGAATTGCACTAGGGTACCATCAACAATGATCTCATTAATGTTTTGTTCAAGAGGTCAATTAAATACGGAATAGCACTGTTATTACAAACTTCTGTCTCACCTCTAGAATTTTTCCCCCATTGGTATCGGTGCAGTATTTTCATTACAGAAAAGAACTAAGGAAAAGATGCAGTTTTAATTTCGTCTCGAGTGTTGTAGTGCACTGTTATAAGATGCACTTCAAAGATATAAGCGAATTAACTGATGGATAGCACAATACATGAATGGCCTGACACCGCCAATGGTATACACGTATCAGCAAAAACATCACGTTGCGGAAGCCGATGTTAACGGTTTACATAAGTTCGTTGCTAATCTATCGAGTGGCAAACACTTCAATTTCCCTGAACGACCCTGAATAAGGATTGAGACAATCATCGGAATATAGCGGAGACTCCAATAATCATCTCCCAAGGGGTCGACTAAATCGATGTTCGAACATACAAAAAAGAACCTATCTAGTTCTTTTACGCGCGAGATCATTCTTCAGTCAATAATGGCTCCACGAAAACCAATAACCGGTTACGACCCCCTCGTGGGTCATTGTGCTCGTCGCGTGCCGTGGAGGATTATGAATGCTTAAGCAGGAATTAGAGTCTTCATCGGATCTTACCGTTCTTTCATGGGAGGGATTAGAGGAACGCGCTGGTATCGATTGGCAACCTCCACGGGGGTGGTGAGACAAGAATAGGGTTGGGGGAGAGAGACCCGGTCCGCCCATCCCAATGGTCGTAATAGAGTGACCGTGGAAATCAAACGGAAAAATAGATTGAGCCCAGACGCACTGGCAACGGTCATCGACTTTCCTCCTCTTTTGTTCGAATATTTCTTTGGTTCTTTGATTGTGTACGGTTCAGACCCCGTGCGCCCACGCACCCATAGTCATTAAACGGGGAATAGATTGAGCCCAGACGCATTGGCAACGGTCATCTACGGGGGTGCATACCTATGTTCCCCAATACCTATGTTCCCCAACCCTAGCGCTAACCATAACTCTAACCATAACCCTAAGGATTTTAGGGAACTATGTACTGGTGAGCATAGGTATTTGGGAACATCGGGTAGACCGCATATAGGGTCTTCTTTTATAGTTTTGTTCGAGTATTTATTTGGTTCTGTGTTATACAGTCCAAGACCCCACGCAGGGTCGGCGGAACCGGGGGGGGGGCAGGCCCCCCCCCCCAGTTTTACTCAACAGTGCCCTCTTGCGGTCATAAATGTGCCCCTCGAGCATAAATGTGCCCGAGATGAAAACAACCTTGCCCAAAAATTTCGGATAATTTGTATTCAACCCGTCCCAAAATGGTATGGAGAGTTCTGATATAAACGAGGAATATAAAAACCAAGCCCCCAAACCCTTATCATGCGCTCTGAAATAATGCGTAGTTTGAATAAGGCCAGTTTTGAAGAGCGCCCCCTATTTTGGAAGATGGTATCAGCCCCCCCCCCCCCCCCCCCCCCCTATTACTTTTTAATGAGGCCATGTGTCCGGTGAAAAAAAAACTGTGTCGACATTTCAGTCCGGATGTGCCCAAAAAACTCCTGGATACGCTGCTGCACCGACGGAAGATGCCTTAGTGATGTCCCCCCCCCCCCCCCCCCGTTTGAAAACCGTTCCGCCGCTGCTGACCCCATCCCACGCACCCCTAGCCAGTCGGTCAGGTAGACGCTTTCCATGACGGGCCCTAATTTGCATAGATGAGTTGAGAAGCTGCAACGGCAAGCTTTAGCACATTGACTGAATTTTCAGATCTAGTTTAACAATCTAATAACGCAAAAGAGTTATCATTTCATAATTTCAGCCTCGCGTTATAGTGTGCAACTGCGTAATGTGGCAATTCCGCGCAAAGAGTGATGAGCACTTTCCAGCTTTGAAGGGGCCGTATTTGAACTCACAGCATTTTTAATATGCTCGGAGTGGTCCCTTTAGCTTCACGTCACGTACACTTCGCTCGTCGAAACCCCGTTCTCGTGTTGAATGAACACGAGAACAAGGTTTCGAATGCGAAGAACGGACAAGCGAACGGTGTTTGACTGTTTGCGAACAGGACGCCACTGCAACATTTCAGGTTAATACTCTTCAGCCCACTGAGGGCGCTATTCAAGTAACTTGTTCTCAAGACACCATGGCTGCTTCCAGAGAGTTGTGTCCAATTTATGCCGTTATTTGTGATCTACCGGCGCTTGAAACATAAAGGCTTCACTTCATCAGCTGAGAATGTGAGCTGTGTCACCACTGACATAACTCAGTCACAGACGACAAGCCAATACACTGCAGTATAGAAAGTAAGGGCAAATCTGTGGAACACCAGGTGGACTGTTGCGCAACTGTTAATCTGATTCCCAAGAAATATGCCACAGAGATTAGGTCAGAGACATTTGAGCTCATGATGTGGAACAAATTGGGCGAAGCACAGTAAACTTCGCATATGTCGGAGGGCTGCTGAAAAGATGGATCACCAACTATGACAAGTTCTCACAAGTCCTGATGTTAATGCATCCATCACAGTCACTCTGCCTGGCCAAGGTATACATCTGACCACCGTCAGCTCTGACGCTGAACCTGTCACACGACGTGCTTGCACAGTTCCAGAAGCACTCAAGCCTGCTGCCAAGGCCGAGCTGGAAAACCTGACCCACCGAAATGTGTTGGTAGAAGTAGACGAGCCAAATGACTGGGTAAGCCAAATGTCTTCGGCTAAGAAGAAATCTGGCTCTGTCAGAATCTGCATCGATCCTGGTCCCCTGTATAAATACCTCAAGACGTCTACCCGTGATACTGTCAGCTTGCTGACGAGTCCAGTAAGCTGACTACCTTTGCCGCACCCTGGAGCAGATATTGCTGGAAACGTTTGGCCTTTTGTCATGAAGATGATCAGCAATGAAATCTTTTAGAATTGATTCAAGCCCTGGATGGCTTTGAAGGTGTCCATTTTGTGGCAGAAGCATATGTACGTGTCGACCAACACAATCTTCGTGTTTGCAAACTGCTCCAAAGATGCAAGGAGATGGGGTCAATCCCAACAAGGAGAAATCGCGCTTTGCTGTGAGGGCGTGCGACTCTTGGGTCACATCATGGCCCAAAAGTTGATCCATCGAAGATGGAGGCTGTGCTCAACATGAAGCCACCAACGTGCAAAGATGACATCGACAGGCTGAGAGGCATGTTGAACTACCTCTCAAAATGCCTCCCTGGGTGATGGATCCATTGAATGCACTCACCCGTAAAGATGTCGAGTGGTCATGGAGCGCCTGCCATGACCAGGCCAACAACAAGTTGAAGCATCTACTCACTGAAGCTCCTGTCCTGACCTACTTCGACTTTGAAGAGGAACCTGCCATACACACTGATGCCAGTGACAGATACATCTGTGCGGTTCTACTTCAAGATGACAAACCACTTGCCACACAGCTGTATCTTGCGTGACCCTGAGACCAGGTATATGCGGTCGCTGAAAAGGGAATGTGTGCAGTGGTCTTTGCGCTTGAAAAGTGGCACCAAGAGACCTGTGTACTCCGACTATAGGACACTAGGGAGTAGCGAGAAAAAGCCACTAGACAAGGCGCCTAGACGAATTCAAGAAATGCAGTTATGATCATTGGCCTATAATGTTGAGGTGAAGTATCTGCAGGGCAAACAAACCTCATTGCCGACCTTCTTAGTCGCTCCTTTCCTCAATATGAGCCTAGCCAGAAGGAGTTTGAAACTGTAAACGCCATCCAGTTCCTGACCCTTCCTGATCGAAAAGCGAATACATGAAATCAAACAGATGACAAGCGCACACTAAGTTCTCCTGGAGCGTTGCATTCAGGAGGGATGGCCACAGAACACTAAAACCTCACCTGTACAGATCACACCGTATACATTCTCCGTACGTCCGTGACGAACTCTGCGTCCATGAGGGCCTATAGTGTATCGAAGTGAACGACTTGTCATTCCAAAGTCGAAGAGACAAGTCATCAAGCAAGATTTGCACCTGGGACATAATGGTGTGGAAGGCACTCTGAGACGAGAACGATTATGTCTTCTGGCCTGGCATAAATAATGAATCAGACAGTGGATCGAGTGCTGCGAGACATGCAGAGAATATGAGGTGCCCCAAGCCCCACGTCCGCTAATGTCCCATGACATTCCCAAAAGATTGTGGGACAGCCTGGCATCGGTCTTTTCCACATGTGTGGTATAAGTCCAACTTGTGGGAAATGGATCGTTTGCGCGCACAGCACAACTGGAAAGTCAGTCATAAGCAAGCTGAAACATCACTTTGGCAGATATGGCATACATCATTGTCAGTGACAAAGAGCCACCGTTCTCGTCGCAAGAGTGGAATGACTTTATGCGAATTGGGAAAATTAAGAACAGCACAGTCTCCTCGCACATCAGCAAGGCGAATGGAAAGGCCGAGTCAGCAGTCAAGTCTGAAAAAAAAGATGCTGAAGAAATGTCTCGCCACTGGTGAAGATGAAGACCTTGCCCTTCGACGTAGGATCCCGATTTGCTGTCGTAGCTCACGGATGTTTCGTCGTCTAGACAGCCCTATTGAGACAAGAGTCAGTGGTGAGAACTCGGGGCTCGGACCCGCCACCTCAAGTTTGGCACTTAGGAGTCTACCGACTGGGCTAGGGCTCTCGATCAGTTCAGGGGTGATTTCTAAACATCTATATACCTGTCGGTCTGTACGTGATGGTCATGACGTCAAAAGCCTGAGGCCTGTCCCGATTGGCTGTCGTACTTCACGTGTCAACCGTCCAACCTCTTACCCTCTCCAAATCAAGAATGTGTGTGAGTGCTGACAACTCAGGGCTCGAACCCACCACTACCAGAATTGGCACTCGGGGTTCGACCGACTGGGCCATCGGCTCTCATTTTGTTGACGTGTGATTTTTAATATCTATAAACCAGTGTCGGTCGGTCATGGTCATGTATGTCAAAAGAGAGAGGCCATATGTCCCGATTGGCTTTCGTAGCTCACGTGTGGTTGCACTGCACCTCTCACCCTCTCACAAGTCAATGGGGGAAAATGTCGATGGTGACAACCCCTCGGTTGGCACTCGGCAGTCGACCGCGACTGAGCCATCATGTCTATCCAAACCTGTTGGTCGGTCATGGTCGTGACGTCAAAAGTGAGGCCGGCCCTGATTGGCTGTAATAGTTTACGTTTCGTCCTTCATCCTGCTCACCTCTCGCACGCACGCACGCCCTAACAAAATGATGGTGGTGACATATGGGGCTAGATGAATCTCCTACCCTCACTTTGGCATGCGCCAAATGGGTATCGGCCATCGGATCTGCTGCACTTTTCTTCAGGTGTGTGATTTCTTAAATTTAACCTGTCGGTCTGTGATGGTCGTGACGTCAAAAGAGAGGCCGACCCCGATTGGTTATCATTTTTCACGTGTCGTCATCCAGACCCCCCCCCCCCACCCCCCACCCTCTCACGTCACACGTGGTGGTGGTGACAACTCACGGGGTCGATTTTTCTTGAGTAAAATGAATCACGATCTATGGCTCATGACCTGGGCTATAAGCTCAGCTGGTCTGACAATAGAGGGCGTAATAACGTAAATATTGAGTAGCTTCCATTCGATGCCATGGCTGCTAGTGGTAAACACGCGCACGCCGATGAAGAAAGTGAATGTGGTTTCGTCAGTCTCTAGCTCCATGCTCTGGCGATCACGATGATTTGAAATTCCATAATCAGGTATTGATACTTTTGCTTATTTGTGAGATCTGCAGTAATTTGGAGTGAATTGAACTCTGTAGGGGCCTACTTAGTCCGAAAATTTGGGACTCTCAATACTGTGTATGAGAGTCCCAAAACTTAAGGTATCCATATCGTGCAAAACTTTGTGCTGCATGATAAAACCAGTGTGAATCAAATTTGCAAGCTTCTTACTCACTACAGTTTCTTCAATAATCCCCGAAACTTCTGCCTAACAAAGTTGCTGTTGTGAGCATTGCATCACCAAAATTTCAGCTTTTAATTCTAATTTTGCAGAGAGTTATCGAAATCCATACGTGAGACATCACATTGATGTGTACTGCAATGCATTGTGCAAAAAGACTCCTCAGCTATAACATTTTCATCGTGTAGATAAAACAGCGCCCTCTTGTTGATCTGAGTGAATGTAAAATGTTTCATTTTTTAGCAGAGGGCGCTATGTTCATTTGGCCATTGATTAAAAAACAAGTAAGCTGCAAGGCTCTTCCTACACCTACCCAGAATACATTGGGAATCACACAACCATTTCCAGAGCATGGAGATTGACGTGGGTGGTTTTTGAACTGCCAAAACCTTGCCTTAAAATTGGATTTAAGGTCTCAAATTTTGCAGGTGACATGCTTGCAACTGTAGCATTTTGATGTATGTGTTGTGTGGGCATTAATTAGCCTAATAATGGTGAGTAAAAAAACGTCAGTAGTAATTTTGCACGTTTTTATGCACTCACGGTCCCAGTCTGGGGCCTACTGCCCCGCGTGTATGACCATTGACATGATTGATGGGTTTCTTCATCATTCATTCAGGAATTCCATGGTTTCCTGTTACATCACATTAGCTTGTGTAGTGCAAGCTGTTCATCATGCTTATGATTATGATGATTGTACATGTTTTAGAGTGATTATTGTATTAATGTACCTTGTTGTCCAATAGTACATTTAAATGACAAAACAAAGTCCTGCATATTTTCTTTCTTAAGCTGGCAAAATCGAACAGCACCCTCATGACATGTGCACATACAACTCACAAAATACAAGTAGGCCTACAGTACACCATATAACATATCAAATTCCCATCCCAACATAACAAAACAAGCGAATGCGTGGCCTAGTGCAGTGAATAGTGCGCCAGAGATTACGTTGATGCGCGGTGACACTCATTTTGATTTTCTTTTTTCAATATCCCCAAAACAATAAGAGTTTTTAAGACTAAGACTTCTTTTACGTTTTAAATCAAATCCTACATTTAATATGCAGAATGTCATCTTCGTTTTCTGATTTTTGGCTCTGGTGTATTTTTAAATAAAGTCCAAAATCACATTAGCGTAGGTCTGATTCCCATCTCGTGAACTCATACAAAGTCACAACGAAAATGTAATCATGGAACCAGACGAAAATTCGTCAAATTAAAATTGTAAGTCCCAAAAGACACTCCCTGCACATTTTCAGTGCCGGTCAAATATACAAAATGCTCATTTTGCAGGATAGTTCAAGTAGCTACATGTAGGACTCTACAACTTACAAGTAGTCGTGATTTAGCAATAGGCCTAGTACTTTTTACTAATACTAGTAGACCAAATGTTAGAAAAGGCGATTTGTAGAGTCGTAGTTTTACTCAAACTATGCAGAAGAGACCTGTTGGTTAATCCGGATGCCATAACTTTTTTTTTAAGTTAGTAATTTGTTTCTTTCTAATCACTGTAGCTAAAGGTCGAACATTATGCACACGTGCGTTACATGCAATGGAGGATCCGGGGGGGGGGGGGGGGGAAGGGGGCAACATGCCCCCCCCCCCCTCCGCCAAAAAGAAACAAACCCAATTTTTTTTTTTTTAAGTGACGTCGCAATAAGGCAGGCACTACGTACACCACCATCTGTTCCTAAAAAAAAATGGTTAAAGTGGTCAGAAATTGCCTCAGATCGCACCACAGAGCATCTAAAATCCCCCCCAAAACTTGGGGCCCTTAAGCGGGCCCCAAATCCCACGCCGGAATTCTTTGGACCCACTTTTGGGTGACCAAAAATATATTTGCCCCCCCCCAAAAAAAATTGTGTTCTGGATCCACCCTTGGTTAGATGTCAACCCAATGGTTTGGGACTTCACATGTACTTCCCTTTAAAAACCCTCATGAGCCACGAATCATGAAGAAGATACAGCAACAACTTTACTAAAAAGTAGGATTTTATTTAATGAGATAAAAGTAAGAGCATTTAAATTAAAAAAAAATCACTGAGATCGAGCCTGGGTCATTAGCAGTAGTCAGGCTTTCCTGACGGTAATCAGTGGTGGTGCCAGACTCAAACATTAATTTTTTTGGAGGGGGGGGGGGGGGGGAGCAGGCAAGTGAGTAACTTGAGTCTTTCTGTCTTTCCTTGTTTTCGCTTTTGTTTGATTTTCTTGGGGGGGGGGGCAGGCCCACAAATGTTGCCCCCCCCCCAACTGATCATCATACACACATTTTTATCAGCCTCGACTCCCGGGGCGCATGTACGTTCCTTCACTAACCCCTGGCCGTGAAGAATATGTAAACGACACTTACCGGCTATTTAGTACGTACTACGCATTCGAAAACTACACGCCCTGCATGTAATGCACTCTGGCGTTCCTGAATGGCACGTCACATGTGAACATTTTTTTCAAGACTGCGCGATGCCTGTACGATACGGATCCTGGAAGCCTCGTTTTTCGTCCAAACAAAGCTGTATCTGGTGTTGTAAAGGGACGGCCGAGGTACGTACATTAAATTATGCTAAATAACGCGACCTTGAAATTTCATGTTTGAAAGGATTGATTCTACAAAATAAAAATTTCAATATTTTAAGTATTGCGTTGCACGCATTAAATACATCAACTGCAGTTCTAATTTCAATGCCCCAAATATTGGGACATGTAAATTACACAATTCCAGGGGTTAAGATCGTGTGATGCATGATGAGAACTAACATGGCGTAGCAAGATCGTACCCACGGAAACGAGGTTGGGTCAGTGTTAAACGATAAACAAGTGTGTATTAATGTCAGGAAATCAGACTACCAAAACGTCTTAATCAATCAAAGAACTTAAAACTCATATGGATTCACAGTGTATTTTGCAGTGTTCCAACTGTAACTTGAAAAACATGTTACGGATTCTGCAACTACTATAGCCAAGTGTTTTTAATACTCAGGCATGACAGGTTTAATAAGAACTCATGATGCAACTATTTGTCTTTCCTCAAAAAATCTGCCATCCCCTGTAAAGTAAAAGATGAATAAAAACAAATCCAAATTCTATCTCTGTCAACATCCAGTGCTTCATGCATAGCCCAGCCATGCTGATCGGCTGTACTTTAAACTCCATTGGGTGAGCGAGGAACCGTGTGACGTGGCATCGCAACTGATTCGCAGTTCTTAGTCACCACCAATTTCCCGTTTTGATTTAACATGGAAACACATTTGGCAATGGCTCAGCTTTGTTTCTCACATACAGTGCCATGCAAGACCTGTAGCTGTCTAGCTTGTCATAATTGGAGACTCATTCTTACATCCTGCTGTTGCAAAACAGTTATTTCATATGTATTTTTATGGGCAAGTTGGTGGATGGAATGTACAGGTTTTGATTGTAACAAGAATAATTTTGCCTGTCATCTGTTTTTGAGATGCAAATCTGTTGCTTTTCCAGTCTGATTAATAAGTCTTCAAAATCCTAACTTCAAGTTGAAAGCTACAATACAGTGTGAATTTTCCCTTCATTTATGAACGAGAATGTTTAGAGCTTGATGAAATTTTACTTTTTGTGAAATTTGAGGTAACAATTTTGCTCTAACAAGGCACTAGAGGCGAAAAACCAAAGTGCGCCACGTTAGGGGCCGCGCCACGTTACGGTACACCAACAATATAGGCTACCCCACGGAGCTGAGATCGATGTTTTATGTAGAATGTACTTGGTAAACTACAGGTACTTATTCAATTTCAGGAACATAGCTTGATTGGTCCTTTCTTTGTTCATAATTATATTTTCTTTAAATTTCTTTTGGACAGAATGAGATGCTAACGACATTCAACTGCGATTGGATTTGACCAGCCATGGCAGACTCCAACTATCCAGAAGGATTTGAGTGGCTCGTCCAAGGGAAGACGACAAAACTCCCATCGCAGGACTCGAACGTAGTCCGTGTGTTCCTCAGCTCCACATTCACAGGTTTGTAGTTATTTGCGTGTTACTGAGATGCAATGCTTGAAGACTTGAAGTACTAAATATTCTCCATACTGCACAGTGAATAGTCAGAATTTATTTTGCAACTGTGACGGTCATAATTGCTCCCAGACTCACCTTGTCGTGCTAGCTTGGCTGTGGCTGGGTTTCCATGGCAGCGATTGATTTGTTGATATTTTCTGTGTATAGGATACGGTGCAAGGACATTGCACACAGATCAAGCAAGATTATTAGTTACCTGTTACTGCAGAATCTGCAATGAGGGATAGGATTTTGCCACTGAGTGTCGATATACTAATTCTTCACATATCATATCATTATAATTTCGGAAAAACTTAAGTGCTAATGGACAAGAAATGAAAAAAAAAAAATGAATAAGTGTAGGAATAAATAGGCGGTTCCATTGTTTGGGGACACAATGTCAGTACTTTAATGAATACTTCAGCATTGCTAAATGTTTTTTTTTCTTTCTTTTTTTCTACTTTTAATAATCATTAATGTGGTGATGTGGGCAAAATTATAACAACCGAGGAATGCACGAAGCTGAGGGTACATTGTGCCCTTGAGGATGTAAAAAGTCATGTCCCACATCACAGTAGGTGACACGTGTATTTCCCATCATTAAAGGTACCGGTAATATACAATATTTGCAAACATCAAACAACAAAACTACAACAATTTTATGAAATACCTAACTTTACTGTAAGTGAATAATAGTCTCAAGCATCCTGCGAAATCATGGCACCTGGTGTGCTGTCATTTTCAAGAAATTGGAATTTTCAAATCAGTTTCCAGCGCTGGTCGGCTGACCATTGTTGGGAAAAAAACCTGACTTTTTTTAAATACCCCAGTTTACCAAATTTATTTAGTCCACATTTTGTTTGCAATAAATACGTATAGTGAACGGTTGCAAGCCAGCTGGTCTGGTTCCCTGACCTGACAATTCCGTGATGTCTATAAATGCTCTGTTTCATCCAAAGTGGGATCAGGGAAGCAGACTACAAGAGTAAAAAAAAATTCTCAAGCATCTACATGTGTGAACAGTTGAACACAAAATTTTAAACAGGTCAGTGCAGAAGTGGATATTTGCTATAAAATACTCACCCCAAATCCATATTTTCTGAAAATTACGACAAAAGCAGATGTTGTATATTACCTTTAAGTCAAAAAGATAAAAGATGTGACTAAATTCAAGTCACGTTATAACCATTGCCGTAAGTTCATTCCAGTGTAACACAGGTACAAAAACCATAATAGTTTATTTACATTACAAGTCTTTCTTCATGTTTTTTTTACCACACAGACACAATCCACGAGAGGAACCGGCTTTTGAAGGACGTCTTCCCCGAGTTGCAAAAATACTGTCAGGGGAAAGGACTGGATTTCGAGGTGGTTGATATGAGATGGGGCGTGCGGGACAATGCCACCGCTGATCATCTAACCTCTGCCCTCTGCATCAAAGAGATTGAGACCTGTAAACGGCTGTCGATGGGACCACACTTTGTGGTAGGTGGAATAGGCCCTGTGTTGTCATGGGTCCAAAGGTTTTGGGCCTAAAATTGTATTGTTTTTCTTTGTGTATAGTGAGCTGATTAGCTCGAATGGCATCCTCAAGAGATGGGAAATTGATTTGTTATCGTGTCTTGGATACTGAAATGTTCATTGGTCAAGAACGGCCAAGTGCCCAGTCTATAAAAATAATGGTTACATGATATATACTGCGTTGCATATAAATTACCTCATATACACCAGGGTTCGACGTAAGCGGTAGCCCGCTAGCCAAATGCGAGTCAAAACAGCGGTGAGCTAGTCAAAACCATTCTCTAGTAGCCCGCCTGGCATGTCAAAATTATTGAGATAAGGTATGAAACTTCTCCGCATAGCCGCGGATTTCCACCTTTTTTTTATAATTTGAAAATAATCTGGCAGTCGGCTTTTTTCATGCCGTTGCGCCGCCGATTATTGTACCGTAATCGCTGGCGTACAAATTAATAGAGAAAAAAAAAAAAAAAAAATAGCAAAGAAAAACAAACAATTCTATTGCGGACTATTGAAAAAAAAACAACTGCGGGCTAGTTAAGAGTCTGGTTCACTAGTCTGGCTTGCTTGTGAAGAAAAAAATAGTTAAGGGTGAAGCCTCCACACCGTTGCTTGTAGTTTACTCATGTGTTGCATATAAATAACCTATGCGTTGCACGCGCGTGTAGGACCGGCCCGAGCGCCTCGCGACTGAGAACTGCAAGCGCTCTGTCTCATGTCGGGAAGAAAAGCTTGCAGTTTTCAAAAGGTTACACGCAGTGATTTAATTTATTTCTTGCACAGTAACTTACAAGCCTTTATCTTTTTGACTTATTGGCACGATATAACTAAACAATTGTTAACTGCTGTGGTGTGGGATGTGCCGTTTTTAACCCCCTCAGGGCACATATTTATGTGCCCTCGGTTGTTAAAAATGCCATATATCGCACATCACAGCAGTCATCAATTAGTAAGTTTTGGTTTGACAGTCATTGTGTACTGTTTTGAGTGATAGGGTCTACTCGTTGGCCATTTCCCAGGTTTGCAGCAAACACTGCTAGCATTTTGACTTTGGGTGTGATCCATGGCTACATTGCATATTACAGGTTTATGGCTTCTAACTATAGTGCTCGTGAACAAAGACAAAGATATTCTAGGGAACTGCCAGCATAGGGCTAGGTAGCTCAGTTGTTAGAGCAGCGCTCCAATTAATGTCTATTATCAATTTTGTAAAAATGATTTGATTCTGTTAAATGAAGACACTTATTTCCATACACAAAGAACTAAGGAACCAACTTTAGGAAACCAAAAAGAGGTAAACATTTAGGGATGTATTTTTTTTTTGGGGGGGGGGGCATGTTCCAAAAATGGGGAAGGGGAACAGACGAGTCCATGCAGGCAGGAACAGTACTTGGCACTGTGGGACCCACTTGTTAAAGCTCTTCAGTGTGTGGGACACGGCGTGTGGTCACGATGGCACAAAGTAAACCCAACGTACGTCACGCTTTGTGAACATGTGCATTGGGCACACTCCCTCACCCTCTTTGGTGGTTGCTAGGAGAGGGGTAATGACATTTACGTTTCGTTTATAGCTCTCTCTCTATGTTAGATTGTTGAAAGAGTACTTTGGCACAATGTCAAAGCTCCTAGAAGTACAAATAATGTTTTTTTCTAGTTTTGGACTTAACATAGTTTTGTACTTATTTCCTCTCTAGGGTTTTCTAGGAAATAAATATGGCTATCGACCTTTGCCCCCAGTGGTTGAGTCCGCCCACTTTGAAAAGTTGGCTTGCTCTGTCCAATCACTGGGCGTGGAACCTGACGAGTCCCAATTGTTAGCCAATTGGTACGTCCAGGACACCAATGCCACGCCCCCAGTGCATGTGCTGCAGCCAATCACGTCGCGCCTTCCAAACTTCTACAATGCTGAACAGCCCGAGTTGCAACAGAAGGAACGAGACGATTGGTGGAAGACCTTTGGGAGGCTGCAGAGGCTTTTGCAGAGAGGGGCAAGAGCCGCTGTCAAAGAAGGGCTCATCACAGAGGAAGAATCTGCAGTTTATTTTGAATCAGGTAAGGAAGTCAAGGTTTGTCCAAGACTTTTTTGGATAGTCAGAAGAAATTTTGAATTGGAAGTTTGATGGTGATGTGGACAGCATGAATCATGCAAAAAAATGTTTAAAAATGCTTCTTAAACATCATTGAGAAACTCTTGCAAAGAACGTTGGAAATAGTGCTTTTTATTTATAGCAGTGTCTTGTTTGTCCAGTATGTCCCTGTTGCATAGCTGCAACAAAATCTTCAATCACTTATTGCAGTATTTTTTTTTTCCATTTGTAGAATAAGCATATGTGCGTATTGTGTTGGTCACACCATTCTCCTCTGTGCAGTAACTTTCATCACACATCGTATGTTTTCCTTATTTGTAAAAAAATTATTGTATATTGTTGTATCCTTACCAATCCCAATTTATTCTGTTTACAGTGACTGAAATTGAAGTAAGGGAGGGTTTAATGGGAGTGGTAGACCCATCTGCAAGCTGTCTCTTCTTCCTGCGTGATCTTGAGGGTTTGGGAGTCAAGATGGAAGATGAGGCCACAAGACGTTATCTGGACATTGACGAGGATGGGTTGGTATCAGAAAATCAGAGACAAATGAAAATTGACAAGAGTTAAAAAAGTTGTCAAAGTTGTTGCTGAAATAGTACTCTGGATGTTTAAGGTGCAAATTATTTTCCAATTACTTCTCTTGGGAGTTTGAAATTCATGAAAAGCAGAAAGCAAAAATAAGGAGAAATTTGGAACCCATGTATACCTTTTTTTGAGCCTGGAAAAGAGACATTCAATTTCGCAGAGTTGTCAGCAGCTGTCACAGGTCATCATAAACACAAGTCAATTGCAACTCAGCCAGACGCAAGCTATTCAAATGAACTGTCCGAGGAATTCCCTTTTCAATGTTTTTCCTATTACCTGACTTATCGACAGGGTTCCCAGCCACTCTCGAAATCAGGGAAAACCTTGAAAACTCAGGGACTTTGGGAAAACACCAAAAGATCTGGGGAAAATTGAGGTATTTGACAGTGACCCAGAAGGGAAAGGATTTGGAAAGATTTCCATATAAGAAGTTCACTCAACACCCTGTGTACAAACCCTATGAGAGTGGACTGAAAAATTTTAAGTGTTTTCTGAGAAAATGCTTGTATTTTCTCACTGCTCAAATTGACTTTGATGACATGAAATTGCTATCTGGGGGCTTGTTAGTCTATACAGAGGAAAATTAGTGAACTTCTTATATGGAAATCTTTCCAAGGATTTCACCTGTTTGTCCTGTGTGCCTCTTGTGCCATGTGTCCAAGTTGTGTTCATTGACTGACTGGCTATATGGTGGCTTTTTAGTGTTTATGCAGTGTGAATATTACAAGCCTCTCCAGACAGTAACAATTGGTTGGGTTGCAACTACCTCTTGACTTACCAGCAACCTTGTCAACCCTCCTGCTATTTAAACAGTCACAGACAGTCAAAATTTTCATCGGATTCCCCTTTTAACACAGGCTAGTCACCAGCAGTCAGATCATAAAGCAAGCACTGTGACTAGTCGAACTCAGTCAGCAGACCATGAACAGACAAAGTAGGCAAGTTGTGGGCACAGCTGGCTTATCATTACCCACAGTCAAAGCAGAGCTGTTTTGAGTAACATAAACAGTCACAGCCAGTCATTCCTGCTTTATGTAGGCTGGGAATTCTTAAGTGTTGAAAACAGTCACTCGATTGATTTTGACTGCAAGGACAACTTGGCACAGAATGTATGTTTGCATAAGAGGGTTAAAGTGAAACTACTTTCTCGTGGAATTTTCGAAATTTCTCAGGGAAATATCAGGGAAGGCTCAGGGAAGTAAAAATGCTGGGTGCCCTGTACATTTGTATTGACTGCTCACACTTCTGTCTTTTGGATCCAGAATCTAACCTCAACTCCTCATGTTCCCAACAGGTCAGTTGACAGCAATGCCCAGACCTCCCTGAAGAATCTCAAGACCAACTACCTGCCATCCATCCTAGGAGAGGAAGCCATCCACAGATTCAGCCTTCCCTGGACCCCATCAGGCATCGACCCCTCCCACCCTGTGCATGCCCAGTACCTAGACGACATCTGCAACAGATTCAGGGATGGCATTAGAGGGATGATTGACAGGAGTCTGGAACAGAGGTCAAAGGTCACAGATCAAGCTGTGGCTGATGTGTACGAAGAGCTTTTGCACCATGCTGAGTTTTGTGACAGAAAATGCAGGTGAGGCATGTGATGAGTTAGTAATCCATTAGCAAGTGTACTACATTGTATTACATTGTGTTTATTCACTGTTAAATTCATAAAACCATAGAGTGCTCAGATGGTTTCAGGCGCTGCAGGGAGTAAAAGGCAGGGCAATTTCAGGTGCTAGAGTTACTAAGGGGTTAATCCATAAGAATTATGTTAACGTGTTAAACAGATTTTGAAACTAATATTAGGATAAAGCAAAAATGGCTGGTTATCTGAACTTGTGCCTTCATGAGTATCCTACCTGGGCTCTACCTACTAAGCTACATCCAGCCCTATGTTAGTGGTCTTCTTAATACAGGTTTTCAGCCACTCTGGAAATCACAGAAACCCTTGAAAATTAGTTTCCATTTTTCCAGTCGGGGACAACTCGGGGAATTAGGGAAAAACACCAAAAATCTGAGAAAACTCAGGGAATCCCAGAAGGGAAAGATTTTCACAAGTTTGGAGTGTGTGCATCTCCTGTCCTGTGTACAGGTTTTGTGCATTGACTGACTGGTTAAGGTGTTTTTTGGGTCTGTGTGTGATCAGTATCTTAGTTGCATTGCTGCAACCACCTCTTGACTTTGCGATCCCAGCAACCTCATTTAAGTGAAAATATTTCTCATGGAATTTTGGATTTTTTTTAGGGAAATATCAGGGAATTTTGTGTTTTTAAGTAGTGGGAACCGTGTAATAGATTTTTTACATGCAATGTAGATATCCCATAGATTGGAGAAACATTGACAACATTTACTTGAATTTCTCGACGTAGTGTGTTTCATGGACGGCAGGAGCTCATGACCAACATCCGAGATTTCCTGTCCCTGAAGCCAGGCAGACCGCTGGTTGTACACGGAGTCTCAGGATCAGGCAAGACATCGGTCATGGCCATGCTGGCCAAGAACGCCTGTGATTGGCTGAAGCAGGAGGTGGTCGTGGTGTTGCGATTTCTGGGCACGTCCGGCCAGAGTTCGGGAATCCATGCCGTGCTACAGTCAGTGTGTAGACAGGTATGTATCCATATTTTTTATGAAGTTTTGAAAACCATATAAAGCTCGCATACAAATCATGTAAGCTAACACGCTGAAAAGAGAATTTCCTAAATTGGAATATCCTTTGTTTTTAAATTCTGTTGATCCAGCTGATGGATGCACTGGCACATTCAGATGGGGTCTTGGAGGGGGCACATATCTTCAAAAAAACTAAATCAAAATTTTAACTGCATGAGATACGTGTCATTTGTTGCATTCCTGTAGTACCCTTGCAAATGGCACTCTGGTTTCACCTCTGGTATGTGTTGTTGTGATCCCAGCTAAGTAGCTGCAATATCTTCAAATTTCGTTTTTGAGTAAAGAGAAATAGAGATATAATCTGCAGTGAATTTTAAAATTGTATTGGAAGAAGTATAACTTGTCCTTTTGCACATTTTAATAGTGTCATTTTTTTTATGCCATGGCCACAGATATGCTATGCGTACAACCTGAAGCAGCCATGTTCCACCACACTTGGTGATTACACAGATCTGACAAAACTCTTCAGAAAGCTCGTAGCTACGGTGGCTACTCCAGAGAAGCCTTTGTTGCTGATTTTTGACAGCGTTGATCAACTGTCCGCTGCCAACGATGCCCATGCCGTGAACTGGCTGCCCATGTCTTTTCCATCGCACGTTCTGATCGTGGCATCCATGCTGTCACTTGACGAGCACAGATGCCAGGAGAAGATGCGACTCCTGCTCGCGGATGACAGTTGCTATCTTGAGATGCAGCCGGTTCCCCAGGAGACGGGTCTCGAGATACTCAACAGCTGGCTTGAGGTGAAGCGTCGTAAGTTGACGGAAGAGCAGCTCATCAAAGTTTCTGAGGCCTTCTCCAAGTGTCCGCAACCCCTGTTTCTGAAGCTGCTGTTTGAAAACGTCCTGCAGTGGAAATCCTACACCGGGATGTCCTCAGAGAGGATGCTGCCCACCAGCGTCCGGGAAGCCATCACGAACCTCTTTGAGGAGTTGGAGCACAAGCACGGCCAGATTGTCATCTCCCATGCCCTGGGATACATCTCGGCAGCCAAGAGTGGCATCACAGAGGCAGAGATTGAGGATGTCTTGTCATGCGATGATGAGGTGCTGAATGATGTGTACCAATATTGGGATCCACCTGCAGAAAACATCGTGCGGACGCCTCCCTCTCTCTGGAAGAGAATTCACTACGATGTCAATGAGTTTCTGTCTGAACGACAGTCAGGAGGTAGATATGCTCATTTGCTGTATCATAAGCTTGTAGCTGCCAATAAAAGTATCTAAACAGTTTTGTCATAAAGCAACTCAAGTGGAGTATAATTTTCTTAGGTCTGCCTTAAAAACTTAACAAGAATGTTTTGCATTTGAGGATAAGGTGCAGCTTTATTGGTAGTTTCTGTGTCATTAGCAATTCAGACTTTGCCCTTGCATTAGGAGGGTTTATGAGCAATTTGATCTTCGTTGGCAATGCTTCTTGCACAAACATACTGTCTGAGAACAATATTGGGTTTTCAATTGCTGTTGAATGCTGTACTAATCAAACCTGGCGAGGGGGTAGGATAGGATTTCATTTTTGCCAAAAAGTAGGAATATTATTTTGAGAAGTGAAATGCGTGCTCTTTAGAACATAATAGAGGAGGCTTTCTTGAAAGTGGGAACTTAAACCCACCTTGAACTGATATTACTCTGAGTGGAGTGGGCATTCATTTGAGACAAACACATCCTTGTCTACATGTAATTCACATGAGTAAGAACATATACATGTACACTGTAGTATGTATAACTCTGTGTATTTGTGTAATCCACAGGTAAGACTGTCGTTGCTTGGTACCATCGCCAATTTATTGAAGCTGCAGACGACCGCTACCTCATTAAAGAAGAAATTATCTCGGCCCGTCACCAGCTGCTCGCTGAAATGTTCCTTGGTTCTTATAGCGTAGGGAAAGTGCGACCTATCACCTTGCATAAGCGCAGTAAGGTGTTTCCTGAAGCCGATCGACAGGTGGCACCTCAACCGTTGGAGTTCAGCAATGGTGTCTATAACAGAAGGAAGCTGATAGAGCTGCCACATCACCTTGCTGAAGCAGGAATGTTGGAGGAGCTAGTCTCTCATGTCCTCTGTAACTTCAACTGGCTCCTAACCAAATTGGTATCCTTCAGTTTCCTGGAGTTGATGTTGGATTTCCGCCCATTAACTGAGGAGATCATCATTCTAATAGAGACCATGTATCTCGCAAGCAGCAACCTCAAGGTAGATCCTTTCTCCCTGGCTGGACAGTTGATTGGACGGATTGGTGATTACGGAAGCAAGTATCCTAACCTGGAGAAGCTAATCCAACAGGCGAAGGATTGGATAAGAAGCACCAAGCTCCCAGTATTTGTACCAAGTGCTCCATGCTTGATACCTCCTGGTGGACCACTGCGCACAGTCTTTGGAGGCCATCCCAGTTTGGTCTTAAGAGTAATGTGCACTCCGTCGGGGGAACTCATGTTATCCGCTTGTCTTGATTCAGAGGGCCACCCGATGTTCAATGTCTGGAACATGTCGACTTTGGAGGTTGTCCATAACTTGCAGAAAAAGAACGACAAATCTCCCTTGGTCAAAAACAGCAAGGTGAACATGTGCATCAGCCAAAGTAGTCGGTATGTCATCTTTGGCAAGAATTCCCTGGCGTTGTTTGACCTGGTCACTGGAGAGTGTTTGCGGGAGTTAGACACTGACGGCCTCACAAGCTTTAGCAATCTGACATTTGATGAGAAGGATTCAAGGGTTTTTGCTTGTGCCGAGCCTGGAAATGTGGTGTGCATCTGGAGCTTCGCTGATGGTCAGAAAATAGCATCCATGCAGCACCCAGCGGAGGCTATCTTCATCACGACGCTATCATCTGGAGAAGATCTTCTCTCTGTTTGCAGAGATGGGAAACTTAGAGTGTGGTCTTTGAAATCACAAGAGTGCGTTATGTGTCAGACTGGGTACGATGAAGGCAAGGTGGTGGCATGTGCTGCTCTTACCCCAGGAGCTAACCATCTGGTAACAGGCAGCTCAGACGGTCTGATAAAAATCTGGTCTGTGCCGCTGACCCTCCCTTCTTCGGCAGAGAGCATTACCTTGGAGTCGGAGATCACCGTATCCGTTAAGGAACCTCTACTGAGTATTGTCCCCCATTCAGACACTACCTTTGTGCTGCGAGACAGCAGCAGCATTAGTCGAATCATTCACCTCGTTCCAGAGAGAGATCCAACGGTTCTTGACCTGAAGGGGCATGATGGGCTGATAACGTGTGTCTGGACCCATCAAGGAGTTGCAGGAGACGGTGACAGGCCATCCTTTGTAGTGACAGGGTCAAAGGACGACACGTTGAAAGTCTGGTCCCTGGATGATGGTAGATGCCTCAACACATTGAAGGGGCACTCCTCCTGGATTTCTGATGTTACTGTGTTGACCATGGAGGATGGGCCACGAGTGCTGTCGGCTTGCAATGATAAGACTGTGAAGATGTGGATACCAACCAAAGGAGAGGCAAGTATACCTTAGCAACTATCACAATTACATGTATAAATCTTTTACATCAAAGATTTATGCTCTCATGTATTAATTGAGATTGAACTAAACATCAATTTGACCCTCAATACAAATTAGGAAAATAACCCTACTTTAACAACAGCGAGTGACCAGGGATTTATTTGGCATTCATAAATACCTAAGACAGTTTACCCGCTCCTATTTGTAGAGAGCCTGTCACGTGGCCGGTTTTAAACGGTTGATAAAGACCGGCTGGCTGGTCTTAAATACTTTTCCAGTGTCCCTTGAAATTTGGACTCCTTTAAATTCTGGTGCCTTTTAGTTACCGTTTTATTGGTTTAACGTTCACAATGTTCATGTAGGCATGCCCAATACTACGGTACCAGGGAGTCAGTACTTGTACATTTGTATTTCATAAATTCACACTACACCAGAACAGCTGCGTTTCGCACCACATCACGCAGTACACCTGACGCGCGCGTCGATCTTCATGAAGTAAACTTGTTGAACAAAATTGTTGGAAATTTATAATTTTTGACTTGTTTTGACTTTTGGACCAAACAGTGTTGATTTTTTTTGGGACCGAAAAAGGTATTTATGAATGGGAATAAATATATGCTTGGCCGGTATTAAACACTATGTTTAAGACCTGTTGGATGCTGATAATGACCCTATCAGCATCCAGACTCCAACCGGTATTAAACAGAGTGTTTAAAACTGGCCAAGCACGCATTTATTCTCTTATTAAAGACAATATCTCCATCTTATTTCATAGTGATGTTTTTGTTCCTGAGCATGCCATTATTATCTTCATTGTTAGTCTTTGGCTCACATACTGGGTTTTGTATTTATGCTACTTTCTTTTTTAGGTAACAAAAAGAGACAGGCATGAGCTATCGGTACTGTGCAATGCTCTGTTTAAGGGTACCAGCTCTCTAATAGGTGTGTCGGGGAGCAAGGATAAACAGACCAAGTTCTGGAACTTGGATGATGCCAGATGCTTCAAATCAGTAAGCTGTGCCTCGGTTGCCATGGAGATCCTGGAACCACAGGAGATGGTAGTCTGTGGCACAGACACTGGAGAGGTGGTAGCTTTTCAGTTGGAAACAGGGTCTGAAGTCTGGCGCTGGCCTCTGTTCAAGAAGAGCATCGCGGTGATTGCCCTGGCCGCAAGGCAGACCGTTCTGGTGTGCTCCAAAGAGCCCTCAGACAAATCAATCAGGGTGTGTGATGGAGCTAACCAACTGGAAGAAAAGTTCAGGTTGGTCGGACATGCCGAGGCTACAACCATTCTGAGATCAGTGGTTGGTGAGGAGAATCCCATGTACTTGTCGGCTTCCAAGATGGCCGGCGAGATCAAAGCGTGGGATGATGTCATGGGAAACTGCCTGACAACTATGATGCATGAACAGGTGAGTTATGAACAATTGCCTACATTTTGTATTTTATGTTTGCAAAATAGACCTTGTGCATTGGAGTCACACCAGCAGGTGTTCTTTGTTATATTAATTTAGTTAAAAAGAATGCACAAAAGGAATACTCATGCCTATTCCACAGAAGCGAAACATTTGCCCTCTGACTCTGCCTTAACGCGTAAATTCTATTGGGACATTGTTTTTTTTCTACTTGGTCTTTGCATATAATTATTGTTGTCATCTTTCTTTTCATTTGTTCCACAAAATCTAGATAAGTGAGTGCTTTTTGCTTGCTTATATCTAGGAATGCACATGTAGTAATGATACACATTAATCATGCTGCAAGTATTTGTTATTCATATTTTTATAATTTTTATTCATGTTCAAGAATAAGAATTTTGCTGGATCTTCATACTTCAGATTGAGTTGTTTTCTAAATCTTGCTGTTTGGAGCAAATAATATGACACTTTTTAGGCAAGAAATAGGCCTATTTGATAGTTTGCACTCATTTCCAAGAAAATGTTCAGTTTCTTTTGTGAAACTCTTAACCATTATGGTGGATTATGATTACATTCGAAGCACTCAAATACTCTTTGAAAAGGTCCTGCTAGCATCTGAAACGTTGGGCCCTCTAGTTTTTTAAATTTGCATATTTCAGGTCAATCCAGTTGGTTTACTGCAGTTTGAGTCATTTTCTTTGTTGAAAATATTGCTGTAAAAGTTACAATAACACATACAACTCTATATTGAGGTCATTCTGCAAATACTTGTACTCCTTTTTTGGTGGTCTCATATCAGGTCATGTCCATGGAAGTTTCCCCCAACTCCAAGTTTCTGGCCACCGGCTCCAATAAGGGCACCGTCAAGGTCTGGTCGTTAGGCAGGACTTCCCTGGGTAGTCTAATGGCCGAGTTGACCGGTCTGTACAATGACACCATCGTCTGTTTGGCATTTGATCGGGAGAATCGTTACCTTGTCTCGGGGGCTCACACTGGCCAGGACCAGTTGCTGATATGGGACTTCCAAGGGAATAAGAAGAGGTATGGTTCAGCTGAAAAGGAAAATCATATTGTCACAAAGGCAGCATCCTAAAGACTGCAATAGGAAAGCTTTAAGTAAGCAAAGTCTGTCACCAGCCAATATGGCTCATCAGGTTCGGGCTCATCTCTGGTTCCTAGGTATGAAACAATCGGGGATATTTCTATCCCCCTGGATGGGATGCCAGTCCATTGCAGATTATTGCCCAACTAATGCGGTTACCCATTTGTACTCCTGGGTGGGGAGAGGCAAGTGGGGGTGAAGTGGCCAGCTCAAGGACACAATATGGCCAGCATCTGGATTTGAACCCCTGATCACAAGTCACAAACCCGAAACAGTAGGCCGCACTCCCCGTTATGAAAGCCCTGAGCTCTACATACACATGTATCGATATAAGCAGGCCAAATTCCGTGTAAAATTGGTCTCAGCTTGGGCTACTGTTCACCTGAAAAGTATTTATTTTTTTCCTTTTTTTACTTCAAAATCCAGTATGATCTCCAACTCAAAAGGTTTTATAGAGTGGCAAATCTTGTGTAAAATTTGTCTCAGTTTTGGGGACTTAAGCTCTTCTTTCCACTCTCACTTCCACAAAAGAAAAGATGGGATCTCCTTGTTAATGAAATGTTCTCAATCTTGACATTGTATTTGAAAATATAGTGAGCCCCTTGCAAATGTTTCTTGCGGATTTCAGGAATTAAAAAAAATGAAATGGGGTAGATAAACACTTTTCTTTTTTTTCCCGCCAAATTGCCAACAGATACTTGGTTGGGCACACCCATGCTGTGATGTCAGTCAGCGTGACGGTCAACAACAAGTATGTGTTCAGTAGCTCACGAGACTGCACCATCAAGGCATGGAGTCTGGAGAGTGCCGACTTGCTGGCTTCTTTCGACTGCCAGTCACAGGTGAGTTCTGCTCACGGGCAATCGCTGGAGGCAAAATCGTGTGTCTGTTCGAAAGTGTCCAATATCCTCTGCTTTGAACAGCACTCTAAAACGTGTTGGGTTTGGGTTTGCCTCAGCTCACATACACTCAACCAAAAAAGAAAGTGCCCCCCTTCCAATGCTTTTTTGTGTTACTCAAAAACTACTGAGCACCTCTCTCTCAAATTACGACTAATCAGTACAGAAATTCCTTAGCAATCCAGCCATACTCTTCGTTTGGCCCAAACAGTGATTTGTGTACGAATTTATGCAATTTATGACAAATGATACCGAAAACAGTTGCACTTTTGTATACGTGCAAGTTGTGGTTCACACTCACCTTGCATGTATACCAAAGTGGAACTATTTTTCAGTACCATTTGTCATAAATTGCATAATTTTGTACACATTATCACTGTTTTGGGCCAAACAAAGAGTATGGCTGGATTGCTAAAGAATTTCTGTACTGATCAGTCATAATTTGAGCAAGATGTGGCCAGTAGTTTTTGAGTTTAAAAGTATAAAGGGGGACTTTCTTTTTTGGTTGAGCGTATACTATGCTCCATTGTTAAACTGAACATTTTATTTCCAAATAGTAATTTTTTTTCCAGACAAGATTGTTTAATTGTATGTTCCAAATTTGTGAGAGAGATCTTTAATATTTTGTCAAAAGACTCGCAACTTTAGACAAAGATATCTCAGTGAATCCTTTTTTTTTTAATGTGTAGGTTTTTAACTTTTCAATACAGGTCAAATTCTTCAAATTTGTCGAATTTGCCGAGGACCACTACCGCTTCATTGCAACCAACCAGTCGGGTACCATTGCAATGCTGGACCTTTTGCTAGAGAAAGCCGAACGGGGTAAAAAGGACGAGCAGGGTACTAGACAAAGCATGAGCTTGCCTCCTCCGAGGTCAGAGGTCAATGGAAATGCTTCAAATGAATCAACACCTCATACTAATGGTTGGAATGATAAAGGTAATAAAAGGAAAAAGAAAATGTCAAAAGTTTGTGTAGCAATCTGAAGTTGGGTAATGTCTAAAACAAAGATCAGTTGGAATATATATCGTTTTTGCAATCAATCAAAAGTCAACCACTACTGCCGTTAAAGGGGTATTATGGCCTGAAATCCCCGAAAACTTCATGTTTTGGATTGATTACTTATACTATGTTGAAGGTCTAGTTAAAAGGAAACTATCCTACTGTCTTACCGTTACCAAGAAACAACGGAAAAAAACCTGGTTGTTTACATCAGACGCGATGGGATATTCCTGTCGTCGTTTTCATTCAACGAACGATACACGTTGTGTGTGCCACATAAATTACACACAGCAACAAAATACAAAATTTTGTTTCGTGCACATCCACAGAAATATGACCGCTGTGTGGCTGGAATCAAAACTAGCATTGAACAGCTTGATTTTTCTGGGAAACAAAATTGTGACCCCCAAATTTGTTCTCACATGGTTCTCGCAAGAATAACACAAACACCCAGTTTTTAAAGGATGGTTGTGTGGACGTTTATATTCCACTTTTAAATGCTCTTTCCATCGATAGTATCATTTTGTTTAAAACACGTTTTATAGCCCAATTGGGTGCATTCCAGGCCGTAGTGTCCCTTTAATAAGTCCCACCAAACGTGCCTGAAAGATTTCGACGAGGGCCGAATGCAGAAGCAGACAAGTGAGAATGGAAATGATTGTATTTTAAGAAAACCTAAAAGGCAATAAGACCAATTTTTTTTGCACATTAATTAACCAGATTCTTTATTAACAATTTGTGTGTGACAAAATGCTGCTGTATTTTTGGGAAAAGAGCCCACATAGTTTTCATCAATAAACTATGTGTATATCTTTAAAGGTTTTTTATTCTGACTGCTGTGTTATATTAAAGTGAATTTAACAGGTTTTTTTTAGACATAAATGCTTTTAAACTCGTGTCTATCTCTTATATCTGTTTGCTTGTATATTTCCTTGTGTGCAATAGAACGTTAGAAAAAGTAAACCTTTAGTTTTCTGTTAAAGAATTTTGAATTTTATTCAAGTTGAAACATTTCGAAATTTTTATTTTTTACTATTTTTTTATATTTTTTTTTTAGATTTCCATGTGCGCTTTAGAATTTTAGAAAACTGTGATCCTATACTTTTGTGTTTTATTTGTATTCTATTTTATAATAACGAACTATTTTTCTTGGAAATATTTGGATTCGTGTATTTTTGCTACCATTATTGAAAACACTCAACATCTATATAGACCGTTTAACCCTGTACTTAAATCACCATTTCAAATCAAAACTTGTAATTTATAAATTACAAGTTCCAAAGCACAGTTAACTCTATTTTTCTATAAGACTGCTTGTTATGCTATTTTTAGATAATCTATACAGGAATATTCACACATTCCTGTATACATTTGATTTTGTTGAGAAAAAAATATTCACTTTTATTTTATTTTTTTTCAATCAAATTCAAACACCGGATATTGAAGTGCCTGCATATTTTTTTAGTATTCATAATTTAGCTCAGAAGAATATATATATTTTGTTACACCAGTGGTTACCTTTTCGAGATGTAAGATTTTTATAAACCAAAGTTTCACTTTGTAAAAATATGGGTTTTAAGATGCATTTTGTATTTCCAACCCTTTTTTAAAAGCGTTTCCTGAAGCTTGTGTTACATCAAATTCCTAAGGATTCTGGTTTCTTCTGATGAATCTTTTGTGTTAGGCCAAGTAAAATGTATTTTACATTATTGTTACCTTTTCGAGATGCAATACTTAATAAAAAACGAAGTTTGAATTTGTAAGATATTTGGGTTTTAACATGCATTTGGTATTATTGACCCTTTTTTTATACCGTTTCCTGAAACTTGTGTTACATAAATTCCTATGAATTATGTTTTTTCCCTGAAATCTCAAGTTGTTTTAGTAAAATGTATTTTCAACGACATCGTTTGAATTCAAGTTAAATACATTGCTTTGAAAAATGTCGAATATAGCAATAACTAGTCGACTGTTACGTCTTCACTTGAGGAATTATTTTTGTGTGTTTCAACTGCCGTGCGCATGTGTGAAAAGGCAATAAATGTAAAACACTTAAATAATTTTCCCATACCATTTCCCATACTGTTTTGGTAGTTTGATTCGTTTTTATGTTAGCTGCGTGTTTCGTTAGGTAAAGGTACGTAATTCAATCATTTCAATTCAAACATAGCGGGGGGGGGGGGGGCCTGAATTTTCGTATCGATTTTTGGATACTGACGAAACAATTCTGAAGTTATTTCTGTGTTCGGCTGAGGTCAGACTATAACGTCTGTTAAAGATAATGACATATGATGAAACTTGGAGTTTTAAAGCAATTGTCTCAATTTGCGTTTTTATTAAAATATTTTTGTTTTAAATATATATAAAATATCGTCATGATTTTTCACATGCAAAATTATTTTGTTGTACTTAATCAGCACTAAATGTTGACACATAAATAGCATGTACCATGATTTAGCTAGGACGTAAGCCACTGACGTCGTGATGTTCCTTTATAGCCATCTCTGGGAAATGGAACAGGTTTAGTTTTCGATATTTTATTCTTATTTGTCTCTGGATTCCTTTGGCGTAGTTTCCCCGTTTCACGTAAAGAGGTTGTTCACTGAATAACAAGCAAAGTACAATTCTGTAACTTTTAAAAAAACTTGTTAATTTCCCTCGTTCCTTTACTTATTTGTATTTATGACCAATGTATTCCAAAACCTGCTACATTATATGAAATGAATACAAATTTGAAGCATAATTTGAAGTATAGTTTTAAAAAAAAAATAAACAAGGCCTTGTTTAAGGGTAATTAACAATCCTGTAGTAAAACCCCCAAAGTAGAAGTTCAACTTTTAATACCAGAAGAACCTTATAATATAGGACTTCCTACTAAACCCAATTATGCAAAACAATTAAATTTCTTATTTTCTTTAGAAAAAAATACCGCAAAACATTTCATTTTGTTAACGCTCTTAGTTCCAAAAGTCAACATATTCGAGTGAACCAGGAACAAGACGATTTAAATCAAAATAGGCTTTCTTCACGATTCGGCCACATTAAATTGAAAGCGAGGTAAATACACATTTTTGGAACTTGTGTATATATGAAGGCAATGAAATAAAAGTTCATTACAGATTAGTGCCAGTCTGCTCTGATGAATAGTTTAAAAGTTGTGATTGAAAATACCCTAATGTTTTAAGCCACGTTTACAAAAAAAAATCTAGGTGAGGAATGGAACGCACTCCAATCGAAAGATAGTCTGGTACCATCCCATTCAACAGTTTACAATTCGTAAAATAGATTGAGGGAATACGATCGAAAATGGTTTCTTCGTGAATAAGGTCCATTGATCCACATGACTGATTTTTTTTTCAAAGATTTTCAATCTGAAATTAGAGTGATTTCCACTCCAAATCGTCTGGTTCCCCTGTAATTAAGCCCCAGTCTCACATTCGCGGTTTGGAGCTACGGATTTTCATGGTTTTGTGAAACAGTGGGAGTGCCGTATTCATCCGGAGACGTCTCTATAGTCCGAAAACCCATTGGTCCGAAGTCCCATTGGTCCGACGGCCCATTGGTCCGACGGCCCATTGCTCTAAACGTTCCATTGGTGTAAGCGTCCCATTGGTCCGACGTCCCATATTGGTCCGACGTCCCATTGGTCCGAAGTCCCATTGGTCCGAAGTCCCATTGGTCCGAAGTCCCATTGATCCGAAGTCCCATTGGTCCGACGCCCCATAGGATTAGGGTTAGGGTTAGGGTCAGTCAACCTGAACAAGTGGAACTTACACAGTATTATGTTTCGGACAAATGGGACTTCGGACCAATGGGACTTCGGACCAATGGGACTTCGGACTATCGAGACGTAACCATCCATCCTTAGTACCTCCGTGGTTATCCGTCATAGAAACCTAAGGACAGTCGTATGGCTATCCGTCCTGAAACCGTAGTGCATTTCTGAGAACGTCGAAAGGCTCGGCCGCGAATCTCGACGGTTCATCGTGATCGATTGATTCGTGGTAAACCGTGGATATTCGTAGCTGTGTGACTGGGGCTTAAGTTATAAAGAACGTCATTTCACTTTCAAGCGTGGTTGAATCAAGGGCGGATCCAGAACACAATTTTTGGGGGGGGCCAAAAAAATTTTTGGTCCTCCAAAAAAGTGTCCAAAAATTAGGCGTGGGGTTCGGGCCCGCTAAGGGCCCCGGAATTTTTGGATTCTAGATGCTCTGTGGTGCGATCTGAGGCAATTTCTGACCACTTTAACCAATGTTTTTTTGAGGAAAAGATGGTGGTGTACTCATTGCCTGCCTTTGTTTGCGATGTCACATCGTTTTGGGCCATGGCCCCCTTTGGCCCCCCTGGATCCGCCCTTGGTTGAATGATGTGTGCTCACGGTCAGTCAGTCACTGTATGGGATGCCAAGATCTGTGGGTCGATCGAGCGTTTAATGACGACGTGCATAATCCTGCAGAGAAAGAGAAAAGTAAAGTAAACAGTAAACGTCTTCAATAAACGTCAGAAAATTGAAATCAAAAGTATTTCTCAAGCGTTGGTATGGAGTACCGAAGTGATTACGTCACGCGCACAAAATGTGTGTGAAAGACATTAGCGCGCGATTCAGCCCGTGCCGTTGAACCATGGAGGAATTCCTTCCTCCATGGTTGAACCAACACGTGCGCGTACTCTATTCGTTTGCACTACACTTTGTGGTTCTAAATGACGTCACACTTCGGTACTCCATAACGCCTGTATGGGGAAACTCACATTGGGTTTAATGGAGGTGATTTTGTTTGCTTGTTATTTTAATGGATATAAAACAATGAAGATGAGTGGTTCAAACAAATACAAACCAATATTCAAACAAATATTAAACTGTGACTTACCCACGTAAGATTATTGAAGAGACTAATAGTCAGATCAAATTATAAACACGGGCTTTCAATTGCCTCATCAAAAATATCAGAGCAAATAATTATGAATTATCACATTTCTGGAAACCAAAACTTTCAAGTTTGATGCACATCTTAGGACTTAAGGTGATGCACGACTGATCCCTTACTGAGTGCAACATGAATGCGTAGGCTACGTACCCGAATAGCACAGGCGGTACACAAGTGATCCCAGCTATCACAAAGAACACAAGTGGGGCGTAAGATGCTACGGTAGCCATATAAACTGCGTTGACGGCTATGGGTGAGATATACATGCCGAAGTTCTCCACACAGCCGAGGAAGGACAAAGCAACACCTACAAGAAGCAGAAGGCATTATTTTATGGGGGTAGTCGGTCAGGTCATAATTTTTATTGAGCGTAAATGGACCTGAACTCGAGAGGACTGATAATGAATTGATTAATTAAAGAAATACCCCCAACAAAAAAAGAACAACCACCAAAATGTGATAACATGTGCCTAATATTTCATTATGCCCCTACCCCATCATACCACCAACAACCTGCATGCGAACCGATTCCTTGAACAACACCCTCAAGACTTTACCAAAGATGCCGAAACAGGATGGGAGCTATAGGCCCTATGTAATGTACACTCTAAAACGTTCGGGTCAGCTTTGGCCAGGAATCCGGGTTTAATTTGACAAGTATTGACCTGAATGCCTTTTATAGGGTCAAAATTACACTTTTCTGGGCCAAAGTGTTAAGGAAATTGACCAAGAAAAGTGTCATTTTGTTCCACGAGAAAACTGTCATTTCGACCCTATCAAGTCAAATATGACCCAGCCTTCAGGGTCAATTCTAACCCGGGACTCTTACAGGGTAGAAATGCCGGCTGAAGCTCATCACGTCACCACACTTTTGTAAATCAACGAATCAGTCTCCTGACGATGACTAGAGCAGGCTAGTCGAAACATTGTGACCAAAGACAAGTTCTTTTAGAACTTAAAGCAGGACTGTTCTCATCAGAACAAAAGCTACTTAGCGAAAGTTGATAATAAGCAGGACAAGTTCTTTTCAGAACTAAATATCTTCTAAGCAGTAGTTATTACCACATGGTGTTACCGCAAACCGAAACGATACCGATACTCCACATGCAAAGCCTCAAATCTTATATCAACGAAGACTGATACAAAGTCCGTTATGCCCAACCGTTTTTGCCCCTTGATAATCACTATAAGGACTCCCATGCATCATTTTTCCTACCGTCTTTTCCAAACTTTCACGATTTACCTTGTTCGTCAGCTCCAACCAGTTTGGAAAGCGATCCTCTTAGGACAGGGAAACACAATCCCGATAACACTAATAAAAGTGTCGCTAAAAAGAAATCAAATAATCAATATGGGAATCAAGAAATCTGCTCCGGATTAAAATGGATTGAGGATTGAAACACAAAGCCACTCAAATGGAAAATCTAAAGTTTTACCCCTTCCCAAAATGACAAGGTAAGATATGAGCAGATTAGTATGACTAATGACTCTCGGACTCGGACTGCAGTCCGACACGAATCTCATTTTCCATGACTCGGAACAAAATAATGACTCCACAACGATACAAATTTTCAGTATGTATGAAGTTGAAAATTTAGCCCACATTGTACGCTTTACCCCGTAAAGTCTTAAATTACATCTACACCCGCACTTTTCGTTAGAGTTAGTCACCTAACTGTCGCAAGTTAATCCAAAATACAACGCAAAGTTTAAATCACATTTCAGAATGACTTTGCTACGTAAATTCTATTTCACTGAAACTGAACCCCCAAACACCGATGTTACGAAAATGCTTCCAAAAATAAGGGACGACTTTAAACCGTTTGGGTTAATGATAATGTCAATTCGACGTTGTTTTTACACAAAATGGATGAAAGGTGACAAGGTTAAAGAAAATAAAGACATTGATGTAGTGCTCACCCCAAAACAATAGCTCGTTTGTTCTCACCAGCCCGAACACTACGTTTACCCCAACTGTACTGAAACAGGATATGTGAAAGATCCACTGACTGCTGAAACATTTTGACAACAATTTGAAGCCTCCGATGTTACCTATTTAAATGAGACAACAAAACACATTTATATTATTTGCATGAGTACTTTATGCATGTAAAAGAAGGGTTGGGGTTGTTTTTCAAATTTCTATTCCGCTTCTGCTCCTTTCTGAGTTCTTCGAAAGAAAAAGAAACATACCTTTATAAGAGCAGTGTACTCACCCCCTCTAAGCATGTGGAATTCATGGGGCACCGCTATTGCTCGACCCTAATCCCCTTCTTCTGTTCTCCTGTGTCCCCTTAGAAATCTCAAAACACATAGCATTACGGCTATGGGGTACTTCAATTGCTAAAGATAGACTTGCTGGGTACCGTTTTCCCTATTGTTGCCCTTTGTTCCCGGTACCCCATAAGCGCCAATATGTAAGAGCATACATGTTTGCGTTACATACCTAGTGTGGACATTCTTTTGTTTTCGTGTATAGTTAAGAAAAACCTGTAAAAAAATCATTATACTCACACCGTGAAGACTCCTTCAACCATTTTTTTTCTATGATTCCCTTTAGTGTTTCTCTTCATTTTGCCACGGAGAAACCTAACCCCAAAAATGCCTCTAAACCTGTTTTCCAGAGAGGGGGAAATATTGTGTGGACGTGGGCAAGTCCACACACGTCGCTGCTACCTGGTTTATGTGGACCTCTTTTGTTTGGAAGTTCACACAGTGATATGCTTGCACAGCTTGACATTGGGCGTGTGATCACAAGCTTGCTCCAATAGAACCCGAACCATATTATTTATCATACATCACATCACTATTAAACAGATCTTACTAGAGATGACTGGTCGATTAGAATCCAATACAGCAGCAGGTCTTGCAAGCAATAATTTCAAATGTTTTGGCAATAAAAATAACTACCCCTCCCCCCCCCAAAAAAAAAACTGTCAACCGAAATGTATTCAACTACATTCTGATAAACACGTCACAGCTTCTCAACTATTATTGATTACCACCCAAAACATCGGTAAAGAACCACGACTGCCTGAGGTGTTATCTAGCCTATACATTACAGAATGGTTTGCGATAGCCATTCAATCAAAATATTTGAACTCAACACTCACCAACAAGTAAGACAGTACTAAACAGGGCGGCGTTATACCCGATTGTAACTGGTGACCAGCAGAAGGGCTCGGCTTGCACGTACAATGTTTTAACCTGGAGCGAAGATTCCATCGGGGTTAGCATGAAAAGGGTGGCGAAAATGAGTAGCAAGCACCAGGTGCGTACAGTGCCTCCCTCGCTGTAAAACAACCGTCCCACGCCTCGTACAGTCTGCCTCAGTGTCTGGCCTAGTGGCTGCTGACCCTTCCTCTCGATTGTCTCGATCAGGATATGTGGAATTACAGAGTAAATGAAGGCCAAGACTCCCAGACCCGTCGCAATTCCCGCGGTGGCGGCAAAGCCAAGAGCTTCGTAGCAATACTCGGCCCCAATCTGAGTCAGTCCAACAAGGACGTAGACAGTTTCGATCACAACTATCCTGAAGGTGCGCTGTTTCTTGGTAGTCACGTCTGCAATGTAGGAGTAGCAAAGGGAGACAATCGTCATTTGCCCGCCTGTCAGGCCGATGGCAAGATCGGCGGCGAGGAACACCTCCAGGCGAAGATTGAACGCCATCACGGCCGTGCAAACACCGGCGAAACTTGCACTGCCGATGGTCGACAGGTTGAGAAATATCTTGCGGCCGAACCTGTCGGACAGAGCTCCCATGAGGATCGCGGAGACGAAGCCCGGAAGAGCTCCAGCGAGACTAAAGAGCAGCATCCAGCGAGCGGAGTCCGCCTGGATCCGGGCCTGGGTGTCAGCATCCGAAATATAACTCATATTACCAGTCTGGTTCCGAACTGGGCAAGGTGAATCCGTGTGAACGGTGTAGTTATAAGACTCCTGTACCCTCACTAGTACATACTGGATGCGAAGGACAGCGGTCAACATATAGCTGCATGCTGCCAAGAGAAGTAGGGGCTCCACTGTCACCCATCGTGATGCTGCCCTCTCTCTGCCAGATAGCTTAGGGGCTCTGTTCAATAGCGGTTCTGTTTCACAAACTACTGAATCATTTCCTTTTATTTTGCCTTCCATGTTGAATATACCGTGACTTGTTTTCTGTTGACAGAGAGGGCAAAATACACCACCAATTACTGTAATGGGCAGTCTCCCAGTAGCTAACATGAGACCCATCACACCCGTCATACACAAGAACTAGGCCCATAAATCGCCATAAAAGTCACACTTGGAACATGTAGGTCTATACCCGAAAATGTGGAACTTTGTTAAGTTTTTATTTTCGCATTTAGACTTTGTTTGTAGTTTATTCATGCTTTAGAAGCGCACTCACCCACTTTAAAGCGATGGAAAAGTAGTCCCCCCTTTTTTCAGACGTCTATTTTTCGTGTAATTTCGTGTTCGAATTTAGATACGCTACATGTGCAAACGAACCTGGAAATTACTCGAAAAATAGACGTCTGAAAAAAGGGGGAGGGTCTATAATTTTCTATCGCTTTAAAAAGGGTGAGTGTGCTTCTAAAGCGTAAATAAACTACATGTACAAAACAAAGTCTAAATGTGAAACTAACAACTGGACAAAGTTCTATATTTTCGGGTTCATGTTCCAAGTGTGGCCTTTATTTACGGAGGTAGTCCAGTGAATTGGCCTTATTTATGGGGCTACACAAGAAATTGCCAATAAACGCTTACGTGGATATTTGGAATACATTGCACCTCCTTATTCTTTTCAAATAACTTTTTCTAAAAAAGTTCCTTGCTATCACTTTGTAAACATGTTTAGATGTATTAATGGACAATGGTTGGCAATTTAACACTGATGTTTAGAAATTATAGCAGCCGTGTGGTTGCGCAGGGCGATTTCTAAAGCTTGCGGAACACTATATTTTGAATGGAGCTACATGCACACAGATATGTTCACGTTGGCGGACGAAATCTTTGAAAATTTATTTCTTCAGTTTGGAAGACCGTATTTTCATGCAAGTTTCAGGGTTTAGTTACCTTATAATGATCCAAGTACGTGCTAAAAAATGTTGTGATATGTTCATTACTTTATTAAATTGTAAAAATAGGCCTGGCTTCCTGCATTTTTAAAAGTTGTAACTACTGGTGTTTGCAATATCTGTCAATCTTTTCAAGCGTCACGAATATCAATAACGTTCCTGTCCATTATGTTTGTAGTAAAATTTGCAGAAAAGCCTCCTTCGCGAGTCATTAATTAATAAATATCACCCTTTTTGCCGGCTTCCATTGGTCGATACCGAGACCAACGCCAAGTCACGCCGAGTGACGCTAATGAATATACTAATGACGCTTCGTCATTGTGTTGCCGGGCCGAAAACGGTCAACCATAGCGCCTACGGCGCTATAGGATCTTTGCTGAAAACCATGCACGATGGTTTGGTCGTCACCACTGTCCTTGGATATAGTTCAAGGTGTAACACTAGCGTTTGCAACAACAAATTAAGCTGAAATTCGGAATATTGTTAGATGACATGGCCAAGTAAAAAAAACCACGTTTCTCGTCCGGGTTTTGAAAAAAAGGAGGAAGCGGGACTTTTTATTTTTTATTTGTTTCAAGTTGGCCGTCATCAAAAAATTTCCTGCAACCGTTGGTGTTTCCACTGTTCAAAGACACTTTTTTATAATGAAAGATAAGTTGGACAAGAGAACTGAACATATTTACAGTATTTACATATTTCGGTGTTTTTTACTGCATTTTTCAAAAATAAAAAATAATTAAAAAATCCAGGCGGCCTCCAAAAAGGAAGCAGGCGGTGACGAGAAACATGTTTTTTTTTTTACTTCGCCTAAGTAAGTGTTCAACTACTCATGAAATGACAACTTTCGAAATTCCTAGAAATTGATATACATACATAGATTTGAGATTTTGGGGACGTTTTCGAACGATTTCTTCCCGACTTGAAGGTAGCTAGGTCAGCTTTAAGTGTTAAACACAGTTATTGGCGTGTATGAGACCATTAGCATGGCACGTGACTGCCATTCTGCCCCGAGAAATTAAATGTCTCGTCATAGAGATGGCACATTTCCACTACATGTACGGCACCATCTGACGTCAACATCATGAACAAAAAACAGTCAAAATAATTTTTTTTTAAAATCCAGGCGGCCTCCATAAAGGAAGCGGGCGGGGACGATCGAGAAACATGTTTTTTTTTCTTCGCCTAACCGAAAAAGTTACAGTATTATCAAAGAATGTTTGCACTCCTAAAATAGTGTTTCTTCATCCTCACATACCTTAATATGACTGCTAACTGCTGGCCTATCCGATGAGTATCCTGTTTTGCATTGGGACCTATACCATGACATTCACTTCACGTTTAGCACATACGGATATCTTCATTATAGGCCTAGTATACTCTTTTCTACGATATGCTGGAGGCTCCGCATGTGGAAAAATATCCTTATACGAAACTAACAGTGTCACAAACCTTACCTTGTCTTAACATGGAGTAGCACAGGATCAGGAGGCCTTCTTGATGGTTGAGTACCTTCTTAATAAAGCTCAAGACAACATGAAGATCGTTTCTTCCAGTTTCTCCATGCAATAGTTCAGCTGCATACTTTCACTGAATAACCTGTACAAGGACGTAAAAAGCAGTTGTATGATGGCACGCTAGTACGTGCGCGGAGAGTTTTGACCATTACCTAATCCGGCCTTGACCCGGCCCATAGAGCTAGAGAGGTATCGTGCGTATATTGCACTTGTACCATGGTCGATGACACAACGTGAACTTACATGTATCACAACGTCGTCCCCAGGGCTTACAGTATTTTCAACCTCGTTTCCAATAGTAAGCCATGGGTTGGAAGCTTAATTGCTTCCTGTATCCTTGATTCGATACCGCAATTACCAATGGATATACTTGGAGTTGTTATTTAACGTTCATTGCAATTATTAGATATATAGATATAGATAGTTTAATGTTTTTACATTCGTGGTCAATAACCAAGTTACAGTAAAAACTACAATTGTAAAAAAAACGCATTAAAACTGCAAAATTAATTTACATCAATATTCAACAAACAAAAAAACAACTTAGCAAAAATGAAAGCTGCATTAATCCACCCCTTTCAATTTGTCCTATGTTAATATGTAATATAACACAAGGGCGGATCCAGGGGGGGGGGCCAAAGGGGAAAAAACGATGTATATGGGAACATTCAGTTTTCACGGCGCATAGCGCTGGAAAATTTTTCTATATTTTTGGTAACAAAAGATGCGCAAGACTCGAGGCTAAAAAGTCATAACAGCTCGGGTCGCGAAAAAAAAATTGTCAAGGCTATCGCGGAAAAAGTCGAGGGGGAGGGGCGGATTCCCCCGGCTCTTTAAGGGTTAAGCTGAGGTCAGACTGTAACGTCCGATTAAGATAATGACAAGTGATGAAGCTTGGAATTTGAAAAGCAACAATTTGCGTTTTTAATAATATTAAATTTTTTTTTTTTTAAATAGACCAATATATAAAATATCGTAATGATTTTTCACATGCAAAATTATTTTGTAGTACTTGATAAGTACTTATTATTGACACATAAATATTTATAACATGTACCATGATTTAGCCAAGACGTAAGCCACTGACGTCGTGATGTTCCTTTATAGCCATCTCTGGGAAAAGGAACAGGTTTAGTTTTCGATATTTTATTCTTATTTGTCTCTGGATTCCTTTGGCGTAGTTTCCCCGTTTCATGTAAACGAGGTTGTTCACTGAATAACGAGCAAAGTACATTTCTGTAACTATAAAAACAAAACTTGTTAATTTCCCTCGTTCCTTTACTTATTTGTATTTAGGACCAATGTATTCCAAAACCTGCTACATTATATGAAATGAATACAAATTTGAAGCATAATTTGAAGTACAGTTTAAAAAAATAATAAACAAGGGTAATTAACAACCCTGTAGTAAAACCCCCAAAGTAGAAGTTCAACTTTTAATACCTGAAGGACCTTATAATATAGGACTTCCCACTAAACCCGATTATGCAAAACAACTTTAAATTTCTTATGTTCTTTAGAAAAAAATACCGCAAAACATTTCATTTAGTTAATTCTCTTAGTTCCAAATGACAACATATTCGAGTGAACCAGGAACAAAACGATTCAAATCAAAATAAGCTTTATTCACAATTCGGCCATATTAAATTGAAAGCGAGGTAAATTCTTCATTTTTGGAACTTGTGAATATTTGAAGGCAATGAAATAAAAGTTCATTACAGATTAGTGCCGGTCTGCTCTGATGAATAGTTTAAAAGTTGTACCCTAATGTTTTACGCCACGTTTACAAAAAAAAATGGAGGTGAGGAATGGAACGCACTCCAATCGAAAAATAGTCTGGCACCATCCCATTCAACAGTTTTTACAATTCGTAAAATAGAATCAGGGAATACGATCGAAAATGGCTTCTTCGTGAATAAGGTCCATTGATCCACATGACTGATTTTTTTTCAAAGATTTTCAATCTGAAATTAGAGCGATTTCCATTCTAAATCGTCTGGTCCCCCTGTAATTAAGCCCCAGTCACACATTCACGGTTTGGAGCTACGGATTTCCATGGTTTAAAATTCGTGATAAACCGTGGGAGTACGTCTCTATAGTCCGAAGTACCATTGGTCCGAAGTCCCATTGGTCCGAAGTCCCATTGGTCCGACGCCCGGAGGATTAGGGTTAGGGTTAGGGTTAGGGTAAGGGTCAGTCAACCTGAACAAGTGGAACTACACAGTATTATGTTTCGGACCAATGGGACTTCGGACCAATGGTACTGCGGACCAATGGTACTTCGGATTATCGAGACGTAACTATTCATCCTTAGTACCTCCGTGGTTATCCGTCATAGAAACCGTAGTGCATTTCTTAGAAAGTCGATTTCTCGGCCACGAATCTCGGCGGTTCATCGTGATCGATTGATTCGTGGTAAACCGTGGATATTCGTAGCTGTGTGACTGGGGGTTAAGTTATAAAGAACGTCATTTCACTTTCAAGCGTGGTTGAATGATGTGTGCTCACGGTCAGTCAGTCACTGTATGGGATGCCAAGATCTGTGGGTCAATCGAGCGTTTAATGACGACGTGCATAATCCTGCAGAGAAAGAGAAAAGTAAAGTAAGCAGTGAACGTCTTCAATAAACGTCAGAAAATTAAACATCAAAAGTATTTCTCTAGCGTTGGTATAAGGCCTGTAGCGGGAAACTCACATTGGGTTTAATGGAGGTGATTTTAAACATCCAAAGTATTTCTCTAGCGTAGGTATAAGGCCTGTATGGGGAAACTCACATTGGGTTTAATGGAGGTGATTTTGTTTTGCTTGTTATTTTAATGGATATATAAAACAAAGAAGATGAGTGGTTTTAAACAAATACAAACCAATGTTCAAAATAATATTTAACTGTGAATTACCCACGTAAGATTATTGAAGAGACTAATAGTCAGATCAAATTATGATCACGGGCTTTTAATTGCCTCATCAAAAATATCAGAGCAAATAATTGTGAATTATCACATTTCTGGAAACCCAAACTTGTTTGATGCACATTTTAGGACTTAAAGTGATGCACGACTGATCCCTTACCAGGGGTGTAGCACGGTCATTTTTATTGGGGGGGGGGGTTAAATTTTTTTGAAAAGGGCACTTGCACATCCGTTGTGAAATGTAGACAGGTTTTTTCTCCGGACACTTGGCCTCCGTAAAATCAAAAAGCTGGGGGGGGGGGGGGGGGGGGGGCTGGTACCATCTGTCGATGGGGGCGCTGCTCAAAGCCGACAATTATGCACACAAAGGCCCAATATATGGTGCTTCTTAGGGCGATACATGTGCGAAATTCTGAAAAAGGCACCCAAAACGGCAGATGCCACAATAAGGGCACCACTTCTTTTTGAAAAGGGCACTTGTTCAGAAAAAGGGCACTATTTACAAATTATGGGGGGGGGGGGAGGTAATTACTGTTGAAAAAATGGCATTTGAATGGAAAAAGGCAGTCTTTACAAATTATTGGGGGGGGGGGTAAATACCTCCCTTACCCCCCCCCCCCCCCCCCCCCCCCCCCCCTGCTGGCCTTACTGTGCAACATAAATGCGTAGGCTACGTACCCGAATAACACAGGCGGTACACAAGTGATCCCAGCTATCACAAAGAACCCAAGTGGGGCGTAAGATGCTACGGTAGCCATATAAACTGCGTTGACGGCTATGGGTGAGACATACATGCCGAAGTTCTCCACACAAGCGAGGAAGGACAAAGCAACACCTACATGGAGGAAAGGCATTATTTTATGGGGGTAGTCGGTCGATCAGGTCATAATTTTTATTGAGAGTAAATGGACCTGAACTCTAGAGGACTGATAATGAATTGATTAATAAAGAAATACCCCCAACAAAAAACAACAACCACAACCAATATGTGATAGCATGTGCCTAATATTTCATTATGCCCTACCCCATCATACCGCCAAGAATCTGCATGCGAACCAGTTCCTTGAACATCACCCTAAAGACTTTACCAAAGATGCCGAGACAGGATGGGAGTTATAGGCCCTATGTTATGTACACTCTAAAACGTTCGGGTCAGCTTTGGCCAGGAATCCGGGTTTTATTTGACCAGTATTGACCTGAATGCCTTTTAGGGTCAAAATTACACTTTTCTGGGCCAACATGTTCAGGAAATTGACCAAGAAAAGTGTCAATTTGTTCCACGAGAAAAGTGTCATTTCGACCCTATCAAGTCAAATATGACCCAGCCTTCAGGGTCAATTCTAACCCGGGACTCTTAACAGGGTGGAAATGCCGGCTGAAGCTCATCACGTCACCACACTCTTGTAAATCAACGAAGATTAATTGATACAAAGTTCGTTATGCCCAACCGTTTTGCCCCTTGATAATCACTATAAGGACTCCCATGCATCATTTGTCCTACCGTCTTTTCCACACTTTCACGATTTACCTTGTTCGTCGGCTCCAACCAGTTGGGAAAGCGTGCCTCTTAGGACAGGGAAACACAATCCCGTGATCACTGTTAAAAGTATCGCTGCAAAGAAATCAAATAATTAATATGGAAATCAAGAAATCTGCTCTGGATTAAAATGGATTGAGGATTGAAACCCATAACCATTCAAATGTAAATCTAAAGTTTTACCCCTTCCCAAAATGACAAGGTAAGATATGAGCAGATTAGTGCGACTAGTGACTCTTGGACTCGGACTGCAGTCCGACACGAATCCCATTTTCCGTGACTCGGAACAAATGACTCCACAAGGATACAAATGTCAGTATGTATGAAGTTGAAAATTTAGCCCACATTGTACGCTTTACCACGTAAAGTCCTAAATTACATCTACACCCACACTTTTCGTTAGAGTTAGTCACCTGAATGTCCACCTAATTTAATCCAAAATACAACGCAAAGTCTAAAATCACATTTCAGAATGACCTTGCTATGTGAATTCAGATTTCACTGAAAACTGAATCGCCAAACACCGATGTTACGGAAATGCTTCCAAAAATAAGGGTCGACTTTAAACCGTTTTGGTTAATGGTAATGTAAATTCGACGTTGTTTTTACACAAAATGGATGAAAGGTGACAAGGTTAAAGATAATTAAGACATAGATGTAGTGCTCACCCCAAAAAAATAGCTCAGTTGTTCTCACCAGCCCGAACACTACGTATACCCCAACTGTACTGAAACAGGATATGTGAAAGATCCACTGACTGCTGAAACATTTTGACAACAATTTGAAGCCTCCGATGTTACCTATTTAAATTAGAAAACAACAAAAAAAACATTTATATTATTTGCACGAGTACTTTATGCTTGTGAAAAAAATCATTATACTCACACTGTGAAGACTCTTTCAACCATTCCCCCCCCCTATGATTCCCTTTAGTTTTTCTCTTCATTTTGCCACGGATAAACCTAACCCCAAAATGCATCTTAACCTGTTTTCCAGAGAGGGGGAAACATTGTGTGGACGTGGGCAAGTCCACACAACGTCGCTGCTACCTGGTTGATTTGGACCTCTTTTGTCCGGAAGTCCACACAGTGAATGTAATGCTTGTACAGCTTGACATTGGGCGTGCGATCGCAAGCTTGCTCCAATAGAACTCGAACCATATTATTTATGCAGACATCACACCACTATCAAACAGATCTTACTAGAGATGACTGGTCGATTAGAATCCAATACAGCAGCAGGTCTTGCAAGCAATAATTTCAAATGTTTTGGCAATAAAAATAACTACCCTTCCCTCCCCCAAAAAAGAGAGAAAAAAAAACTGTCCACCGAAATGTATTCAACCACATTCTGATAAACACGTCACAGCTTCTCAAAAATTATTGATCACCATCTGAAACATCGGTAAAGAACCACGACTGCCTGAGGTGTTATCTAGCCTATACATTTTAGAAGGGTTTGCGAACAGCCATTCAATTAAAATACTTGAACTCAACACTCACCAACAAGTATGACGGTACTAAACAGGGCGGCGTTGTACCCGATTGTAACTGGTGACCAGCAGAAGGGCTCGGCTTGCACGTACAATGTTCTAACCTGGAGCGAAGATTCCATCGGGGTTAGCATGAAAAGGGTGGCGAAAATGAGTAGCAAGCACCAGGTGCGTACAGCGCCTCCCTCGCTGTAAAACAACCGTCCAACGCCTCGTACAGTCTGCCTCAGTGTCTGAACTAGTGGCTGCTGACCCTTCCTCTCGATTGTCTCGATCAGGATATGTGGAATTACAGAGTAAATGAAGGCCAGGACTCCCAGACCTGTCGCGATTCCCGCGGTGGTGGCAAAGCCAAGAGCTTCGTAGCAATACTCGGCCCCAACTTGAAACAGTCCAGCAAGGACGAAGACTGTTTCGATCACAACTATCCTGAAGGTGCGCTGTTTCTTGGTAGTCACGTCTGCAATGTAGGAGTAGCAAAGGGATAGCACAGACATTTGCCCGCCCGTCAGGCCGAAGGCAAGATCGGCGGCGTAGAACACCTCCAGGCGAAGATTGAACGCCATCACGGCCGTGCAAACACCGGCGAAACTTGCACTGCCGATGGTCGACAGGTTGAGGAATATCTTGCGGCCGAACCTGTCGGACAGAGCTCCCATGAAGATTGCGGAGAAGAAGCCCGGAAGAGCTCCAACGAGACTAAAGAACAGCATCCAGCGAGCGGAGTCCGCCTGGATCCGGGCCTGGGTGTCAGCATCCGAAATATAGCTAATATTACCAGTCTGGTTCCGAACTGGGCAAGGTGAATCCGTGTGAACGGTGTAGTTATAAGACTCCTGTACCCTCACTAGTACATACTGGATGCGAAGGACAGCGGTCAACATATAGCTGCATGCTGCCAAGAGAAGTAGGGGCTCCACTGTCACCCATCGTGATGCTGCCCTCTCTCTGCCAGATAGCTTAGGGGCTCGTCTGTTCAATAGCGGTTCTGTTTCACAAACTACTGAATCATTTCCTTTTATTTTGCCTTCCATGTTGAATATACCGCGACTTGTTTCCTGTTGACAGAGAGGGCAAAATACACCAACAATTACTGGGTAAACGGCGCTATAGGAGTTTTGCTGAAAACCATGCACGATGGTTTGGTCGGAAAACAATCCTCGTCAAAATTGTCCTTGGATATAGTTCAAGGTGTAACACTAGCGTTTCGTTTGCAACATCAACTTAAGCTGAAATTCGGCATATTTTTAGATGATAAGTAAGTGTTCAACTACTCATGAAATAACAACTTTCGAAAATTTCTAGAAATTGATATACATACATAGATTTGAGATTTTGGGGACGTTTTTGAACGATTTCTTCCCGACTTGAAGGTAGGTCAGCTTTAAGTGTTAAACACAGTTATTGGCGTGTATGAGACCATTAACATGGCACGTGAATGCCATTCTGCCCCGAGAAATAAAATGTCTCGTCATAGAGATGGCACATTTCCACTATTTCGGTTGTGTACTATATGAACTTAGCAACCGGTTGTGTAAAAAAAAATTGAACAAGTTGTGTTATATTTTACACAAGTTGTGTAAACAACAGTTTACACAAAAGGTTGCTTGGTTCATATAGTACATAAAAGTTTGATTTTTACACAACCGAAATATACATGTAAGGCACCATCCGACGTCAATCATGAACATGAAACAGTCTGCTAGCGTGAGCATTTAGTCCCCATGGAAAGAATTACATACGCGGCCACCACGTACTGCACAAAGTCTACGGGCCATAAGGCCGAATAAAAAAAAATGTTTCTTGTGCGGGTTTTTGACAAAAAAAAGGAGGAAGCGGGGCTTTTTATTTTTTATTTTTTAAATCTTCAAGATGGCCGCCATTTTAAAATTTCCTGCAACCGTTGCGTGTTTCCACTATTCAAAGATACTTTTAAAATGAAAGACAAGTTGGACAAGAGAAACTAAACATTATTTGTACAGTGTCATTTAGAGTTGTATTGGTCTACAATGAACGTTTTCGGTGCATTTGCTTTAACCGTGGACTTTTTCGGTGTTTTTTTACTGCATTTTTCAAAAATAAAAAATAATAAAAAAATCCAGGCGGCCTCCAAAAAGGAAGCGGGCGGGGACGATCGAGAAACATGTGGTTTTTTTTTGTACTTCGCCTTACAGAAAAAGTAAGCGTATTATCAAATAATTTTTGCACTATAAAATAGTGTTCTTCATCCGATTTACAACCTTTGGTACCTTCATATTAAGGTATATGAGTGCTAACTGCTGGCCTCGGTGTAGAATTCTTTCCCTCCCCCTAGTGTTGATCCGATGAGTATCCTGTTTTGCATTGGGACCTATACCATGACATTCACTTCACGTTTAGCACATACGGATATCTTCATTATAGGCCTAGTATAATCTTTTCTCCGATACGTGGGAGGCTCCGAATGTGGAAAAATATCCATTTACGAAACTAACACTAGTATCACAAACCTTACCTTGTCTTAACATGGAGTAGCACAGGATCAGGAGGTCTTCTTGATAGTTGAGTACCTACTTAACAAAGCTCAAGGCAACATGAAGATCTTTTTCTCCAGTTTCTCCATGCAATTATAGTTCAGCTGAAAACTTTCACTGAATAACCTGTACAATTACGTAAAAAGTAGTTGTATGATGGCACGCTAGTTCGTGCGCGGAGAGTTTTGACTTACCTAATCCGGCCTTGACCCGGCCCATAGAGCTAGAGAAGTATCGTACGTATATTGCACTTGTACCATGGTCGATGACACAACGTGAAGTTACATGTATCACAACGTCGTCCCCAGGGCTTACAGTATTTTCAACCTCGTTTCCAATAATAAGCCATGGGTTGGAAACTTAATTGCTTCCTGTATCCTTGGTTCGACACCGCAATTACCAAGTAACAGATTGATATACTTGGTGTTGTTATTTAACGTTCATTGCAATTATAAAATATATAGATACAGATAGTTTATTGTTTTTACATTCGTGGCCAATAACCAAGTTACAGTAAAAGCTACAATTGTAAAAAAAAAAACCGCATTAAAACTTTAAAATTAAATTACATCAATATTAAACACACCCTAAAAAACAACTTAGCAAAAACGAAAGCTGCATTAATCCACCCCTTTCCATTTGTCTCATGTTAATATGCAATATAACATACTACATATTGGCGGGATATCTCGCTGCGACGACTAGATTCCGTTTTTACCCCAGACACCGCATCCAAAACAAAGGACAACCAGGATCCGAATTTGCATACGTATCCAAAATTATTGGATAAAGTGAATGCACAAAGGGTTCTTCAACTTCTTGCTCTTTGGATACAAGTTAGCCCATATTCGGAGGGTTAATAAAAATCAAGAAAAAACTGGATATAATATATCCAGTTTTTTCTGTGCAGACAGCATAATCACGGTTGCGTACGTGGTATATTATACCACGTACGCAACCGTGATTATGCTGTCTGCACAGTAAGTGAAATTTGGTAAAAAGCAAAGAAAGAACGGCCGCAATGCAGCTTAGTACGTTGATGTATTATCTGAGCGGGGTTCATGGTCTTCGTTGTGATTCGTCTGTTGTTATGTCAAAAAGTGTCCTTGTCGAGAACAGGACAATAGCCTATACACGGACCACAGACCGGAACGAATAGTGAGGGTGCGCCTCAACAATTCGAGCCCCATTGAAAACGGGTGTAAAATTAACACAGTTTAGCGCCAAATAACATGCATGCCGACTGCAGGGGCGACCATTATTGCACTGGTGTCGCCCCTAGAGGTTGTATACATTGTAATTTTTCGACGGCATAGGCACCCCTAAGGTAAGGGTGACCATTATTTCGCTGATGGCGTTCCTACTGGTTGTATGATTTTGGACGGCATCGGCATCTCTAGGGGCGACCATTATCGCACTGATGTCGTTAGCTAGAGGTTGTATGATTTTGGACGGCATGGGCACCTCCAGGGGCGACCATTATTGCACTGATGTTGCCCTAGAGATTGTTTAATTTTCGACGGCATGTGCACCTTTAAGGGCGCGACCATTATTGCACTAATGTCGCCCCATAGAACGGGTTGTATGATATTTCACGGCACCGACACCTCTAGGGGCGACCGTTATTGGACTGACGTCGCCTCGAGAGGTTGTATGATTTTTGACGATTTCGGCACCTCCATGGGGTTTCTCAAACACAAATTAAATAATTGTCTTGTCTTACATCTTTCCATTTCTTTTAAAGTTTTGGTGGGTTAGCCAATTACATTTTCAAATATTCACACCAAAACAAACTCACCTCCCAAAAAGTGATAGTTCCCAATCCTGCAGCCATTATAGAGATGGCATCCCTCCACTTTCTAATGCAAAAGGGCCCATTTTTCAACCGTAATGTTATCAAGTCTGCCCTAGTCAGATGGAAGCCCAAAAACCACGGAGTTGATCCTCGGCTACATTTACACAATCCCATAATTTTGTTAGCCAAACATTCTCCTTATTCAAAAAAGGTTGTGGGTGCACCTTTCGTGCGAATGAGCTCGCGTAGAATTTTACACTTAAATTAGTGTGTGCACCCTTTAAGTGCAGTTAATTCTAAGAAAAACAATCACTTAGATCTGGCACCGAATGAGGGCGCTGTATTATGCTACCAAGCTTTCATGAATTCCACCGCATAAAACGGCACCGACTGAGGGCGCTGTGTTAAGCTACCAAGCTTTCATGATTTCCACCGCATAAAGCTTTATTTTAATAGTCCACGTTTAATGCAGTCAGTATGGTTTTCCGAAAGCCGGGAGGGCCAACTTTATATCTATTTATCACGGATGAGGTTATCTGCAAGAATAGTAAACCGTTTTAAATTATGTTCCGTGAAAATTCCAATCAAATCTTACTCCTTATTGTAAAAGTGAAATGTTTATCGCGCGTCATTCTTCCAGTAATCACTGAGTTTAGTGTTGTTCCTCCTAATACCCTCGTTTAAATATCCACCTATTAATAATAGCTGGAGTTTTATAATCTAAGTTAATTTAATTCTTGTTTTAATTGGCCCATTCAGTGGAATCTGCCGGTCTCCCATGAGGCCCAGTAAAGTGAAGATGGTGTCAAGAAATTACAGTTTAAGATATGGGAGGAAAGCCCTAGAAGAATATTCGGAGGAAAACCCATGGAATCAGGTAGAGACTGAAAACCAAATCCACATATTTGGCCCAGGCAGGAATCGAACCCGGGCCAAAGCGGTGGCGAGGAAAGTACCGCGACGTCCACCTAACTCCCTTTAGTATAATATTCCAAAATATGAACAGTATAATAATATTTTCAATTCAAGTACCTGAGAAAAAAAATGCATTAAAAACTCCACAAGTTATAGATAATGAATTTAAAATGAATTGATATACCAAGTTCTGCTCTGTGAAGTTCAAGTTTGTCAGCTGGGCAATGTTTGTGATCTAGTTTCACATGCAAGAAAGAAAGAATAGATTTCTACGTCTGTCATTTGGTCATCATTATTTTGAACAAGTCGTATTATGAGAGGAGCGTCGTGTCTTTAAAGTGTACATCTGGGTTGTTTAAAATGAATATTATGAAATATTCTAATTGACTGTACGTAAATATTATTAAAAAGGATCATGTCTCCTGCGAAATCCTTGCGCCTAGAATGTTGTCATTTTCCAAAAAGAAGAATTACCATATCATATCCTTGCGATGGTTAGGACAAACCTGCAGGGTGAGTAAAAAAAAAAGCGGAACCCAAACCCCCAAAATCGTATTTCATATTTAAAAAATATGTAGCACCAAAAATAATAATGACTTGAAAGGCAATTTCAAAAGGTACTTTAAAATGAAAAAAAGACTGAAATTGGTCGATCCGTTCAGAAAATATCACCATTTAAACACAATGACCTTAAAACCTGCCTCGTCCAAAAAAAAATGCGATTTCAAGAATCGTCGTCGCAATTGTCTTCAAACATTACCTGCGACGAAATCTCAGTTCAAACGTTAGAATTATTCAACAGAATCCTTTTGAAGGCCCGTCCTTTAAAAAAAGTAGATTTTTATAAATCATGTTTGCGTAACCGGGTTGTTAATAAGGATATTGTGTACTACAGTTGGTGGCAGTTGTTGAAACAAGTATTCTGTGTCATTTCTGTGTTGTTCCAAACAGTCAAAACACACATTGAACTGCTTTTTTTTTTGGACGAGACAGGTTTAAAGATCATTAAGTTTAAATGGTTATATTTTTTGAACGGATTGATCAATTTCAGTAATGTTTTCTTCTAAAAGTAGCTTATGAAATTGGCGTTCCAGTCATTATTATTTTTGGTGCTACATATTTTTTAAAATATATGAATTATATCTTATGGGGTTTGGGTTCCGCTTTTTTTGAATAACCCTGTTTATATGCATTGCGTTGAGAAAAAAATAAACTGAGATACCACAGTTCACAGTTACCACAAAAAGTGTATTTGCTGCAGTGGCGACAGCTTATGTTTTAATAACCGGCTTCATCGTTCCTTGAATTGTCAAAAACACATGTTGTTTTTGTAAATGGTGTCCATCACCTTTAAGAAGAGATGGGTGGAATGAAACTGGGAGTATGACGTCAGACCGATTCATTCATGGATACTACTCACGATTGTTTATACTACTGGGAATAACAACACGAAAACTGCAATGATACCGCCCAACTTCGTAGTTCGAGTTTAAAGTTAATTTCTTTAATACATCCAACGTCTGAAAACAATCTGCAATGTTAATTTCTTATTTTTGTTTCGAAATACATGGTACGCTGGGTTTTTTTTTCATGTATACATGTAATCAATGGAACGCTTGAGTAAACAGTACCTGGGCCAAATCTCATTCAGTTTCTGTTGTTACAAATGCTTGCCCGCGGAATGAACCTTGTTGTTCTCATAGCTCGTCTGAGCGGTTACCAAATCATATACTAGTTGGATCGAGCAACCGACATGATTATTGACGCTCTCAGACTCAGTTGTTGCCTTCAACAAGCCCACACAACCACATTTGAATAAAACCACACGTTTGGCAACCTTTTCACCCGATCGCTACTATCGATTTAAACAACAATGACCCCTTTGTCCCCCTCCCCACAGTTCTTTTTATTTTTACCCATCTCTGGTTCTTCCCATCCTCGAGCCCATATCCTACAAACATAATTTGATATCGTGTTGCTATGGAAACCAAGACCGATAAGGAACGGTCAGGGTCGGCGTTTTTTTCCGGTCGGTTCATTTTACCGAGCAACAGAAACAGAACACACAAAAAAATAGAAGGAAATGCGCTGACCACGGAGATCTGGCTGACTTGAGACGAACCGCTCATAAACATGTATTTGAAATCCTTCATACCGCTTCGGTTTCGACCTTCTGCCATCAGGGTTGGATCCCGAGCGCGAATGATCCGTACTAACAGGAAGGGTATTAGACACCAAGATATATCAAGCAGTACTATAAGTCTAGCCTGAGCATCTTCCAAAATGATAGGCAGTCTTATCGAAGGAGTACTTTTGACCGGAATGCACCATTTTGGTCGCTGAAACACGTTAACGTGGAAAAATGTTCGCCAGAAAGATCACTAAAAAGTATATCGACGTACATGCATCTATTTCTTATTATGTTGTGGCTTTCGTGTATATCGCGCACTGGAATTTCGAATTACACTAAAAATGTAGGTCCTCGAAAATGGAGCCGTTGAAGTGCTAAGTCTTGATTCATTCAAAACACATTTCTTTTCGAAAACTAGTAATATTCCAAACACAAGTATGTTCATTATTGTGAACATGAGTTCCTAGACGCCACTGAACGTGAAAGCATTATGCGACAATAGCCTGACGTAGATAGCTTTGGCTCATAATTTATGTTTTATTCATTGCTGGAAATGCGAATAGGCCAGGCAAGAACAGGCCAAATTCGGGCAACGATCATTAGTCGACTAGTGGTTAATTTGTGACGTACCTTACGCCTGCGCACTAACGTCTCTAGTCAAACGCTGGTCAAAATGTCATCGCAAAACTTCTGGATCCTGGCTCCCTGCTGTACGTTATGAATGCGCGCGGCTATTGGTTACCAGCGGTGCAACAAGCCCCAGAAGTTTGGTTCCAAAAAGTCGACTAGCGTAGTCAACCACCGTCGACTGGACAAAGTTCGGGCTAACTTTAGTCGAACTATGGTTGACCAATGGTCAGCAATAGTTCTTGAGCGAACTTGCCCCTAGCTTCCGGGTCACTGAGTCTGATGTAAAAAAAGAATAATTTTCAACATTGTCTCCGAATTTAATGTAAGACGATGTGTGGATCTCCTGTGATCCAAACCCTTAAAATTTTATATATTTATTTTTATATTTTATTTATTTCTGGTACATGAAACCAAGGTTTCCTCAAAAGCGCCCTATATAGGCACTATAGCTCGCAAGCCTATAAAAGAGGGCAGTGATAAGAAATTACGGAATATTCCGGGGGGGGGGGAGCGTCATGTAGATCAATGATAATTTTTTTAGGAACTCAAAATCTCAGTGGGGGGGGGGGCGACTGGGGGGGGGGGCGACAAGTTTGTTGTCATGTCGAGCGGTTTGCTGTCATGAACCAGACGACAGCTTGAGATAAAGGTGAATCCCTGGCGACACGGTATAAGTCCCTGTAATTACAACCGCCCCAATACTCCTGGTCACGATGACGTATTGCAGATCATCTGCCCAGTCATCATCAAAAGACACTCGATTCTTTCTCTCCAGCAACAATAATTCGTCATCATCTCCCTCAAGTTCTAGTGACGTTGAAAACAATTCTCGGAATGAGTAATCAGTACACTTTTTCCCCAATTCACGGATTTATGATTTTGTAGGTTAAACATTGGGAATGGTATGGATTTCATCTCCGGGAATTGTAGGGTCACCGCACCTTGTGTACCCTGCCAATCATCGCCTGCGTTAATTTCCGCCAGAACCTGCCCAGTTTGTGTCAAATTGACGTGTTTTTGCAGTTCTTTATAATCTGCCTTCTTTCCGTTCGCTTTTTAGCTGTGATATACCCCCCCCCAACACCCCGCAATTCTATCATCGGCTACGTGCGCGAACTGGCGAGGGCATTCTCAAGCCTCAGAACGCAGAGCGTTATTAATACCCGAGCTATCGCGAATAAATACGAGTGTCAATAACGAAAACGTGTTCGGAAAGCATCGGGAATTCGCAGAACCGGGAGGAATCGCTGCCTGGTTGTTGTCACGTGACATTGGTGCCGTAATTAATATGAGGTCGCGTCCAAATTACTTTGTCGCACCTTTTGTGATTTCCCATACGTGTGTTTAATACTGCTGGCCAAAGCAGAGTATAGGAAATCCGGACGCAGCCTCAGATTCGTATCTGTTGGTCAGGAAACCCGACTAGTAGAAACAACGGACGCGAAGTGAGATGGGTTGATACATGGTTCCTGGCCTGTTGTGTATAAACGGGAACTGGAACCAACCTAGAAGTGAACATATTTTCGGCCTAAAGTGCGTTGAAAACAATGTCTCAACGATAATGTCTGGACAAAGTAAATGTTATTGCTTGATGTGATAGCGACATGGATACTGGTGCGGGTTCGTTTGCCTGGAACAATAGTAATCATTGGTGACCATAGTCGTTCTTGTCGAATTACTGCACGCGCCTACGAGGAGCATGAAGTCAGCATTATACGCACATGAAGTTCGATGATAACCTGAACCCCCCCCCAAAAAAAAATCTAGAAAAAGAAAATCGAAAAAAAAAACCTGACAAATCGTTTCGTTACCAGGCTGCGCTAACACGACGCTATAACGTCGTGTAAAAAGATGTTACCACGCACACCCGTACACCCACACGAATACCTTGCAAATTGAATCAGGGAATTCAATACAACGGTCTTACTGCTTATCTTGACGCGGCTTTGCAGCATTACTCATTATTAAAAGGGATGTTCCCTAAGACACGTATCATGTAGCATTTCATGTTTGTCAAACTCACATTGTAGGCCTACAGGGTGAGTCAAAAAAAGCGAAACCTAAATGTCGAGACCATTGTTTTTAGTAAAGTTGTAATGTGCACTTTCAAAATCTATGATATGAAAGGTCAATTCATAAGCTTTCTTTTAGTACAGAAATTATTCAAATCACTCATGTAATTTTTGAGTTACGGAATTTACGGTGTTCTTTCAGCAAAACCAAAATAAATCACAGAGGGATGTGTGTGAGTTGTTTTTGTTCAGCTGAAAGACTGCACAACTTTTTTGAGATCCATTGACAGAACTTTAAAACAGTGGTTGTGTTAAAAATTCCGTATCTTGAAAAGTACTTGAGTGATTTGAATGATTCTAGTACTAAAAAAAGCTTATGAATTGGGCTTTCATATCCTAGAGATTGAAGGTGCTACATACAGAACTTTACTACAACAATAGTCACGACATTTGGGTTTTGCTTTTTTTTTTACTCACCTGGAGCCTGAAAGTTCACCCCTAGTGGCGCGTTTCCAGACCCCTTGAATACGAAAATTGACTTGCAATAATTATAAAATTTGGAATTATTTGATGTACATTGATTTCCGAAGAAAATCACCCTAGAAAAGGGGCCTTTGTAAAATTGTTACTAGCGATAGCATCTTCATTTATGAAAACTGAAAATTCGCCTTACGTGAAAGAAAAAACATCGTGCCAAAAATTTACCTCTCACTTCCGAAAATCTAAAATACATGTCGACTAGTGGAAGTCGGCGTACTCGTACAAAGATGAACATTTATGAAATAATTTTGTGGCGGTCATTTGGTGAAAACTGAAACTTAAATAGGAGAATTAAATGTCTTGGACATGATTTTTTTTTGTAATAAACTTGAAGTACTCATCATCATTTACAAACAAATCTAAAATGTACGTTGATAAGAACTGTATTCAAGCAAGCCCGACTTAATCTAGAACCCATCGGCTGTAGGTGAGAAAATCTTTGCTTCCTTATCAGTTTCGTTCTCACGCAAGTACGCGATGTGAAAACAAACGTGATCGGAGACGTATATAGGTACACAAATATATAGGATGAAAATGAGTTACAGCAATGCACCAGGAATATTGGAACTGAATTTTCGGCCTGACTATAGGTCTTCATCAGAGCTGGGAGTTGGCCGAAAATTCAGCTCCAATATCCCTGGTGAGCACTGGTTTAACTTGTTTTCATCCTACAGTGCTACGCAGTTCTGCTTCATTTTGTAGGTACAAAAATGCCGGATATGAAAAGTCGTAAGTAAAATTCGTGTTTACCCATCTCCAACTGATTTCTCATCATTTGTTCTTGAGGAATATCAAGATAAAGTTTCAACACGACTGCTTCTTGTGGTTATTGCGGTCAGAAATAATTTTGTCAAAAATTATAGCAAGAGAATGGGCAACCGCCGTGTAAAATGCCCATCGGCGGGCCGCGCGAGGGGTCCTAAGCTCAGACAAAATGGCGAACTTTCAGGCCCTATTTGGTCTATCATGTCAAACCCTTCTTTCCCATCACATTTTTGCCAACTGTTCCCTCATTCACAACTCACTTTGGATTTATCTATATCCTGATAGTATTATTATTTTGTTAAAGTGCGTGAGTGGTTATGTGACGTCTTGTTTCGGACATATTGTATATTCTTACCACTTTATAATTTACTGCACGAATTGCTCTTAATTTCCTTGACCGTGACCTGAATTCGTACAATATGACGTCGACCTTTTGTGGCGATTTTTGCCTTTTATGTAAACATATTCGCTTTTGCATGTTATTATTTAACTTGAAATATACAGGCTTTCAATGGCGAATACGTTTATATTTCCTCGTGTAGCTCTTGACCGCTAATAACTCTTTCTCTCTGAATTTTATTTCACTGAGTCAAGTATAAACCGGCCTTTATAATTTAATAAGTGAAATAAAAGTGACATCAGCTGCAGCGCATTTCAAAGTGTCAATTCAATGGCCCATTATCCATGACCGATCGGTCACTCAGCTCACCATATAACGTAACAGACACATCACCATCAAACACGTCAACGTCGACAACTCAGCCCCGAACCCGACATCGATTTGTCAGGCCGGGCCTTAATTCATTTTGATCGCCTACAAATTGTCAGCTGATCATGTCCGAGCCGAGGACTACGGACATACGCCACATTCTCGCACTCGCTCGCACGCGCTTGCTCACTCCGCTGACCTGTACGAAGCGAAGAAATGCGCGGGAAAGATTTCGCGGGAATCTTCGCCCGCAAATTAATCAAGCGTGGATCACTCGGCAATCGTGCCGCGCTTCGCGCGACAGAATCGGGTCGAGCGGATTAGAGCATGAGCCCGAGGCTAAGAGAACCAAAGTGCGGTTTTTCAGAATGGACTAAAAGAGAAGTAAAGAAACTGATGTTTTAAGGTCACTCGTCATTCATCGGTCGATAGTCTTTCGTTTTTTGTCATTAATAGAAAAAACATTACGCTGACGAGCGGTTATGATGCAATGATACAAAAAAATTACAGCACGCCCTCTGTTGACATCAAATGCACTGCGTTTGAGAATTGAATTGTTTATTTAAAGACAGGTCAATGGTGTGTCTGGACATTAGGTATTATCAGTTTCAGTTTGGTCTTTATGATATCCAGCCACCCACACACGCCCACTCATGTTTTTTTTTAATAATCATGCGGTCACCAACAACTATAGTCTACAATAAAGTGACGTTCAGAATTAGAGAAAATAATTTACCACAAGTGTAAACAGACCTATTGATTTCTTCTTTCTGCAAGCATTCTAATTGTTCGTGGTTGTACAATTGACCTTTCTTTCGTCATTAAACAATGAGTCTATTTTGAATGGGCTGCCTCGGGGCCAAGTCGTGGTTTGCAATAGATTTTGCAATAAAAATTTCATATCTACACCCCATTTTAAGAGATAAGAAAGAGGTATTTTATTTAAGTCTTTGGGAGCATTTACATAGAGAATTCAACCAGGAAACTTCATTCCTAAATCGGCATAGACTCGAGTCGTAAGTCCATGAATTGTCCAAAGATTAGTAACAACGGTCGAAACATTCACGCACGACTGTTTTGTCACAACTGTGCACAGGGTTTCAACGCCTCTGCCTCGTTTCCCTTTGCAGTTTTTTGTTACATCCAGCGAAAGTGATGATTTTTTTTGCGTCGGAGAGTTTTGGCGCTTTTTGGTTATTTTGCATTTTCAACAATCTAACGATATGTTTGGAAACACTAAAAACTATTCTACATCTTGCGACGTTGACCTTCCACAGCAAAAAGTGCCAAGTGCCAACCACGGGTTAACATTAAGATCTGTATTGTTCCTTAAATGGTTCGGGCGACGGTGACGTGTACTGGGGTCCATTATGGAGGACCCCAAAGGTATACAGGTTGGATACGTCAATACAGGGAATGAAATGTTTATCGTAACAATCCATCTTGTTGAGATGAAACATGTACTTTTAACACCACACAAGACATAAGGCCACACGGTTGCCTGACAGTGTCTTTTCCTCGTGTCATCATGGTCTTAGGATGATGAGACTTGCTGCAAATGGCGACAAGAGCTTGGACACTATAACGACCACCTTGGTGTGGTCTCCTTCCTGCCTCATACCTTTTGGCGATTACTTAATTACCGTGGTGCTGGATATGACCACTTGACTCAATCTCATTGAAAAAAAAATCAAGTCCATAAATCACACCTGTTTGACTTTAGCCCCCCTCGCGGCCTCAACAAACACAGTCAGAAATGGATCACGAACAAAACTCCCACGTAAATTAACTTGCTCGAGGACAGCATTTGCCAACGATGTGTTTTATCATATAGTTTGACACGAGAAATGATCTATCATTCTCTGTTCGAGATCAGATTCGGTTGTTGGGAGCTTTAAGGCCGGAAAACGATACTCCTCTCAAAAATTGAAATTGTGGAGAAAGGAGAAAGGAAGTGATTGAACTTTATCCGTTATTATACAAAATCCGATAATTTCCCTTTTTGTCTTGAGGAGATTTTTTGAATGGCCCGAGTCTCTAAACTAACACCCTCCCCCAATTGTTCACTGGACTTAAGGACTGATTCATCCAAATGCGGTTAAAGATTCAAACATTTGCTAATAAGAAATCCTTTCAAAATATTACCCGTTTACCGTTTGATTTAACAATTATTTGAGAGAAAAAATGTAAAGAAAATGATTTTAAACAGATAGTGATTTCAAATTCTACCTTATGGAGAAATTACTGATTTGAGGAACTTCAATTTTTTTATTGCATAAAAATGCTTGAAACTACATTGAGTTTACATTGTAAACATATAACTATGCCCCTATCTGGATTCACATTGCTAGCGATTGGAACAACGATCACGACAAATGGAATCTCTTTCCTCTTTCTCTCACTTTTATTTCAGGAAATCGACCCTGGATCTGGTTTTGAATGTTTGATCCTACACAAAATTCCAATAATAAGGTTGATCGATCTTTAAAAAAAGATAAAACTTGGCAAGCCGTTCACCGCCACACCATCCACCGCGTCAGAAGTTACAGCATCGGGGGCTGTAAAATGACGTTACCCGGATAGAGGCCCCCTTGCAGTGACGTTGATGGAACAATGGCAACAAGGACAACAGAAAGAAACCGGAAATTAAAAAGGGCAAAACAAACAAGTTGCAGTGGCGTTGCCGCGACCCAGAAATACCGCTATCATCTATGACAACCCCAATAAAGGGAACCAAGATGCCACTGTATCTTTGCTGCGTCACCCCGCCACTGAGTGGGCTTGGGAATAGAGTCTGAAATTTGCTCTCAGCCCTGTTTCATTTTCTCCGTCGTCCTTTACACTCCCACGCATCCCCCTCTCTCTACACAAAAAACCTCTTTCTCCGATTTTTTCCCCACGCCATTATTTTCTACCAGACTGATTTTCTTGCTTCGTTTGGCGCAGACCGAGACCGTTTACAAGCAATCAATCTGCAAATACAAGTATCCCCAAGTATTACCAATATATATTTAAAATTAAGTAAGAAGGATGAGGTCTTCTATCGTGTACAAAGATGTGCAATATTATCAATTCAATGTAAGTAACCACTATTGTGCGCCAATGTTTAGAAGTCCTTCACGTAAAAGAAAATCCAAACACTTGAAAATCTTTACAATTCTGTGTTTCGTTTCCCCCTGTCTAGCCCCCAATTCTATCAATTCTGTCGGCTCTCATTACACCATCACCCGGCCTTATTTCGTATGTCTTCCCACAGGCTATATCGCATACCATTTGTACTATGTACAACTCTTTCATCATGTCGCCTTCGCCTGAGATCTGCAGAAACATGTGAACTGTTTCACACCGCACGCGGTCACTCGCCCTAGCTGTACCAGCCCGCCCCGCCAACGGCTAGAGAACGGGCCTATACGCCGATTTCTCGAGTTACGCCTCACCTCAATAATTACAACCGCTGTAGCAAGCTACAAGCTACACCCTGGTCTTCAGCCTTCAGTTAAGAACCTGGGAAGTAGAAACAAAAATCGATGAAATTTACACCTCGGCAATAAAGTTACATTGCTGGCTGGGGTGACGGGCCACCGGCTATTGCATTGATCTGTAAGGAAAGGCAGATGGGCTTGCGTCATTGTGCATTCACCTTAGAAACATTCAAGTACGCTGAAATGAAGCGCGCTAACTTCCACCCTCCTCAGTCTGCCCCGAAACAAAGCAATTAACAAGCTGCGAGTTTCTGCAACATTTTTTTTAATACGTCGGTTCATTGCAGGGGTGACTGGGATGTTTCAGTGGGGGACATGTTTGACTTCGCAGGATGGTTAATGATCTTTTGCAGAAAGTCTGGAGACATGAGCTCATGTCATGTACGTGTATTAAGGACAGACAACGTCCTCAAAGCTTTTGAGATCTGATTGGTTGCTTTTTGCCCGGGTGATGCCGCCTCCCATGCAGCTAAAAGAGACTAAGATGCCTTTTACGGTTTTCATTTTTTTTGGTGGGGGGGGGGGGGGGATTGAAGGCCTTTCTAAGTATTTCAAGCAAGACAATGCGAGCATAGAAAAGCTGATCCCAAAATACATTTCATTTTGTTCAGCTCGTAAACTTGCTATGGGAAAAGAAATTACTGTCGCCAAGGAGATTATGTTTTCATCGGATTTGGTTAGTTTGTTGGTTGGTTGGTTGGTTTGTCTGTTAACAAGATAACTCAAAAAGTCATGGACGGATTTGCATGAAAGTGTTTTCATTTCATCCGCCAATGAGGTTATGTTTCTATCGGATTTGGTTAGTTGGTTGGTTTGTCTGTTAACAAGATAACTCAAAAAGTATTTTTAGGGGTGGTCCTTGGTACAAGTACAAATCGATTAGATTTTGGAAGTGATCCGGATCTGGGTCTGGATCCAGGATTTTTGTTAAGGATTCTTCACCATTTTATGCGAGTATTTCTTTTGGGTGTACTGACAATATTGCGGGGAATTGTTTAGCCTTGGCGGAGGTTTGTGCTCTCTGAGTGTTTTCTAGCTTCAATATGCGCCATGTTGTTCTCAATGATGTCACGGCTTGCCTAAAGCACCGATAGTACACCCTGGCTGTTGATTGGTGACAATCTGGAGGTCAAGAGGGCAATGTCTTGCATAATTACATGTAACCAGCAAATGTCAACTCGTCATGCGCTGTGCCTGGGTTCGTGTTATAGACTGTGGAAGCGATTTGCTCGCACCAACCTCGTTCCCAAGATCTACTTCGTTTTCAAGCTCGTTCTCAAAAGTTGAGAGAGCAGCTATTTTTAGGTACTGCAGCTGGACGCCAGGCATTGGGGGATGAGGTTGACTCGCAATCAATTTTCAAGTGTGACGTACACGTACAAACCGGTAGCGTGATGTGTGCGTGGGTGAACGCACATGCGCATGAAGGCAGCACCGCAGTGGGGCTCAATGGTCAAGCATATACCCAGCGCCTTATTTTCTCAGTTGAGGGGGTATTTTATTCACGAAGTCGCTTTTGTATTGCCAATTCTGAAGGGTCGATTTGATGGGTTCACGATTAACCGCTACACAGGTTGTCCTAAACAGGCAACACGTGCACAAACAAAATATGAGCAAGCTATGAACATAATGACCATAATTATGGTTTATCATAAACTATGGGCAGTAAGCTTTCAATTGATATTTTGATGCACTCCTCTGGTCATGTATGGCCGAGTTCCATTTTTTAATGGTAAAACTATGTTAAACCTTCTTGAGACAAAACATTATGAACACGACCAGACATAAGACCAGACTTTATTAAACAAAACAGAATGACTGTCAATTGATAATCTGAATCATTCATGATTCAACACCTTACAATTACCCTCCACTGTCTTGTCCACCTGCCCTTTCAACACCAATTTCAACGCATATCTTCCACGACCCAGATCACCATTGCAGGTTGATTGCGTAAATTGTTAACCTCGTGCTAAATGCAGACCTGCAAATCCTGAAGGTTGGAAGGTGGACTGATGCAAATCTTATTCTTTACCCCCCCCCCCCCATAAGTCAAAAGGGGTCAACACCATGCAGTGAACAGGGAGGTAATCCCACATCACGATTCAGTGCGATAACTCTGTCCCAAAAAGTTCCTGCTTAAGCCATTCCTGACAGCAATGAGTATGTGGGCTTGGGCACCGTCTTGTGCCCACCAATGATGCTGGACGATACATGTACAATTTCCTTGATGTTCGATATGCAACTCGCGCTGCTGCACAAGATGTTGGGAATCCTGTTTTGTTCATGTTTTCTTGAAAATACCTTGAAGCTGTCCTATGTCTCTTTATGTTCACAATATTTTACCCAAAATGGTCCAAAGAAGGTTTTATATACCATTTTCAAAACAAGGGATTCAGTGATGCTTGACCATAGGAATGCATAAAAGATATCTTTGGAAAGCTTAACCATAATTATGGTCATTAAGTTCAGAGTTTGTTTATCTCTTAGTGTGTGGGTTACCTTTTGTGGGACACCTTGTACAGTGTGAGTAAAAAAAACACGAAACCCAAATGTTGGGACTATTGTTTTATTGATGGTCTGCATGTAGCACTTTCAAAATCTAGGATATCAAAGCCCCATTCATAAGCTGTCTTTTAGTACAAGAATCATTCAAATCACTTACGTACTTTTCAAGTTACGGAATATTAAACACGACCACCGTTTTAAAGTTCTGTCCACGGATCACAAAAGGTGTGCGTCCTTTCAGCAAACCGAAAACAATTCACACACATCCCCATGTGATTTGTTTTCGTTTTGCTGAAAGAACACTTACCTGTTTGTGATCCGTGAACAGAACTTTAAAACGGTGGTAGTGTTTTAAAAGTTCGTAACTTGAAAAGTACATGAGTGATTTGAATGATTCTTGCACTAAAAGAAAGCTAATTAATTGGGCTTTCATATCCTAGATTTTACAAGTGCGACATGCAAAACTTCACTAGAACAATGGTCCCGACATTCGGGTTTCGGTTTTTCTTTTACTCACCCTGTATAACTATCATTTTTAAAGAAATGTCAGGTTTGAAGTATGTATTCAAATATCTTGTGTGACTTTGTAAAGCACACCGCACACCTTTCCGAATTTACCGGTTCACATCGGGCCGTCATCGAACGGAGGTGTGCGCTGAAAATCGGACCGATGTGACCGTACACCGGGAGACCGGATGAAATCAAACATGCTTGGTTTTTACGCTTCCGATTTCTCCGGATCCGAAGTCACCGGAAAGGTGTGCGGGCAGCACTCCAATTTCACTGGACGCGATATATATATTAACCGATCAGATTCACGAAGGAAGTCACATGATTGGAAATTGACGGCTGCCATTTTGTCATCACGCGACTGGTCGACTGGTCTCCGCAACGGTGAAAACATGTAGCCTACTGTACTGGTGATCTGGTGATCCGGTGAACTGGTGAAATCGGAAAGGTGTGCGGCGGGCGATTTTTTCCATACCACACGCTCTCTAGTATATATAGAATTATGCCGGAGGGTCCTATATATGCAATAATATAATGTTTAAACCAACGACAGCAGTCGAGTCACTGCTGTAGTGCAGTGGGTACTACGTTGAATTACAAACTCAGTGGTGTGAGTTCGATTCCCAGTGGATGTTTTTGTTTTAATTTCTTCTTCTTTACTTCTCCTTTTTTTCTCTTAAAAAGGTTTGTTATTCATTTGGAACATTTTTCTTTTACCAATATGTAGTTTGGAGGAGTTTTTTCAAGGGAAAATAAAGTCCGAGAACCTGACTTGCAACTCAACGTACTTTGAACTAACAGCGTGTGGTACGGAAAAAAAAAATAAGCGCGTGCGGCGGGCTTTAGGTTCTGAAAATAACCTGCTTGGTATCCATACAATGTCACACAAGAGATTTGACCACATGTTGCAACCGGAAACCTAACATCTATTGCCTTTCCATAATGCAGACCTTAAGTCTTATAGTAACCTTTTGCTGTGGTCAAGAAAAGTGTGGGCCGGTATTAGAAAGGAGCACAACTCTTTTTTTTTAAACATTAAAGCAACTTATTTCCTACTTGACAATGGAACCTATTATACAAGGATAAACATAAATGGTACTCTGTAAAACAATGTAGACCATCTCATATGCAAATACCTCGTGGTCATTTTCTGCGAGAGATGTTTGTGTTGTGAGGAAAAACATTTGCATATGCATAAACAATCATATAAAAAAAGTCATTAATATCAAAATGACACGTGTAATCATAAAACTACAATTTAATTCAGTGTTCCAATGCAATAGGTTAAGATTAAACTAAAACACTAAAAAGACATAGAAAAATAAACGCAAAAAAATGTGGTTTTTTTCTTTACTATAAAACCGTGGCTCGACATGCTAAGCATTAAACGGTATACGAACTAATCAACTTAATCATCGATACAATGGAAGCAGCACTTGCCGTGACCTTGGTGGGTTCTTTTCATTCGAGAAAATTGCACAATTGCTAAGAAAGTGTCGCTATTTATATACTACAAGGACGCGCGTGTTAATGTACATGGCCTCCCGAGCATTACGAAGCATAATTTTGAGGAAATCATAATTATAGCCCCTTGCAACATGAAAGGAAATCATTTTTAATTGATAAACTTCAAACACAATGCTGAATAATATTTTGCATAATCACGTTTATGTCGGGAAGGGTTGTGAATATATTTTTATTCATTATATTGAGGGTTGAGATGTCTTGCTATATAGCATGCTACTATACTGCGTGTTTACGATCCAGCCAAACTCTTTTTAAAATATCGTTTTATTGAAACTTGACGGTCAGTGACTGCCACCTTACGACGCTTCTACGTAGCATAAGCCACTGTCACCAAAAAAAATATTATAATAATCTTGCCACCGCTGCATCTTATTTTTGAAGGTTTTTATTTGAACTATGTAACGTTTAGTCACCTTGATCGTTTAAAAGGACCACGTTTCACCTTGGGAACATTTAAGCATATACCAACATTAAGCCGATGGAAATGTCCATCGATGTATGCTTGTACGTGTAATAGAAAATTTCTTAATTAACTTATCGGTTTCAACGAATGAAATAACGTCAACCGCCTTGTGGACAATAAATGCGGCAATTAACGAGCAAAAAAAGCTCAGCACCAAAGATAAAACAACATGAGCATAAGCACCAAACAAGTTTAGAAAAAACCACTGCCCTTAGTGGTGGCCTGCTCCACCATCAGCGGCCACAATTTACGGACAAAACAAACAACCAAAACAGGTACATCAGCTTTATCGCACACTGTTGTATTAATGTTTATTCTATTTAAAAACAGAGCTGAATATGACTTGGGGCTGATTATGAAAAAGTGGGCCAACCGCGCAATTTTGACCTCACCCGAGCGGATGTACACCCCTCCCCCACAAAAAAAGATCTAGACGCAGATAAAGCAGCAAGGCTTTTAAAAAGGTCCATGTCTCTGGCTGACTTGCTTCAATCAACAGAAGCTACTCCATTTCCCCTGTCATCATTCCTGCATACGTTTCAACACCACGCGTGAGAAACCCGCGAAAGGAGAAGGAAAAAAACCCACCAACACATAATTATCTCCCGTCGGTTGGACGGTGGCGTATTTGACACGCCATGGTTGCTTCGGTATAATATCTTTACCGCTTGACAGCAACCGGTTAAACTGTCCGCACACACTGGGGCCGCCGATCGGCTGTGCGATGTACCCGCTCAACCCATCAATACCTGTTGAAGAAGTGCCAGGCAAATTGATATACGTATGCAATACAAACACCACGGTCATTTTGTCCTCTGACGATTGACTTTCCGTAAATGTCAATTGCCGTCCTTAAAGAAGACACTGTAATAAATAGTCAGTGGGCTAGCTTGTGCAGGGCCATGTGCATTTTTGGGTACAATCTTTGAAACTCGCAGGATCACCTATGGATACCTCAACGAGTTGATGCCATTTTTTATCTGACCCTTTGAGGGCGGAGCCATGACATTAAAAAGTGGGGGCTTAGCGCGGGAAAAAAAAAAGATTTCGATAATTTTACTATTCTGCATGTACTTCGCATTTGGACAGATGACCCGAGTGCTACATCATGAAAAAAGAATTCCAGATTTTTGCCTCTTCTTTGGGGGGGGGGGGGGGGGCACATTTTTTAAAAGTGGGGGGGGGGGGGCAAAAGGCGTCAACAGAAATATAGATGTGAGAGGCAATATCGGTACTTTTTTTATCCAATACATGCAATACATACAAATAAACGTTCGTGTAAGAAAAGAAAATACTATCACTGCTTGGCCAAATGATACAATGCATAAAATGAGATATTGAATTTGGTTTATTTAATCAAATATCTGTAGAAAAAATAACAGTGTTGTAGTCGAGTACTTTTTTCCGAGTACCGAGTACTGCCGAGTTCTTAGGTTGCCGAGTACGAGTACGAGTACTTCCGAGTACGAGTACGAGTACTTTTATTCCGAGTACGAGTACGACTAACGGTACTTATATTTCCGAATACGGGTACGAGTACTAGTCCACTGTGCATGAAGCCGAACATTATGTGTAGGCCTACTGTTAATCACTTGTGATACAAACTAGGGACCGTCTTTGTAAGCATTTTTCCATTATTTGAAATTATTTCATTTTTTAATCTGCAACAGCAGTCTCAGCTCAACTCAATGTGTTTTCCACAAAAGTGAAATTCTTCACAGGCCGACGATTTTTTTCACAAGCGAACGTGGACGGTACAGCGTGCAACGTGGCAGATTCGTGATAACGTACGGTGTACTACGCATACTATAGTCTGCTTCCCGGACGTGACAATCCTAGGCCTGTGTTTATGTCGGTGGCCCTGACGCCGGAACCAGACTAGGGCCGTTTTTCAATCCCCGGCAATGGGGCTGGACCCGGATAGGGAGCCGAAACCGGGGTTCGGAAAACGGCCTTGCTCCAATCACCCAAGTTTTTCACCCATTTTTTCAGTGTTGTAGGCCTAGTACTCGAGTAGTACTCGAGTACGAGTACCGAGTACGAGTACTACAACACTGAAAAAATAAGCAGAATCTGTGGGAGGTGTTATTAAAACGAACACAGACTACTTTGATAATATACAATAAAACGGATGTGATCCAGGGAGTGTTCCATTTTCCAAAATACAACTTTTCATTGGACCGGAAGGGAAGGCTGGTTTTCTTTACTTCTATTCTAATTTTTAATATTCCAGTCAAATTTCCTTTTTCGCCATAAGTGACTGCAATCGCTACTCACCGGTATTCTCTGATATCTTAATACAGAAAATTAATATTTCGTACAGTGCAGCCACGGACCACTCTTTCGTTAGCCCAGAGTAGAACTTTATTATGCCCACGCAGACAAAAACATAAAAAACATCTGTTTTTAAGATGATAAGCATAATGTTGCCGTATATGCAGAACATTAATGCAGTTTTCTCTGATATTTTAATACATACAAATTAATATGTCTAACAGTGTAGCCACGAACCACTAGCTCATAGCAGGATTGTATTATGCCCATGCAAAGACAAAAACAAAGTTATTTTTAGATGAAAAGCATAAGTATGTTTTATAATTACGTTTCATAAAACAAACGGATTTCTTTTAAAACAAACGGTTCAATGGAAGATGAAACCTTGGACAAACACGGATCCTTGTCCAATAATGTAGATTTATAGGCAGACCCATGTTCGGGTGCCACGTGTACGCATAACACGCGTGAAGTCCATTGAAGACTGTGGTTAACCAACTGAAATTTCCCGCTTGCAATAATTACAAGCTGATGACAACTAAGGATATACGAAAAAAATTACCATTTAATTGCAATTAATTGATAGTAGATGAAAAGCCAGTCATTTGTAGACAGCCTCGTGGTGACGGCAGCAGCTACCTCATGTGATAACCACCTCCACCCACAAAAAAAGATTTCTCATTATGCGTTATTTTGTGCGACTTATGCGATCAAGCCGAAGGACGTGTCTTTGTAATTTTATTGTCCCAAACTCACAGAAAAAAAATGCACGCCCTTAAATTGTTGTTCTCACTAAAACTACCCTCGTGCAACCCCATAGATATGCAAATTACAGATGTCGATCAACTAGATATAGACGTGAGAAGACGCGCATACTGAAATGTGTATCCTTGTGGAGACATTTCTTTGTTCTCGTGTACTAAAGTTTTCGAGTTTGAAAGTACAGTTTCAAAATGCTCTTATTTTAACCAGAATTAATTTCCTTGGCTGAAATTTGGACTTAATATCCCTTTTCTAAAACTCTACCATTTGCGACGTATCAACATACCTTGGAAATTCCTACTTTTTGAGTAAAATCCATGTTTCTATTTCGTGAAAACCTTGTGGAGACGTATACGATCTTTTGTTCCCTATTGTGTGCATGTCTCCAGAGGGCACGGTGTATCAGATCACCAGTTGTTAGGAATAGGACAGACAATACTTTAACAAAATCTACTTATTGCTCATCAAATTGATAACTGTTATTTTTTTTAAATTAGTTATTTATTTAAGAACTTTTATTTTTTTTTGGTGTCACTCGCGGTTCTTAAACTAGCAACAACAAACTGCATTGACATTAAAGAGCATGTAACGCATCACTTTTTACGCCGTGCATTTCGTACCGAGCACTACTGTAGAAAATCGTATGAAAATGCACGAAATCCTGCCTCGTGTATTGAGGGACGGATTGTAGTTTTTTAATTACCACACGGTCACCGTCACTGCAAACCTACCATTGGGCGTGATGCGTGACCACTACGTCACGAATTTCATCATCAACTACTCGATACGTGTCGAAATATACTCCCACCGATCAACACAAACGCAACGTGCACACACCACGCACGCGGCCCACAGAGATGTTTATTCAAATGATTATAGAAGGGTATAGCAGAAATCGAAGCATTTGAGGCAACGGGCTCATGAGCATCGCACATGGTTAGTTTATCAGCAATCCCACTGTACATTACGATCTGTATCTAACTGCCTACACAGTCAATATCAAGCGAGCCTGCATTTTCCTTTTACTTATATGGAGACAGCGTCGTGAATTTTACTCCTAACTGCCTTTTGAATTGACGACACCGGGAGAGGGTCATTCCTAGCTCTACCCAGCCCGGGAGCCTACTTCTGTAGCGGGCCTTGGTTTTTTTTTGTTTTCTTCAGGACTCTTCAGATCACACCATGAGGTTCTGTTGTGTTGCAGCTGTCTTGACCACGGTCTGCGTGCTAGCTGGGTGTCTGGTGGCCCGGGCGGCACCAAGAAGGGGAGGGGGAGGTGGGGGCACCGAACCCCGGTGGATACGGAATTTTTCAGCCCTGGGGCCCCAGGAGTCAGACGGGGACTACAAAACAAACGGTCTCGTACAACGGGTAAGTTTGCTCACTTTGGTGCTCATTTGAAAAACCAGAAACTTCAAATCTGAGAACAACACAACCAAGTGAAACAATGTTCATATAATGGAATGAAAATGAACTATTGTTCTGAAACAACTGAAATCGAATGCAAGACAGGGGCGGATCAAGAACACAACTTGGGGGGAGGGGTTGGCTAAAAAAACATATGGTGGATGAAAAAAAAATACGGCGTGGGTTCGGGGCCCGCTTAAGGGGCCCGATTTTTTTTTTTGATTCTAGATGCTCTGTGGTGCGATTTGAGGCACTTTCTGACCACTTTAACTAATTTTTTTGAGAAAAAGATGGTGGTGTACGCAGTGCCTGCCTTGATTGCAACGTCACTTAAAAAAATAAATTGGTTTCGTTCATTCTTTCTTTTTTTGGGGGGGGGGGGGGCATGGCCCCCGTTGCCCTCCCCCTGGATCCGCCCTTGATGCAAGTTACCAAATCTGCATCAAGCGTTTTCTTGCATCAAGCGTTCCCTGCAGTGTATATTAAAGACAAAAGAGTAATCGGTCATTTCTCGCGTCCTGTCCGAAAACTGAACTTGCAGATGTCGCTGCAAAACTGCTCAACAAATTCGTTTGTTGAAGAACCTCAAGTTTGATCGTCGCTGAAGTTTGACTTCATTAATGTCGGCCTTGTACTGCGTATTTATAGCCTAATGTGCAGCCGCAGCATGCTCAAAAACAAGGTCTTAGTTGAATTACTGCGCGAGGGAAATTTAATAGTGTGTAAATATAGAGCGGACTGGCCGAAATGTCGGGAACACAGTCGATTGTTACCTAGAAAATCTGCTCTCTACAGTAGAATAGTCATTGCATACGCGAGACATCGTAACCCAAACCCTAAGCACGCAGACCGTTGATAAACCCATTTAATGGATGTGGAATTGAAGATAGGCACCAAACTGCGAAACACTTTCAAATAGACAAAAAGGGATCATTACCAATGCAAAGAAAACGCTTATATTGCACTCGGGTATGGAGAAACCAAGGCCTAACACGATACCATGATTAATATCGTTTTCACAAACGGGCTCACGAAGCTCATCAATATCAAGGTTTACCATTTTGTAAATCATGTGCTCGGATTCGTAGTTTACAGAGCCTTTAATACTAGTCTTTCTAAGTTGACTGAATAACGAGTGCTTTTCATCGGAAAGAAAACTAAATGCAGCACCATACAATGTTTTTTTTGCACTCAAAAACACTTGCGTGCCAAGTTGGTAAAGATTGTCTAGGTATGGTTATACCAATTTGGTACCATGCAATCCGGGGAAGACATCGTTCGCAACCAGTTGAAATGTCAAACGCCAACCTAGTAGCCCTAACTGTACAAGAGAAGGTCGATATGGAGTTGAATTCTCCGTTCCTTACCACTACTAACCAAACGGTCGTGGCCTCAAATCTTTTAGCAAAAAAAAACACTTTAAAGACTCTCAAGGATTCATGCTCCACGGCAAGAAACTGCAATTGCCTTAATAACTTGCCTTTCGAGAAGCGCGAATTCCGCGTTCCGCCCAAATATCACATCTCAAAGATGCGGATGCACGGTAATAAAATGTCAAGGCGACCTGATCCTGTACGGTACACAATTAGTTATAAACGAAAGTAATTCGTTTCGATTGAATTGACTTTTTAATGTACACGTTCCCCGAACCAACTGATAATGTAATCAGAGTCTAATATATACTGTCAATTGCCTCTAGATGCTATTTTTATCGTTAACTGTTGGTCGAAGTCGTGATTTCTGGATATTTGTTGGTTCTTTTTTTATGAGGGCCAAAAGTTTCATTTAATGAAAATCTTAGTCCTATGGACCCACTTAGAAACTTAAAATATGCACGTACTCAGAACCATCGGCGGGACGAGATCAGATCGTTCTTCCGTTACGAGTACACAATGCGTAATATTCTGTCAAGTTCTGATGACGCCGCGTACGCACTTCGTGACTACAGTTGTGGTATCTGCACTTTTGCGTTTACCTGGAATCCATTACATGTTATGTTGCGGAGCGGGTTGGTGTTCTTGCAATTAATCAAGGCAGTCGTGGACGGACATAATTATTTCATTTTCAGGATGTATTGGTGCATGTATTTATTAAGTTGTGATTATAATTTCTCAATTTGTCAAAAAAATCAGAAATTCATCAGCTCTGACGTAAAACAAAACGTGAGAAATTGAGAGGGAAACATTAGTAGGAACCAATTTCAACAGCAACCATTCCGGATATAGTGTATGTACACCGGTCATTGGTATGTTCACGAGATTTGCATTTTATCACAATTTTGATAACATGCAGAAGCGGCAACATAATAACGTATGCACAAATACACACCAGAATTTCACGCCGAAACTGCAGTTTCTCCTAATAGTTGGCGCTCCATTTATCCTGGCCAGTCCTATTTTGTTTTCAAATACCGCAAGCTGATTTTAGCGCAAACGCCCCACTTCCATGGGTTAGAGAGGATTTAGATTTCATTTCAAAAAAAAAATGAATGTTTGACTTGACTCTAGGCACATTCAATTATATTTGCGGGCTTCGACAGTTTCGACCAGCCGATGAAATTCTGCACATCTGCGCACGTTCAGCGTCTCAAAATTGTCGACCTGTATAGGCCTACTATTCCTGCGACATGACATAACATCTGCACTTCAAACTATCTTTTGTAAAATTCTGTTGGAAGCAGTACTAACGTGCCCTTTTTCTGTTAAAGTTATGTTTGACGTATGGCAGTTTTACTTCCTGATAATGTTGCCATTCGGTGCATTGACTACATGGAAATATGCTATAAAGTCTTCTTGACATTGATTTCATCTTTATTTGTGACGCAAAAGCCTATTGCCCAGAAGAACAATACCATACAACACACCACTGATTACCACGCCACTTGGTATAGGCTTAAAGGGGCATTACGGCCTGAAATACCTCCAAAAATTTCATGATTTAGATTGTTTCCTTTTTCAAAGGTCTGGTTGAAAGGAATCAAACCTAATGTCTTACCGTTCCCGAGAAATGACGGGGAAAGACACGGTTGTTTACAACGGAGGCAACGGACATTTTATGGCATACCCATACGAGTTTCAAGTCGTGTCTCTTCAATGCAGCGTACACGTTGTGTGTGTGGTACATAACTCACACATTGCAAATACACAAATGTTGCTTCTTACACGTCCGCAGAATGCGACCACTGTGCAGCTGGAATCACAACTAGCGCTGAACAGCTCGATTTTTCGGGGACAAAATTGTGACCCTCGAAATCCGTTCTTGCATGCTTCTCGCAAGAATAACACAAAAACGCCGAGTTTCTAAACGATGGTTGTGTGGATGTTTATATTCTACTTTAAAATACTCTTTCTATTTAATGTCATTTCGTAAAAAAAACCCGCGTTTTGTAGCCCAATTTGTCGCATTCCAGGCCGTAATGTCCCTTTAAAATGGTAACGCCGTTTGCATCTCGTTCACCTGAGTAATCGGTGCACGGACACCGTGTAATCGTGTAATGTATTGATTTCATTTCCCGTTGAAAGGCAATTATGCAGGTGCATGAATCCACCTCGCACTTTTCGAACCTGCTTCACCTGAAAGCTTCAAAGCATTATGTCCTGCGTAAACTCGAACGGCTGTGATCTTAGAAAAATCGATTCGTTCTTTCAGTCATGACACAAGCTACATTTTTCGAATATTATAAGCGGGAAAACAAAGTTTGGCAGTCTCATAAGCATGTGCGAGATGTCATGGTTTGCAGAACATTGAGTGTGTCAGCAGGACATTTTTTTTAAAACATCAAATCGGCACATTGCTAAGCGTAAAGAACAATTCTCCTTTACATTTAGCACGCGCAGAGAAACAAATCGTACACACAAAAGATACATGGAATAATATTAAATACAGGTCATGTACAGGAAAACATACATGTATTGTCAGTCTCAAAAGCATGTGCGAGATGTCATGGTTTGCGAGATGTCATGGTTTGCAAAACATTGAGTGTGTCTGCAGGACATTTTTTTAAAAAAAAACATCAAATCGGCACATTGCTAAGCGTAAAGAACAATTCTCCTTTACGTTTAGCACGCGCAGAGAAACAAATCGTACACACAAAAGATACATGGAATAATATTAAATACAGGTCATGTACAGGCCATCGCCTTTTACAAATACTCCCCATAACAATGTTCTTTCAAAATGCACGTTTCCAAACTACATTTAATGTAACTGCAAGGATATAACATGAATCTAAAACTTGACGAAAGAATCCATTAAACTTCTTTATCAAATGACCAAAAAAAGGAAAAAATTGTCAAACAAAATCTATTTCTTAAAAACAAAAAACACCACTGTCTGTACAATTTCAGGCCGGAAATGGCGGGAAATAAAATAAGCTACTGATTGCTTTCGCCAAGTGAATTTTCTTTTATGCTCATGAGCATGAGTTTGCTCATGTCAAACATAAGCAACCAACAGATTCACATGGTTTTCAACTATACTCTGTAGCATATCGCTCATACGTCTTTTGTACTGCGCGGCGCGTCATAATTCAATTAAGCCAAGTGCCAGAACTGTAGCTCGCCCGCAGAAGAATTGAATTAAAACCATTTCCTTTTATGCAAAACTGTGAGGGGGAAGAATCTGCCTTGTTTAATTAAGACAACACGATGAACCGGCGTTGTGAATCCCGAGGGATCATGAGAAGGATGAGAGCAAAGCAGGAATCGGGAATGATAGCCCGGACGTTTGGAAGAATAGTATAACTGTGCAAATATTGCTGCTGAACTTCCACATATTTGCCTTGGGGAGATAAAAGTTACCAGTAATATAAAATTAGTCCTCTCGACAAGTCACTTCCGATTAAACCAAATGATACCGAGAGTAAGAAACACTTGCCTCTCATTCTAAATAACATTTGTATTTGTTGAGAAAACAAGGAACAAATCCAGTCGACTTAACACCTGCGCAGATGGCTCGTGAAATAAAATCACAATGTATCACCGGAAGCATATCGGTACCGCAAAAAAAAAAAAAAATTAAAACAGGAAAAAAAATACAAATCTGCTACAAGAAAATCTCAAAACAGCTGTTGTGACGTCACTGTTATAATCTCGACCTCGAGCCCCGGAGGTTCGCCGAACCGGCGCTTGTCTCCAATTCCAGAGGTGGGGGATCGGTTCCTTTTAGCCTCCCCTGAACTAGACGTCCAGACACGGTAGGTCAACGCATACACCTGTCGGTGATTGGTCCTAGACTCTAACAGGTGGGCAGAGTGGTGCACATGACAGTAAAGTCAATGACAGGCACGCGTTGTGTATAGACAAGTCACGAACTCCACTTAAAACAACAACATTCGTAACTGTAATACGTAAGGTTAATGCAAGTACACATGTCCAATCGTATTTTAAATTCTGAAAAACTCTCGAGTTTGCGAAGAAATGAATATTCCCAGCTGAAGCACTCCACAATTCCAGACTTTTGTAGCCGATGTAAACCGTTTGACAACTTGGAAAATTGAGAAAAAAAAATACAGTTGAAATATTCGGGATATTTCAGAGTGACAGGCAATTGGCTGTTCAAATGCACGCATGCAGGATGAGAGCGCTACACGGCTCTGTTATATCAGCGGTGACTGCTCTATGTTCCGACACCCCTATGTTCCGACACCCCTATGTTCCGACACCCCTATGTTCCGACACCCCTATGTTCCGACACCCCTATGTTCCGACACCCCTATGTTCCGACACCCCTATGTTCCGACACCCCTATGTTCCGACACCCCTATGTTCCGACACCCCTATGTTCCGACACCCCTATGTTCCGACACCCCTATGTTCCGACACCCCTATGTTCCGACACCCCTATGTTCCGACACCCCTATGTTCCGACACCCCTATGTTCCGACACCCCTATGTTCCGACAATTAGGGTTAGGGTTAGGGTTAGGTATATGAGCAGTCGGAACATTGGTGTGTCGGAACATAAGTGTGTCGGAACATAGGTGTGTCGGAACAAAGGTGTGTGACCATTAGCTGCATTTCCAAGACAGCCATCCGCTACCAAATGACTGGTAGAAAAAAAGTTATCGCTTACCTTGGTGATGACGCAGTTGACGTTTCCCAGAATCTGAAAAAAAGAATCTCATGGTAAACACGGAGGTTCGTGTGTCGCCTGCTGTCCCATTATCCGTCCACAGGGTTCCAGAAGCGTGTGTGCCAACATTGCTAGTGGGCATTTGTAGAGAACAGAACCTGTATCAGCAACCCCATTCTACCGTTGGAAGATGGAAAAACAATCCGTTTGTTTTTGTAACAAAATGCAAGCATATTGTGCCATAATTGAAATATACATAGAAAATCACAGATATAGGCTATCTTGCTATACATTGAAAAAAGTGGCAATAACGCGAACTTGGCGTTGGTTGCCAACCGAATGAATTTAGACTACATGAAGCATACTTGTTGACGAATTAAATTAAAGGCTTTATCAAAATCAGAGTGAACGAAACTTGGACTATGTAAACAAATATCATTAAACCTATGTGAGCTGATAAAAACACTCATTTGAATATATCTAAACAGGTTTTCGGATATTTAGAAGTAAATTTTATATTGGTATGGCCCAATGGGTGAAACCAAAGTTGATCCGTTGAACGACAGGTTCAGAACGTTAGTTTTTAATTGAAAATTGAAACGCCGTGCATATTTACCTCGACTCGAAGTCTAAGGAGCCCATAAAATATTACCTAACAAAATTATAGCTGATTATTAAAACTACAAGCACTCGTTTGAATATATCTGAACAGGTTTTCGGATTTTTAGAAGAAAGTTTCGTTTTGGTATAGGCCCCATTGGGTGAAACCAAAATTGCATCCGTTGAACGACAGGTTCAGAACGTTAGTTTTTAATTGAAAATTGAAACGCCGTGCATATTTACCTCGACTCGAAGTGAGCCCATAAAATATTCCCTAAAAATCATTAAAACCTGGCGAAATGATTTCAGATTTGTTTTATGATTGGCGTAACGCACATTTTAAACAATTCTTTTCACAGATTTGTACCTACCGGACAAAGGCGATGTTTAAGAACTTGCCCAATGGTTGAAGTTGATTATCGTTAACTGAATTGACTTTCTTTCAGTTTTCTATCAAAAAGGCAATATAGATAGTTGACTTCGGTCGTTTCCATCGCATTGAAAACCTATCACTTACACGCTTCATTCTGCCGTCTGTGCAGCACAATGCCCGTAACAGATAGCCGACGGTAAAGGGATATACCCCGTCAATAGATCACAGCTTGAATAGCCCATTCCCGATTTAGCCACATAATTTGGGTGTTACATCAATAATGCCTTTCATCGAGTGCGTCCGTAGTCGGGGCAAAAAAAAAAACCTGTCACATCAGAGTCAAAAGCAATCGATAAAACATTGTCTGCCTCGTTCCATTCACAGGTACAATCCATCTGGCCCTGATGAACCCGAATGCGATATCTGACTTTCGCATTATTAACTCTAAAGGCCGCTAGGTTTTTCCCTATTCAAATCACACCTGAAATCCGAGGAATTAGATTTTAAACAAGAACAAAGGTCCCTCATTGACGAGCTTTTTAGTGTAAAGTTCAGGCGCCCTATTGTACTTTGTTGGCTTCATAACCCTTTTTCTTACGCAGTTCTTGCGGTCTCGACATATTCACCTGCTAGTGCTACTGCACTCTAAACAATCAAAGAGTATATACGCTCTAATGCCAAAAGGCTCTTTGCACAAAGGCTGTTTTGCAAACTTGGCATTTGGTAGACTGCTCTTTAATTAAAAAAAACTAGAACAATTTGCTCTTGCTTTTGACGGATACTGAGTGAACCTTTGAAGTAGAACTTTTGAACCTGTTTGGCCAACTTACATCATATTCGAAATACCAACTATATGATATTTGCTTCAATATCGCATGACGTCGCGTGCAATTTATCCATTGGTGTATTTAAAGGATAGGAATTATAGGCAGAGGTCAGGGGCAAAACAAATGGCCGTGGTAAAGGCTTACAATTGATTGTGAAAATGTCCCTGAATTGTATTTTACCATCATTAAATGGCAGGGGATCAAAATGAATTGTAAACAACTTTCTGATAACGGCCTCGCGTCACAATGACGTCACTATCTTTACTTGCACAAAACAAATTCACAGTTGATGATGTTGTGCCAGTGTGAGCTACAAAACCTTTCTTGACCTATAGTGGGACGGTGTGTACGATGGGAAGAATGTTTAATTAAAAGGGCAGACGTTACCAACAGCGGCTACAGAGAAAATGTTACTTTTACAACAACTTTTTTCAATAGGAGAAGAAATAGATTACTCCTTTTTTGAAACCAACTTGACAAATAGTTGTTCCTTCAATCTGTTGTTCTCCTTTCTGGTCAACGATGGCAGTCGTAAAAAGTTGCTGCACGAGTGTTTTTACGACGCCGTTGCTGGGCATGCGTAGAAGGCTCGACACCGGTAGGTCTGCCTCCCCCAGTAAGGAATCCACGGTCGCCAGGTAATGACATGGCACGCCAAACAAACCTCTCCAAAAACTGCAAGGAGACAGACTTAGTGGCCGATCGCACTAGACTAATCTAATTGTTGCGAGACCATCACTCAGTCCGATGCTTGGTATCTAGAAAGAAGAAAAAATACTAATAGCAGAGAGGGGGAAATGAATGTCGAGACATCTAGGTTTACAGGCGGGTATCAAATTGCAGGCGACTGCTGTCTAGTTTAATGATTTGGTGCAGGAATTCGGTTGGCTGAGAAGCTGTGGTATTTCTGTGGTTTTGTTAATGAATTACTCCGTGCTATGTTCTGTTGTCTTTTTCCCAATATATGACTCGGTATCAAGAGTGCATTTGCTGCTCAAATTTGATAAAGCTACGCCAGCAAAACGAAATTAAGACTTTCTCATTCCATCTGGGGAAGATTTATGAAGGTGTTAAACAGGTGTATTGCGTCGCACGGTTTGCAGATCTCTTGTTGAGTCGTATTTGTATTTATTTCAGGAAATCTTTAATAATTCATAACAAGGCCAAGGAATTTAACACAGACACGCGAGCACTTAAATATGTGTCTCGCAGGACTAGCGACTTTGGATGGGCAAAACATGACAAGTATTCATACTTGCTCGCTTAGTTCTGTTTATGACATCCCCCAACATTGATTGAATTTATTCGTGTCACCGTTTAAATGTAGAAGCATTACTCGGAAGGTCTGTAAGAGGAGACGTTAATATAGGTCAGAATGTCATCCTGCATATATATGTTATATATAAAATTCACTCCCAAGTTCGACCCAGATAACCTTAAAAAAAAAATAGGAGTGGACCACCACCTTGCCACTGCCGATAAAAAACGCTTGATCCATTTCAATGTTTTCTCAACGGTGATATTTATTCGATTGGCGACACTTCACGCCTCGTAAACCAATTCTCGGCAATTTCCTCTAGAGTCCATCTTGAACAAACAATCGATGTACTCCAACTGACGGTCGTGCGATGACACACAAAAAGAGAGACTTTCCACGGACCGTGATCCGTGGGGTTATGGCAGGAAAAATCCGGAACGTCAAAAAAAACGTCAAAAAAAAAGAGAGAAGAAGACGACCTCCTGACGATTGAGTCAGAGATGCTAGGCAAATCGGTTATGGGGGAAGTGGTACGTGCGCTGCATGTTATGAGCAGCATTACCGGCAGAGGTGGTTGTCGTTAAATAACTACACCGTGGCCTATGATATGACGAGTTAAATTGGGCACATCTTCAGGCAGATGGGAAAAAAAGGAAGAAAGTAGGAAGTGAATACGAAGGCAGATATTTATCATGCCTACGGGAAGGTATACAGACCGGATTTTTCTCTCTTTTTAATCAAGGCAACAATCTAGCTCAGGGGGCAGATTGGAAATCTACTAATCACTCCAATGGAGAATTATTGCTTTCTCCGTTCTGTTAATGTTTGGGAAAAAAAACAAAATCAAAAGAAAAAAATGAGCTTTTTGTTTTCTGTGTGCCAAAAATGTTAAGTCTTGTTTAAAGAAACTACCAAATTTTAAAAGAATTTGAAAAAAAAATAACCAAGTATATTAAGTAACCATTCGACGTATTTCCCTATCCGCGTTCAAGACAGCTACAGACGAACGTATATCGTATATGACAGCAGATAGGAAGACTCCAAATGGTAATTATGATTTGTCTGTCGTAGGGAACATGCAATATTTGTTAATAACAGCTATTCATTCATTCTGACACATCACCCTAATGACCTCACCCGCAGAGTTTGAGGTCTTTGCCCTACCATGGAGTCATTGTTTTCATAATCTTTGTATTTTGCTTGGCGTGAACAAACGAATGCGTTCCGACAGCGCACAAGCGTGAATGTCTTATACCAATTATATACACGTGCACTAACATACATGACGCACAGTTCATGTTTAACACCCGACGCCCGTTTTGTTTGAACATTATTGTTTTGCTTTTCAGCCTTTATGTGAACACGGCATGATATACTTCGACATAGACGCCACAAAAGCGGTTCTAAAATGAACAATTCATTGAGTTTGACTTTGGCATGACATTGCACTTTTTCGTTAAAGAATAAAAAAAAAAAGTGGTGGGTAACAAGACTGGAAACTGTAATGGACAATACCAAAAACACTAAGCCAAACAAGGTGAACCAATCGAAAGAGTTATTCATGTAGTTTGTCATGAAAGTGTGTATATTTCTTCTTGAGGAAACAGCATACTTTTCGAAAACCACATAAAAAAAATGGAATTGTTCTGGTTTTGACTTTCATGTTTTGGTTATAAACTCCACCTCATCAATGCTTTCGTTTGTGTGGCATCTCCTCGTGTGCACGACACAATCACATTATGCATTTCTCGTTTTATTTGCACTGCACAAATTCACGATGCAGAGGAAGCGAATCGCTATCACTGGGTCGATGGCCTACAACAGCCGTCGATTTCAATTTCAATTTCAGCAATAATAATCGAGAGTAAAAATTAATTTGCAGAAAACAACGGGGAACCTAGCTTGTCGTTCTGCCCCCCGAATGAAACTCCCGGACATGTTTTCCCCCGATTACATGATGTTGTAACAGGTGAACGACGGCCACAATTTACTCCGTCAAAGGCAAAGATTGGCACGCCTTGATGACGGAGGAAACCGAGTGAAACAGTGAAGGGCCTGGGGAAAATTGAAATCACGAAGGGGTGAATTCGGAAACATATTAAAATCCTCGTTTGTTTTGACTTCCGGAAATAAATAACCAGCGGCGTTTCGCCGATGGGATCGAGCACTATGAACTATACGGAAACACCAAGATAAACATCGTCCACCGATCACAACGTCATTGAACAAACACCAATGTCCACAAAGTATTTCCAATCAACCAAATACTTTGCCGTCTCGAAGTTGTTTTGATATTCCAGTCATCGATCTCAGTGGTTTGTACAAGCGAAACATAACAATGACACATTTAAACGATTTAAATACTCTTTGGTTAAATGTACGCCTTTTTAGGTAAAAAAATATATCCAAAATTCTGGCAACTTTTGGTGCTGAAAACTGTAACACAGAGGTTTCTGCCTGAAATGACATGATCATACCTTTTCTCATGAATATGGAAATTGGCATAAAAACCAAAAAGCGACCAAAATACCCTTGAAAATGGCAAAACGAGAATTGAATATTAGGTTAAATGGGACACAAAGGGGCATTTTCAAGGACTGCATTAAAAAAAATTACATTTCATACACGGGCCCTTTAAAGAACAAGTCGTAGATTAAGCAACAATTGTTTTCTTTTCTTCAAAACTTGCTATATTAAATATAAGATATAAAAGGGTTAGCACACTGTAGGCGCAGGCCTATAATCAACATACGCTGCCCAAATTAGATTTTGAAAAAGTTAAAAAAATAACGATGCACCCCTTGCCAAAATCCAGTCATTGTTTTTCACATTTTCCTATTGCAAACAGAAATCATACCTAGAACTCTAAAAGTACTTTAACAAAATGTGTCTGTCTTTGATTTTTTTTTTGTCTGAATGACAAACATATCATATTGCAAAACCACATGTCGCATTATATGTCGCTTCCGAGACACTCAGAATGAGACAATGTAAGTATCTCCGTGATCAAGGCCCCCACGAATGTAATCCTTGTTTTTTACTTAGGTTTCTGCTCAAAACAAACAGTTTCTTTCTGTTCTTTTTTCTTTTATATTCTTGCCCACCCACCGCTATAGATGCCTTGGGAGTCAGTCTGTCGAGTGTTTACCCATATTTTCTTTAAAGGCATAATGATCATTTGTTTTTCATGCATTCTTTTGTGCTTCCAATAATAGCATCACTTAAAATTCAAAGAAGAACCTAATCTGTTGACATTTCTGCTCAGTGGATATTACATTTTTCGAGAAAACAGTGAAAAGCCATGCACAACCTTTTGAGCACGAAACACGATTTCGTCAATAGATCTCTTTATTTCCAACGATCAGTCAAAATTAACTAATTGTTGGAAATCACCTGCGTTTCTTGGTTTCTTCTAAATGACAGCAAGCCAGACAGACGGAATAATTTCATGGTGTGTTTGGTACCAATGCGATCTTTAATTCAAATCAGTTTTTTATCATTAATAATTCGCTAGGTTATACTTTTGGGATTAATACAAAATGACCCAATGTTCCTTTACATTTCGTTCACAAGGCTGATAATGCGTCACTTGAGTCAGCATGGAACATGACAGCAATCTGACATGACTGCGATCAAATAATACTTGATTTAATCGAGTAAGGATGAAGAGAGACAAAATAAATCCAAAGGTTTGTGCTCTCACAAGGCATGTGCGTGTGGGTGTCGTATCCTATGCCTCATCCCTGGAGAATGTTTACGGGGAGCTTCTATCACGAACGCAAAACACTCAGGACGCGCGGACAAATCCATCTTATAAGTATATGATTTAAGGTCTAGCGTTATGCCATCCACTTATGGGACGGGGCACCGGCTATCAATTACAATTACCCGGGCAGTTACATTCTAGGGCTTGTCGTTAAGGGGATTGATGCCCTAATTCAATTAATTCGTGAATTATCTGAAGAACTATCAGGGGAGATGTTTCCATGAGGGCACTGGTCGTGCTCCGCGTCCACTGAGTGTAATGGCTTAAAGGTACAGAAAGGAATGCGGGGCTAGATTTATTTCACTGCATATTAGGTTTTTTTCTTCTTCCAAAGGACGTATCTGATTTTACATAAATCAAGCTTTTGTCGGCCCGAAGACGCAGTTATCTCGCAAAGTGGCAAATATTGATAGAAGGACCGCTGGGGGGGGGGGGGGAAGAAATACGACTTTCAAGAATCACAGAGAATGGGAAGCAATGATTATCTGCTAGCCTGTATATTAACAGTGACTACGTGGATGACCATTGTGAAGGACAATCGGCACATCCGAACTGGCCTGTTGCAATATTCTGTATCTATATAGGCGAACGGTCGTATTACCAGAATAGAGAGGTTGGACAGGTCAACTGACAGGCAGCTTTACAGACAGTATGAATAAGTGAAGTAGCTATAGCCGCTGGTGCGTCTGACATTTTCTTCAAATGTAAACTGTTAACGCCTCTTCCCCTGAGGCAATTTTTCAAGTACAAATGTATATGCCTACTGCGTGCAAACAACCTATTGCCTATTCCCAGTAAAATCTAATTTGGGGACATTAAAATGACATTATGAACACGCACAAAAACATAATGTTTTTCCTGCAGGTTGAAATATTCCTTCAATCCAATTCAATTCAATTCAAGCTCACATTCATTTCCATACCAAATGAAAATATAAGCAGAGTATAAGCCTACACGAATACATAAATGAATAAGTAAATGGAATTGTCAAAAAGGTGTATGAGGCTAAACTTATGGAGGCATCTTCGAGATGTCTTGGACGGATTAGCACAAAACAGAAACAAGAACAAGTATCCACAGAAACAGTTAGACCAAGACATAACCTATCAGTCCTATGTATTTTTATATTTGGATTGCAATTGCAAGTTTTCAGTTGATTCTCTTCAATATGGACGCAAGATGTCGAATCCCTCATGAGCTGCTGCAGCCTTTCAATTGGCTAGTTAACTGTTACCGTTTTTTTCCTCTGTAGGATTTTGCTTAGTCCAAAAATATCGAAACGTCTGTTAGGTATGTAGTTATCTGTGATGTCTCTAGGCTTGTGTAGAACTTATACAGCGCTGTAAAAACACAAGAACGTCAGGGATTGGAACAGATGGTCACATAGCAACCAAAGAAAAGAGCAAAATTCAAGGGAAAGTAAACATGAAGAGACAATGAAAACCAACAAGCCTTCCAAAACAAACTGGGCAACAAGACTCAGATCGGTGCCAGAGATATTCCGTTATTCCTTCAGTCAAATAAGAAAATAAGAGATATGTCCGGATTCAATCATGAAATCCCTATCGGAGCCAACCCACCGCGTCGGCCGAACGTGCCGCACTCTCGCCGTCTGAGCCCTGACCAAACATAATCGCCGCGAGATAACATTCGTCAACAATGACGAAGGATTTTACTTAGATACCTCAAGGAGATACCAGATTGTGAATTATAGATCCTTTCCTTGCCAACTTGTCTATATGGCTAAACGTAGAGTGGACTTTTGTTCTTCTATATTCCCTGCATCAAAGGTATTGAGCTACAGAGCGACATAATAAATTGCATCGCTTTATATAACACCAAACGCTAACTGTTTCAACTTTCGTTATACGGTAAACATTCCTAAATTCTGGGGAGATTTAAATTAATTCCCACGTTTTATCTTACTCCTCATTCTTGAAATGTATGAAAATGTTACGACCATCATTGTTCCTTCTTGTTCATTCACTACAAAATCTAAATAAATGTCCCATAGCGATTACAAAACTAGCATGAGTTGAGTTACCAAAAGAAGAGCAAGAAAGGTAACAGAATCCAACCGGGTTTTGCTTTTGCCACTCCCTCCTTTGGCTTAATGACGGCAACAGAACGTGCTCATTAAGTATTTAATGAAGTCATTAGCACAATATTGTTTCCGTCTTGTGTTCAAATTATACCTATTAAGGTCCCGTTTTTGTTTGGCCACAGCTGATCATTATGGCCCAGCACTCGCCACCTGCATCACTGAGCCAATAACGAAAACAGGCCGCGATGTCCCCATCTATGATGTTTTTAAACTGCTATATGCATTTACTTTCTGTTCTACTATAGTCATGCCAGTGTGTTGACAGTGCGACCATCTTGCACGCACCAACGCTGCACGTAATAGGTCATTAATTTAATTAACGCCCACAAGTGTGCAGTAACGATTTGCGAATCAAAACAAACGCAGTATGCTTCTCCATTTAAAAAAAATATAATTAAACTTTACGTTGATCATCATTCATTTGCTTCATATTATGTGACCAAAAATTTACATAATTTTAAGGATCTCATTGAATCCACAAATTTCCGGGTGATCTTTAAGAAGAAAAAATGCTCCAGTAATATTTTGAAGATCTGCGGAATGGAACAAATTTCATATGATTTGCATAGTTTACACAATTTGAAGAAGTTCACCGTATATTTTACAATCCATAATCATGACTAGGAATGTATTGGGACTGACTTTAAAGGGTTCATGCAATTTAATTTGTTTAAATGCAGTCCTTGAAAATGCTCCTTCGTATTCCATTTCACCTTATTTTCAATTTCCATTTTGCCATTTTCAAGGGTATTTTGGTGCCTTTTCGGTTGTTATGCTTTTGGGTTCACAATTTGAACAGAAAATCCCAAAATTGAACAGTATCTTCCTGAAATGAGCAACATCGCCCTCAGTTGTCCGGAAAAGCATGGTCATTTTTTAAATGTTTAAAGAGGTGCACTTTTCAATGAAATTAACCAAAAAGGGATGTCAAATTGCTTTTATATATTTAAGAGGAGTAGAAAGCTGCACAAAATGAGTTCCTAAGAAAAAAAAACATTTCATGGACTCCCCTTTATAAGTTATACTGAATTGACGTATATGCCTTATCAAATTTCTGACAACCTTTTTTTAGGAGTGTTCGTAGATCACCTGTATACCACGAATATACTGTTGTGTGATTTAACTTCTAAAGCAGCGATTTTTACGGAATGTGATATAGATATCGCATTTTGAAATCGACAATTTCCTGTGCCCGGAGAGCATGCGAAAAATTACTCCATCTCTACTTTGGCGGATTATACCTGACACGAGTTCTTAAGGGAAGTCTCAATGGGCATTTCACATTTGTAAGGTAAAACCAACAGTCACCCGAAATGGCAGCGTGGGTCTCAAGCGCCGGGCCCAAACAAACTAATAGTTTTGCGCGAAATGCAGAGATTTAGGTTTTGAGTTTCACTGCCTGTGAACAACTCTAGTCGCTCTGGTCGCTCCGCTTTCCTTTTTTTTTGGACGTTTCTAACCCTTCAAAGCAAACCACAAGCCCTACCGATTGAGAGCCCACGGTGTTACGTTACATGAGATCCATAGCCTCTCGTCTGCGGTTCATTTCAGATGCATAGATCTTTGTGGAAAGACAACGCTATTTTTTTCCTCTTCTTTCAAGGGGTAGCACTTTCTGAGGAATTTCATATCCGCTGAGGCGCAGAGTCCTTTTTGCTCATTGATACTCCTATAAGAACGGAAACGATTTTCAGGATGTGACCAAGGAAACCATTTTTTGTGTGCGATGTTATTTTCAAAAGAGCGCTGGCGATATTGCATTTTCCCCCAGGGCCGTTCGAAATTGGAGGTGGTGGCTATTTTAGCACTTAGGTTTCCACAAACGTCAGAATAAGCCATTGTAAGCCCGCGGGGCTCTTTTGGTAACGTTATGTGATATCTGCGAGTTCAACAGACAGGCATACAAAGAATGTATGACCAAAAACGTAAAGTCTCAGGTTATAAATGGGTCGGTTCTCAACCGTCAAAACAGCGGAAATGCATTTGAAGTTCGGACTAAATGTGAAGCCTCCGGGAGTCGTATTGTTTTTTAGAAAGAATAATCAGATTACTTGCAGGGCCATTTCTGAAGTAAAAAATGATGATTATCAAATAAGTGCTTTTGCAGCGCTGGGCAGAGTTACAATTCTTTATACTTAAACACACCTCTATCGCAAATTGGCATTCGTATATGCACCTGTTAAGGAGACATTTTGTCCTCATAACCTATACCTTAGGAAGACACCGGACATAAGGAAGACATTTCAATGTCTGCCTAATGTCACAGCTCATATTTCAGAGACAAAATTTTACAGTCGCAAATAGGCTAAATCGATTGCTTGCTCCAAAACATAAATATACCAAGATTCGTGGTAGGATAAGGTAAAATTGGGGTTGGGGGTCATTAAAATTGGACAAATTGTGTGCACAACTCTATAGGAATGTCTCCCAAATGACCCATTATTGGTAATACTTATACTGATAAGTAGATTTGCCCATTAGAAAAAAAACACTAAACGCAGAAATATCGTGAACTGTTCAACTGTTACATTCAACCTAAAAAGAAGTCGTCTTCACGCTGGGTCACATAGGCCTACCCTTTCCGAATATTATATGGCACATGTTGAAGACCAATTACGTTAAAATGTTACATTAATATGCAGATATTAAGCAAGGCTTCAAGTGTGATGTAGCAATGCAATAAAACAAACAGTGCCGTCACAATGCATCAAGAAAAACATAAAGATTCGTCATTCTTTAAATATATGGGTGTGACAGGTGCATGACAAGCCCTTACGATGAACCTTCAGTGAAGGATATCGATCATGTAGCACGGCTACCTCCTTGCTTATAGACGGCCGACCTACATCAATAGTTTAAAGCCCTCATGTTTGCTCAACCTCTGGACACAACATGGGAGGCAGAACTCGGGATCAGGTCAAGATCGTTAATTTAAAGAAATGATGAGCCATGAGCCGAAAACCACGAGCTGTTGAGTTCCCAATGTATGTGACCTACAGTAACTGTTACATTCTAACTCATTGTTTATTAACACGAATGGTTTTTAATGCAGTAATATCAAGGTGTTTCTTTTAAGAAAATGTTTATGATTGTGTTAATCAATGATGAGACACCAAATGTCGCCTTGTGTGCGATTGTCCACCAATACGGTAACTATAACATTGAATTTTTTAACCCCGTTCGTGAGACCTAAATGTTTGTACTTTATGTTTTCTCATACTTCTGCATTTATTTATGGCATGGTAAATTGTCGCTCACTTGTAATCCTTCGTTGACCTAGCATCGAACTCTGCTAACATAAAGATCAGTGACATGAACATAAGTAGGCCTACACTGACAACACCAACAATCATATGACTGCTGTTAACATTTCAACCGACAATGCAATTTAATCGTGGTTTAAGGCCCCTGTTGACAGCTATAAGTGTAATAACAGCGGCAGATCCCACACTCTTTTCCTTTTATTTTATAAGCAGGTTGCTTAAGGCTGCTTCGCCCACACGTCTTATCTTATCGCGATTTGCCATTTTCCTCACAGGAAAAAAATGCCGCATAGGCCTATATTAAAGGCTGGTTCGTATTCATCGCGAACGCGAACTCAAATTTATGAAGTCTAGCCAAAAGTCGAACACATTTAAATCTCTGACGAATTTTGCAGCGCTTTTTTTTCTGACATCAAATTCGCTTCTCATTCGCATTCGGGTCAAGAATATGAACCGGCCGTAGGTTGCATGTTCGCCAAATGATAAAGTTTCCACGAGTCCAATAAGCCTCTCTCCTTTTGGGGCAATTATCCATTCTGCGTCGTCTTTAACGCCGGTGCTCAGATCCGGCTGCAAGGGGCCCCTTCTGCGCCTTAAATTACCGGCTCCACCTGCGATCCCCTTGCTTGCAATTAATTCAACCCGACCTGTCTAGCTTGAAGCTATAAAGAGCGTTGAAATTAGGAGCACATCAATAACTATTACCTTTAAATGGTAGTACCAAAACCTTTGTATAGAATACCCAATGTTGGCGAGTTTACGGGCCAAATTTACTATTAACAATCGTACAAACCCAGTTCTATCAAACACCCGTATTATAAAATGAAAAAAGTTTTTTTTGCAGTGAAACAAACATGTTCATGTCCATTTATGATTTGATTCTTTTGAAATTGATGACAACCATGATATTTCCAAACATGGAGCTTTTGCTTGAAAGTCAAGTCAAGGCAACCACTTACATATATCAGGGAATTTCTGTAAGTATACCTAGACAAGTAGCTCAATGCATCACTCGACATTCAGTGATTGGCTTATTTACCACAGCAATAAACCAAACATCCGATTTCGTTTTGGCACTTAAACAACTGTCATGCTACATTTAAGCTTTTGCCAAGATTCATATTATCATTTTATTCAAACAATTATGGACAATTCACGTTCGCATTCAGAGAGTAGGCTACAGTTTAAAAAAAAAAAGTGGTTCACAAGAGTGCATTTCCTGACTTCGTCAAGTTCACGGGCCCTGGACGTTTTTCATCTTATACCTGAACAAGTTGCAGTTTAAGCTTGAATTGAAGTCTGAAAGATAAATAATATCACTGCTAAAACTGTGATTTATACTGTAAATAGAAGTAGAATTAACATCAACACATCAGAGAATTACTGTACGTTATGAAATGGTAGTCACATTGTATTTGATGATAAAGGTTTTTTCAGTTGTCAGATACAGCAACATGAATCGGGACAGCATCGATTTCATTGGTAAGGTTTCGGTGAAGTAGGATTCAACTCAAATGCATGAAGACGTTGATCTAATTATACGACGCCAAATTTGAATATCTCGTTGAAGCATGTGACAATTCCAACAGAGCTTCTTCACTGAAACAAATCCCAACCTGTGATAAGTAACACGGAACGAAGCGGTATAAGGTTCTCCTTCACCCGACCCTCGAGTAGTTGATTCAAGGGTACAGCTGACCCCACCTGTCCTAATCCAGGATATTGCAGCTTTGAAGTTGCCTCGGTAACTGGGGATAGGATGACACACCGAAGTGGTTAAAACACGAACGGGAAATAAAACAATGACTAGTTTTGCAGGCCAATTAAAAAGACAAACCGCGGGCGTGATTTCAGGCAGTACTCCAGCCAAGAGCCATCTCAGGTGCGCGGTCTATAGGATATAATTAAAAAGGAAAGAAAAGAGGAGTCTTTTTTTCTGTAGTATAGAACCGAAGTCCAGGTTGCATTTGACGAAAAGTGCACTCGTCGAGTTAAGAGAGCATTTAAGAATGACAGAGAATCGTTGCAGTTGTCTCCAGCAGTGGCGCTCCATCTTAATAAATGGGAATCGGTGAAGTTGGTATATCTGCGCTTGGGATGTTACCCTAAATAAATTCTATGGGCAACAAAATCAAACATGCATTTTTTTTAAAAATTGTATAATATAAGAGATTTTCAATTCGGTATTGCCAAAAAAAATGGCCAACGATGTACAGCAAATTTACTAAGTGTCGAATTTCGACAATGTCACTACGTGTCGAGATCTGTGCGTGACACATAATGACAATATTTTGGGAAGACCAAAGAGAGAGATAGGTGTAGTAAGAGTTTTTCCCTTAAAACGATTTCCTAAATAAATGATGGGGGAATCCATCATATGCAATTTTCAACAAAGAACACCGCGAAACCGACAACTTTAACACCTGACGGTCATTATTTTGAATTCAAAATTCCTTACGTCTTCCGCACCGAGGGAAAGAACAGTCCACAATATAGGTTTATAGGCCGAGCGGGCAATTTGCATGAATATTATGAAAAATACCCCGCTAGTTGAGTTTCTTAAAACGAACAGGTTTAGCGTGCGAATATCAATTGGCAATATAGCGGCACATTTCACAGATTTCCAGGTACATTTTTGTTTCCATGCGCTAGGATGCCCCAGAGTCTTGGCAATTTCGCAGCAGTGCCAAACACAGCCCCAGAACAACCCCCAAACCATACCAAGAGACTACCGATGAACTCACTCTCGGACCCGGCAGCCCCATGCACATTACTGCTCTCCAGGCAAAACTGTTTTCTTTTAATTCTGTTTCCTCGGCTACAGAAAAAAAATTGTTCCGACCGACCTCTGAGGGGGGATGTTGTCACTTCCACGCCATCGATCGCAATTCTGTGTTGTTTCTTTGGGGGACAGAAAATCTTTGAAGCCAAACACGTGTGGGAGCAGGTGTGGCTTGTTTTAATATTGGGATATTTGCGCGCAAGGTGATCGGCCTTTCTTGTACAGTGTATTTTCACGCCATTTTTTTGTTGCAAAACCTAGGTGTCGTCTTGGATCATAGGAATGTCACCGTCAAAACGTTAATTTCTTGTAAAACTTCCTCATATGATCCCCTTAGTTTTGTCTCAATTAATTCTTCTGACGTGGAATGTGTTTAAATCCTGTTGCGTAACTTTCTGTAAAAGTCATCTTGCGCCGCTGTCGTACGCATTCTGGTCTCTCTTCCTTATTGGGGCTGTAACCCTAACAAGTGACCCGCATGCGCAAGTCCTTATTTAATTGACTCCAAATTTCATACCGTACCCCGGTGTTGTTCATGTTCGTGAAAAAAATCAAGTCGAAGTATTAGGCACCCAGTGCACGAGTTTAAATGCGGACACAAAGGATGACCAGTCCCTCCACAGAATTAAAGTGATGTAAACGAGTACTGTGTCACGAGTAGGAGTACTTTGCCGTGAGTACGAGAATGAGTGTAAGTATGAAAACGAGTACTCTGTCATGAGAACGAATATGAGTTCGAGTAAAATAATTGCTTTCCATTGCTACCAAAGAATGTGCTCGAGTACGAGTACATGTATGCGGTGGCACGAGTACAAGTACACGGTACTCATGAGTACGAGTACCAGTACGAGTACAGGCTTTTTTTGTGTGAGTACGGGTACGAGTATGAATACATTTTCACGAGTACGGTACTTTGCCATGAATACGAGTGTGAGTACGAGTTCAAGGCAATTTTTTTCATTGGTACTCGTACGATTACGATTGAGTACCAAAACATGTACTCGAGTTCGAGTACGAGTACAAGTATAAGTACTTTCAACAGAATTAGTACTAGTACTTTCCACAAGTATAGTAATGAGTACGGGAAAGTGCAGGTATTTTTTTCTCGTGAGTACGAGTACTTTTTCATGAGTATGAGTACGAGAACGAGTACCCAAAAAATGTACATGTTAAGCTTTAAGTCTCTGATTTCAGTTCTGTTCAGACATGGTCTGTTTTTTTCCCCTGTGTTAGAGCTAAAGACACCCTAATGGCTTTGGGGATAGGGGAAATACAAAAAACACCTTTTGTTGGATTTTCGCAGAACCTTTGGATCTGAAACATCTTCATACCATAAGAATGCTATTTCACGACTAAATAGCTGTCAGTAGTGAGAAACACATCGTCTCCAATTCAGTTTAATGTTTATCTGCACATGGCAAGCATTTAACTTTATCTCTTTGATTTCGGCTCTGGTCAGCCCTATTCCTTCTTTTTTTTTTACTATGTTAGAAAACAATCAATGAAACTTTAAGAGAATCATCAATTTTCGCCTACTCAAACTGATGTGCTTCACATTCGTTAAGTCTCCAAATATTCGCCGATGTTGTCGACATCAAGCAAGCATTAGAGCGGCAGCTCCGAGTTCCCAAAATGGAAAATAAATAAGCAGGGATAAACAGCAAGCTAGCCAGCCAGTGCAAACTCCGTCGCGTGCTACCGACTGGTATTTATTTTGGGCGCTAAAAACCAACCGTTTGATCAAATTCACCATCTCGCCAAAATCGCTAGGGGAAACCTGGGCTTTCGCGCACGATAATTGCTATAACTTATAGCGGGAGTGGCAAAATCGAAATACATGTACATGATTCAGCAGAAGTCTTCAGAGAGGGAGAAAACACCGACGGAATTGAATAAATTTCAGGGGTTTGAGCTGCAGGGCTGTCCGGTTCCATTAACAAGAGATTTAGAGGAAAATCTCTGTCGGATTACTTACAGACTACAGGCAAGTAAGGAAAAACGACTTGTAAATTCTTGGTCAATTTGTATGCGTGTGCGTCTGTTATTTGACACGAAGAAAGAATGTCACCATCAATTATCATAATTTAGAACATTTATTTCAATGATGCCATTGTTCACAATGTGTGCAATCGTGTATAAACAAACAGAATAGGTCAATGTGTTATTAGAAAAGTACTATGTGTGGAGATCTTAAATAGTAAAGAAGCAAAACTTATGAAAACATTATTTTAGGTTTAAAGTGAAGCGAAGTACTGTTGTACCTTAACCTATTGACAGACAAACGTACTCGTCCAAGAAACACTGACACATGACAACGGTAGATCCTGAAATAAAAAATAAGAAATTTTTTTTACAGGACTGACCCATGTGATTGTACACATAATATCCAAATCTAGAGTTGTTACTGTTAAAGTTTCAGCAAATTTTTGCTTGAGGGGCTACATTTCAATTTAAGCTATAGATACTCAGGGGACAGAAATGCGTCAAATAGCTAATTGTACAATAACTTTCATTGATCGGTACATTTCATGGTTGCACAGCAAGTATTGCACTCTAGGCGTGTAAAAACTAAACTGAAATCGGAGGCCGTTGATTCGCAAGAAACTGCAGGGTACGGATTCCGTGAACTTTTGACTTCCTGCGTCGATTGATTTCCCCCTTTCCAGACATTTTGTTAATCAAGCAAGTCCTTTTCTCCTCTTGAGGCGGTTTCGGACAAACTAACGAACCGGCAAACTCACCAGAACAGGGGACACGGCGGCGACCGTGCCGTTGGCCAATTACGCCCACAGGAGGGCTCGGGAAGATCCGCTACAGAACAGGAAGACAATCCCTCATCTCGGAAAAAAAAATTAAGACTTTTGCAGTGCTGTTACGGCTTGGACTTGACCATTCCCTGTGGTATACAGATTACACGGAATGCAAGGGATGTGGTTGCAGAATATAAGATCACAGAGGTGGCGTATCGTATTTGTACAGAGAATTCCATATTAAACGAATGAAAACGATTTCTTCAAAGCGGGCATTTTCAATTAGACATGAATATATATATATATATAATATATACAGGCATTTTAATTGATTAAGAAGCTTCATAGACATGTTTTTTTTCCTGATGTCTAGCCTCATGCTCATCACAGATTTTTGTTTTTTTCCATGTTTGCCTACCGATTGCTACGTTTTCACTTGGACAAGTAAGTTTGGGTCTCAACTTGGAAAACGACTTTAATGGACATCTTTCTACTACATCCATAATGCCTGTCCATTATTTTGTCTGGTAACTAGAGGATTTAGTCGAACTGATCCGGATAAAACTAAATGGGAAAATAAGGATAATAGATATACCACTACTACATGATATACCAAGACAAATACAAGATCGAGCCTACAAATAAGAATATTTACTGAATCATGACGTGCACTGTTGAAAGGCAGTTTAACTGTTTTAATCGCAAAGATATTTTTATCAGATTTGTGATGAGCGTTGCGTAAAAGTGCCACCCATGAGTCGAATCCACAAGATGTCACATCGTTTGTTCCCTCAAAATGAACCAGCTTTTGAATGTCCACACTAATATAAATTCTAATGAATCGATGTCAAATGTATTATATTAATCGTCCGAATAGACCTTTAATTCGGAATGGCTTCACTGATTGATTGCTCTTCCCTTCATTCTGTGGGACAGGCCCGAATTGCTTACTTTTCTTTGAAAGAGAAATTATACAAATATGACCGTTCACTAATACGCGTGGAAGGCAACGCAATATACCACATTTAATTTTCTTTTAATAGATCGCAGTTTATTGTCAAAGCCTTTGTAGTACGGACTAGGATAAGCAAGACGTAAATTGTGCCCCCCCCCTTTTTATTTTTGCTGGGAAGGTCTTCTTCAGTATTTTCTAATGAGATGATCGCGCCATTCCTGTGGGGATGGGTGTATTAGATCGAGAAGGAATGGTTTGTTTCTTCCACTGTTCCTTCTGTATTCCACTGTATTCCGAGCAATCAGCGAGTTTTATAACACGTACTTAAACAGAGCTCATGCAGTAGAAACGTGGAACTTAGTAAAGTTGATAATTCCTCTCGAATATGGCATGACAGTCAGAAGACTTTTTTATTTCCGTGTTATTTTCCTTAAAGTTTCTGTCGACAAAAACATATTGGTACACGCCGTTTCGCCTGTTATATATACGAACCAAATTACAAAAGTGCCTTAAGCATCTGTAGCTCGATATGGGACAGAAGGGCCACCCCCCTCTTTTGTGTTGGTCATTGTGTTACCAGAATCTCGAGAATTCCTTTGAGATATATATAGAAAGATGTGCCAGGTAGCAAATAGTCTAGGGTGCGTATAGGGTAGGGAGAGTGGGGGATACTCCTCTGTCCCACATGGTGCTGGCAATACGCATCAAGATTTCCGCTATAGTGTTTTACGTTAACAAAGATGAAAATAGTGAGTTTAGTCTCATTTTACTTTATTCTTACTGCGGTACACATGTATATGGTTTTTGACTAGCGTCCATTGAACAAGGGTAATGACAAGTTGGTAAATCGGCTCTCTCCAAAAGCCAAAAGCAGTCCAATAATGCTTGCACATTAAACATTTAGTACCACTGGATCAAAACCGATGGTACATTGTTACAACGATTCAGCGTTGCGGCGCGTACATGCACGTACCGTCATCTGAATGAAAACAAATCAGAGCTACGTTAGGTATCGTGTTTAAGAAAGACATTGGAAGATGGAAATGCACCATCCTTTTAATGCTCATCTTCACTGCACACAAAGTAAATGTCAAAGTAAATGTTTTATAAACATTCTCTTAAAAACAAATCGAATCACTTTGCACAAAAACACTCCACTAGAAGTCCCGAAAAATTGGTATTGATAAATAACCTCAAGTGCCACCTGACTCGGGAATCACTTGATTAGAACAACTCATCCATCACTTGTCTCTGACCTCCGTCTGAAATCTCTCATACCATGGCTGACACGAAATCGACAAGCTGTGAAGAAAACCTGTCAGGTTTACATTCCGGGTTGTGTCTTAATTAAATTCTTTGCTGTTGAGTATTCCTTCCTCCATGAGAGTATACTCTCGTCAAAGTCTATTAAAAAATGTGGCCCGAGGGAGTACAATGCACTGAATGCAATGCACCCTTGACTTGGGGCAAACTCTATAAGAAGTTCCAACGCCTCGGAAGGCTGGAACAAGGAAGAGTTGACACTGAATTATTGTATTGTGCTGCGCGACCCCAAACAATCAAATTTGCGGTGCTTGCAAAGAGAACGCATCCGGAGAGGGCGCATCGTGTAAATTGTTTGCGCAATTAACGGAAGGCTGATAGCTCATTAACTGGAGTACGGTACTCGATGTACGGAGTGGAAGCTACGGTGGCCTGTAATTGCTAATTTCATTAAGCGTGCCTCGGGTGTGAAAGGAAAGGCGTGTTCCGGGTGTGTACGTGTTTTGGCTGCCGACTGTAATGCAAAGTCAGCCACTGAACGTGCAAGGTACTTAATTTGGACTTCCAGTCGGGCTTGAACGCGGAATTATTCCAAGGTGTACTCGTTTGATCACAGCTTGCACGGTGAAGTTGCCACATGCCGATCATGTGACCGCACACACATCAAACAGTTCGGGTATTGAGTGTATCACAGGATGGGATTTTCCCATGACGTCGTGTATTGATTAGTGACGAATGTTTGTGTTTGAAATCACAGGGTTTTACGTCATGGTAGTTACAACTGCCCAGTGGTCATGTTTAACTGCCATTGTTCTGCCTCCGTGACGCGGTATAGATCGATCAACACAATGTGTGCATAGCAGAGTTAAAAAAGGTCGAGAAAAAAATCGTTGTGAATTATCAATTAAAACTTTGATATTCCATTTCTCAGGATTTAATTTGCCACCGGAACCGTCAACAGCATTGCTTTGGACGATTTCGATTGGTGCACAAGTCCTCTATGTATACCGTGCATTTGGCGCGCATTCTTAAAATAGATTTGGAATGAGGGAATTGCCAAATTGTACCTAATATGAAACGAAGCAAAAGCACAACTCGTCTTCGAGTGTTGAATTGTAAACAACATCATGCAAGATTTAGGTATTGAAATTCTTCTTTTACTGTAACACTATGGTGTTAATTTAACACCATTTGTTATCTGTATAGGGCAACACCAGGACAATTTAACACCAGATGGTCATAATATACAGGCATATAGATACCAATGGTGTTAAATTTAACACCGCTGCATTTGGGGTGCTCTCGAAATCTTGAAACGGCTTTAACTATCCATTTGGCTTACATTTTAATTGAAATATTTACGTCATTAATATTATAAACGAACCACATAAAATAGTTAGTCCTATGTAATAAATATATGCACATGAAATATGTTGTTTCTGCAATTTAAAAATATTTCATTCGCATGCAATTCGGGATTTTTCAATACATCTGATTGGCCATCCATGTATTAACTAAAATGAAGAACATAACTATTTTGAAGCGTTAGCATAGTAATGATCCACTAGAAATAATGTTGATTTAAAATCTTAGGTATACTGACATTCTGTTACAAAGCCATTAGAGAACGTGTTCAATGATGCTGCGCACCAAGGCACCCGATCTCACTCAAGCAAGGTGCATACCTGAAGGTCGCATCATCAAACGACGCCCGGCGAAGCGGGAACCTAACCAAAACGCAAAATTAGAAAATGGCGCCTTTCACAACTAGTTGTCAAACGCATAATGCCAACTTTTGGCGCCAAAACACACAATGAATGATCCTCACGACGACACACACACACAAAAATTGATACATGGCACTCACACACGGTCCAATGACCCTGTCAATCATTCTTCGTGTTAACATCTTCTACCCAGGAGGCTTGCTGGCGCGGTTCCATCATTTTAATGCTCGGTTACACTCAATTAATTTCGAGTTGAGAATTCACGGGAATATTTTGCTTGCTGCATTCAATTTCGACTCACGCGATTCGGTTTGACAACCGAGGACCTCAGTCAAATTGATTGTTGGACGGCTCGCGCCAAACACAAGAATTGGCTGGGCAATCTAAGTCTCTTTCCCGCGTTCCTCGGTTTCATGCATTGGGGCTTTTATTCACATGCTTCCCGAATTTGCAACTCAATTGCCACTTTTGTAAGTAAAGACTCGATAGATTGCCAAGACGAAATTGTTTTTTTTTATTGCTTCTTCTTCTTCAATTTGACTTTTTGATTTGTCCGCTGTGCTGCTTTCAAAAGCATGAATGTTTCTGCAAAACGATATTTTTGTCTGAATCAATAAATTACTCTCTTCTCTTTGATACGCACTCATCTTTGCAGCCGGCTCTGACGGTCAGGTGATTTTTTTTTGTATCCTTTGCAACATTTCGTGTTCATACTCTGAAGCCGAATGTGGTTTGAAAATAAAATTGTAGCTAGATCGGTTGAGTTTCAGTAAAAAGTAGTCGTACTTGCAAGATTTTGGTCCTTTTTTAACAAATTCCCCCAAAAAGAAACTTACAGTTAAAAGCACACTACAAAAACTGTTAGGCAATGAAACAGGGTGGTTTTTTTTTTAACTTTCTTGCTATCAGTTTGGAAACACGTTCAAATACTAAACATGTTTAGAGTGCTAGTGTTTAGCAATTTAACACTCATGTTTAGGAATTGAACACATAATGTTTAGCTTCTCAACATATTTACAAAGTGATAGCAAGATTGTGTTTAATTGCTAAACACATTTTTAGAACGCAAATGTTTACAAATCCAACAATAAATATGGCACAGAAGGAATCAAACACTAAATAGTCGTTCACCCAAAGATCCTCCCATGCCCCTCGAAAAAAAATGGTGATGAAATTAGACTGGTTGGGCCTAAGGCCGGTATACGCATCTCTCCCAATAGATCCAGTCGCTGGACTCCATAAGCATATATGTTCCTAAGAGCAACAATTTTCGGACAAGGTCTGCATACGTGTTGTACCCCTGGGGTATTTTTAGGGGGACGGAGAAATAAATGGGTGTTTCCGCTTGCGAAACTGCGCCTTGTTTGCTATATACAGCCGGGCAAACTGCACTTTTACAAACGCTCTGGCCGGGTTAGAATAATACACGATTTCACACGCACACAAATCAACCGTGGTATGGTCCCGCCTTGACGATTACACGCCATGACGAGTCTGTAAACAGACCACTCTGAACAGAAAAAAAAGAGGAAGAAAGATGTTGTTTTGATCAAATAGAGACGAAACAGCCGTGAAAGGTAAAACCAAATATAACAACTTGAAATGATATGCATAGATGTGCATGTATTATCAACCCCCGCCCACCGCCAAAAAAAAATGATTTTCGTCATTAAAGCTACAATTATTTTGTTGAAATCCTTGTTCAAGAAAAAAATCCACAAGAACAATATCCCACCAACAAAACAGTTTTGGGGCCTACGTCATTTTAAGACGGATGGTACAAATACATCAAAACAACATCACAAATCGCCATTATAATTCGCAAATATTTTTTAGACAACACCTTTCCGCTGGCATTTTTGCCAAACAAGTCATGACGTATACAATTACATGCGAAGTTGTTGTCACTGCAAAGGTTTTATTTTTTACTTAGTTGCTCTTTCCCAGCCACGCTTTGGATCCTTTGGAATTTCTCTGAAGCGATGGAACCGAGTTTGCTTGGCTGCGTGGTTATGCAGGGCAAAATTGGTGTAAATCGTGGCTTGTGTAAAGCGTTTATAGCACCGCGTTCGCGCTGCAGCATGTAAAAAATTACATCAGTTCCAAAGATTTTAGTGTTAAATGTAAAGAAAAGAAGTTGCTGAAAAATTGTTTGTCATTGAGATTTCTTAATCCGAAGGCAGTTATGGACAAACGTAACTTTGCAAATTGAAATTATATTCCAATATAAAGTAATACTCGTATGTTCTTTCATTTTCAAACCCACTTTCATGGGTTTTTCCGGTTTTTGCTTAATTTTCGTTTATCACATTTTTTTTCTCAATACTTTTTCTCAGTGTGGTAGAGTCATGTACTGATGAAAAATGCATATACACTTTCCAAAACACTCGAGGTTGGGACTTTTTTATCCAATTATTTCAACGAGACGATACCACCGTGCCGAATCTTCGGCATCAGCCCCCATCAATCATAGATTAGTTGCCCCGATATCCGGCTGAGTTTGCGTCTACGACGCGGGGACAAACACTCAAGGAAATCGCCCCCGTCTCAAAATTAATGTTCACCCACATCCGAGAGGCTATAGCAAAGGCGTGGAACTTTGGTCGACGCCAATTGGGTAGTAAATTCATCATAAAGAAAGCTCCTTTTTTTCCGGAATTTAAGGGTGAAATTAATGACAGTATGGAGGGGGAAGAGACACAGGTGCGCGGTCCGGGTGATGACATTTCACGAGAAAAAGCTAAATCTGACGATGAGGGTTACTGATGATAATAAATTCGAGTGTTTTGTAATTGGAAGCTTCAAATTAATTTAGTGCTCAGATGTTTTCCCCTTTTTCATACAATGAAACAAATGGCTGTACTTGAACAAAAATTAAGGAAATGCTCAAGGCATCAATTATTAGTAACGGAGAAGTGTAATGATTAGTTTAAGGAAGCCCTTTGCGATTCCCGGAAACTGAGTCTCCGGACTTGTAAGAAGCACGTAGTAAAATCCTTGTAAAATGATTTAAGGTGAAAACAATTCAATAACAAGTCGAGAATGCCGGAAAGTGTTCGGGAATGTAAGCTTCGGCCCTCGTCCTTTTGCTTTTTTTTTTTACTCAACAATAATTGTTAGAAAATAGCGCGGGTGTCTCTATACGTCATTTGCAATGACTAATATACAAAAGTGCCACACCCTGAAAACACTCTAGTTAAATTTAACTAGAAATTAGTCTAACTTGCACACAGCTGACCCAATGGGCTTCGTGCACCAAAAAAGAGGGCGCGTTTTTACCTCTATTGAGAGCTCCGTGGACGGGACACACAGCGTGCGCGTACTGTACCGCGTCTTCGCGTGAGCGTCAGGCGTCGTCGGCGCGCGAATACATTCGAATTTAACTTGCGATGGTCTCCGAGACTAATCCCCGCCTCCAATAACTTGGATACACTCGAAATACGCAGCAGATGGATCGGGAACCAGTCTAGGTCACCCCCACCGCTCCTTTTCTGGCCGTTGATGGGGTACTTGTGCACGGAACCCATTTAGCTGTAGACAGCTGGGTGCAAGTTTGACTGTTTGCCTTCTAGTCAAATCTAACTAGGTGTTTCTCAACAAATCACAAGGGGAAGTCTATTCATTATTTTAATTTTCAAAGTTGAACAAAGAAATTGACTGGAGCAGGGTTTGAACCTGCGACCTCCGGATTCCCCGCCGGTGCTCTACCAACTGAGCTATCCAGCCCTATGTTGGCGGTTCCCCGATTTTAGAGCGCCGGCTTGCCACTTTACTAAGTCAAAACCTCACTCACTTAAGACAAAAAAATGTGCTGATGTGTCTATGTCTACCGCATTAGCGTTCGAATCGAAGTCGTACGTACTATTAAACCCTAACCCTTTTTTAGATCGGTCGAATTCTACCAAAAGGTTGTGGAGGACATTGTAGAATGGAAGAATAGAGCTTGTAGTCACTATCTTATGTAGGGCCTACATGTATTATTCAACACTTGATGTATCCTGAGCTTGATGTACCGTGACAGTTAGAGATGTAAAACATGTGTCATAAAGTTCCTGCACATTGGATTGTGTTCCTTAAAATATCGTCCATTTTCTTATACGAAGCCTTGATGCCATACAGGCTCAACAAGACTGCTGAGCTAGATTCACACCAGATCGGGTGTCGTTTGGGAGCTTCACCCGATAAATGTTGAAACACACACCTAAATGGATGGTTAGAGTTACGCTGGATTAAGCACACACGGTGAACGTGACAGGCACACCTGTAACCATTTTCCTACATGACTCTAACCCATATAGACACAAATTCCGTTTCAACAGCGTCTGAAATTATTATTACTTTGCAGGAACATAGAGTATGAGGCCATGATAACCGGCAGCATGTACATTTTATCATGAATGAATTGATATTTCTTGGAGTCGGTCCAATTTCAGTTGGTCCGTATTCAGATTTTCCAATCAAAATAGCGACGTGAACCAAGGGTAATTGCCAACTGGCACCATATTAATCTCGAATAGCCGTTCTTTAATAATTATGTGTCTGAGTTCTAATCATTGTTCGGGCGCAAGATGGATTTGTTGCTCGTTTGTGCAAATGTCGTGGACGTTTTCGTTGCCCGGGGGAAACATTTTCATTTTTCTTCAAACGACTCCAGGTCTAGGAGTGGAGACATTTCAATCTGGCGACTTCAAAAACTTGATCCTCCTGGACTTATTGCAGACCACTAGGCCTACCTCTATTTTTGTTCGAAATTACAAAATCTTCGGAAATCATAAATGACGCCATTGGATGTGGTGTTTAATAGCACGTTACCTCGGTATCGGTTAGGATCCATAAAAAAGACTTGTCAAATGGCTTCATAAATAATTTGGCATGTTGCTTTCTTCGTAAGTGCTGTTGGACCTCGGAATGACAGCTCTCTGAGCATAGAGCAAGGAAGAGTAACTCTGTGATCTGTAATATAATGCAATGCAAACCCGCAAATCGGCACAAGCGAGGCAACCAAACCAACTTACCATCTAACTACAATTCCCAGCAATTTAACCAACATGCTGAGCAATCAAACCGCAGGGCGAATGGAAGTTACGATATCATCTCTGTGAAGTTATACCGTGTCCAGCATTTTGCATTCTGAGATGCACTTCAGTCTTCATATTCAATTCAGTTCTGAAAACGACGTGCCGCGGACGCCACGGCACGTCAATAAATATTACTCTTTCTCTCTAATGAGACGTTCGCTTTTCTAAAATCCCAGGAAGTAGAGCCTGGTTACGCAAACAAATCAAAATCGAATTAGTGTTTCTGTAAACGCAGCCAATCCAAATAAGCCCGACGAGCCATCTGGTAAGAAGGGCCAGCTAGGGAAATAGCCCTGCCTGTCTGGCCTCTTTCCCCGCGGGGGAAAAGAAATATCTCTCACAATCACCTGGAAAAATACATTTTGACCGAGACTGAACCGCGAAGTATATATCCTCGGACGTTCCCACAGTGCACCGGTTTTGGGTGCGCTCATTAGATTACAGCGAGCGCGCAGGCAGATTCATCTTTTTTACAGAGAGTTGTAAACTTCAATGACTTCCTCTTATATTTCTTTCTACCTAGAAAGAAAATAAAAGCGAATTGACGAGGGAAAGAGCGCGAATGTGGCGTTAGAATGACAGTTTTGATGTTTTCCTTATAGCAAAACACATTTACTTTCTGAAAAGTAATTAGTTTCTGTTACAAGTGTCAACTAAATGAGCTTCGGCTCATATTATCAATAGTGCGATCACATCACAATCTTTAATCACATTTTTACTCCACGCGGACAGTGCATATCCACCTTACTATTTGAGCTAGTTTTTATGTTTTCCTTCATGCAAGATAGATACAATTTTGAAAACCGCGCATTGACTCGTGGACAGATACAAATCCCCTTTGAGATCAATAAAAAAAAAATTAAGCCGACACTCGCATCTGAAAACTCAACGTTTATATCTACTGCGCATTTTCCTCTTTCTTAAGTGTCCACGCGAACATGAGTGCCGTGCTTTACACGGGTATCTTTGCATAAATCTAATTTAGCTGGTTGCTTCGTAATCGATCCCCATGGCATCATGTAACCCCCGACTATGATCCCAGCCTCGGGCCTTCTTTATCACCTTGACGTGTTTTTCTTCTGGGAACCGAACACCCTGTTGCATTAGCGCCCTGCGTACGAGTGCTGCCTCCGAGATCCCTCTGAAATGTTTCCTTTTTTCGCTTCTCTCCATTTTTTCCTTCTTCCCGAGTCTCTTCATAGCTCATTGCTTTAAATCAATACTTTCGTCGATGATTTCGGTTTTGAAAAGGATGATTGTTTTTTACCCGAGGATTTGCGAGACGCATTTGTCGTGTCAAACGAGCACAAGCGAGGTGATTCATTTTTTCCCAACCATGTCACGAAAAAAAGCTAATATAAAGGCGAGTACAAGCATGCTATAGCGGCAAAATTTTGTCGAAGTCCTTTTTTTTTGGCTTTAATTCGGAAATAACGCAAAATCCTCGTTTGGATCAATATTAATATTTGAAATGAATTCATTTACGAGACTGGCAAAGAAGCTAGATTAAAGAAAAAGGATTACACACAGTATTGAAGGAAACATTAACAATATGTTTGTCAACCTACCGGGCGCATACCTATGTTCCCCAATACCTATGTTCCCAATGCTAACACTAACCCTAACCTTAACCCTAACCCTTACCCTAACGATTTTTGGGGAACATAGGTATTGGGGAACATCGGGTACACCCCCTTTCCATCAAAGGACCAAATGTAAAAACAGGATTAACGCTACTTAATCAAATAAGCACACAGGACATTACCAAACCAGACCAAACTCTCCACTGATGCGCAGAATTTCTCTTGACGTTCGTGCGTGGCGTGCAAACACCGTCTAGCTCTTTCAGGGAGCCGCTGCTTGCCCACAGGGGGGATCCGGTGTACTTCTACTCCCTGCATCCCGATCATCAGTAGGCAAACATTAATGCTCTTTCCCAGCTCAAAGTATGGTCTAAGGTCACTGTGAATTATTAAAGTAGACGGGTCCGTAATCATCAGGTCCCCGGCCAAGAGCGTATGGCGGGGTCAAGCAGGCGTTTTGCTTTCTATTTACCCATCTCCATTTTATGGCTGCTACAAATCGCATGCTTGACTGTAAAACAAATAGTAAACTGATGATTTTGCCATTTTTTTAAAACCACGATCCGCTTTAACCTATTCGTGTATCAACCGAATGCCTACTTCTTCATGGATTTAAGTGGTTCTCTATTGGTTGCATGTTTAGCGTTCCCTGAAAAGATGCCGCCGTGTGTGTTTAAAAGCGCCCTTAGGGCGTGCATTTTATTGGGGGGGGGGGTTCAAGCATGCATGAACCAGACAGTTTGTTCTGATTGAAGTTTTCAGTAGTATTCCTGTTCCTTCAATGATAAAAACAACCACCAAAGTCCGGAATAATCCACTCAGGGTCAACGACTCTCAGAAATTGACGTGCACTTTGAAGACAGCGATTAAACCGAAACAGCCATCATCTCAACTGGCTTCAATTACAAGATACTTGAGGGACAAAAATCAACAAATCTAACTGGAACCCCCCCCCCCCCCGCGTGGTCTGGGCATTTGAAATTAATATCTAAGACGGGGGAAGAAGTAGGAGAGAAAATGGCGGGTTGTTACCAGTGTGATTATCAGAAAACTTCTGGATTTGGCAGTTTCGAGACTGACAGGTTGGTCATTAATTCACGGGAGCTTGGGACGAGGCGCCGAGAGTTAAGTCAGAGTCATTATTGAAGGTTAGACGGGGCTCAAACGAACCGGCTCATTCAACCAAAGGCGGATGTATGTTCAAGAGTGGCTGGCTAGGATTTCGACTCTTGGGACTTAATGGGAGAACATCGCCGGTCCTGGCTTTAATACGAACGACTCGGGAAATAAACCAAACAAAAGTCCCGCGGACTACCGGTATGGGAGAAGACACCGGTTGCTTCGGTGTTATTCTATCCCTGGAGAGAGTGCCCGCCAGGTGAATGCGCTTTGGCTCTGTAAAATGAGGTTGATGAGAAGCAAACACCTCGGCGCTTAAAAAAAATGATATTGGAAGAGCAAAAATGCAATGAAATATAACTCAACTAGAACAGAGTACATCACAGATACTTGCTCCGCAAGTATAGATGAAAGACAAGGAACCCAAGGATAGTATTTCTTCTGTAATTAAATACAGGCCGAACCCTGGATTAATTTGCATTCGTAAATACCTAAGACAGATAACCCATTCCTATTGGTCGAGATCCCGTCACGTGGCCGGTCTTAAACGAATGATAAAGCACCAGCCAGAAGTGTTTTGCATTCGGCTCGGGTCAGACTCCAAACCGGTCTTAAACACCTTGTTTAATACCGACCAGACACACATTAATTTATTCCCTTATTTGCAAGTCAGTGCTCGATCTAAAATTCACTTTTAAATAAAACTATATCGCACATTTTTAAGCCTTATTTCCAAAATTCAGCAATCATAGAAAAAGATACAGACAAGTGCGCTTATTGCATCAGTACGTTTTAGGTTTTTTCGACCATACTGCGTTTATCCTGCATAATCCAGCTGGCATGTTTTCAGTTCATTTACTTTGAAAGAAGTACCGCGTCTCCACAATTTTCCGGACGCGGATTTTTCACTTCAGTATTGCAAACGAACCGACCGATTCCCCCTCAAGATACAAACGCATAAGACGGGCATTAATGCCGCAACAACTTCTTTAAAAAAAAAAAAACATATCAAAGGATGCGTTTGGCATGGAACTTGATGCATTCAGCTCAAGCCAATGTGAATTATTGATGTTTTTGCTCACGTTCAGGTTGGGGTGATGTCGAACGGTAGACATGTTTTGCCTGACGGGCTCGGAGGACCGACATAAATTATTGAGATGCGTCGGGGAGTTTAAGAGATCCCTCTTGTACGTTGACACTGTCGAGCGCTGGGTATCTCTCTACCGCTCTGCCAGAGTGGGACTATTTATACGCGTTGGACGTTTTTCATTCTGTTTCTTGAATTTGAAAAGCGACACCACGGGTGTCTCGACGGCTCTCAACACTTGACCCGTGACGGGAAGCGAATTTCCTGCTCTCCTGTGAAAACAATTTTGGGGAGAAAAAAAAAATAGAAAATGTATTGATGGTAAAATCATCGAATCTTGGGCATAGATGCGTGCCACATCTCAATGGAGCGGTACTGTATTCATTTACAGGTGCCGCACAGTTATAAGAACACTCATACATCTTTTATAATGTTCAATTTGATATACCATTTGACTAGCTCTCTGAGTTTATTGCACATTTCCCTGTGCCGATGAATCAGTTTCATTCTATGTTGAGCTATATATCTGACTTTGGTTTGAAGTACATCGGCGCAAGATACACGCCATACGATAACAGAGTTGTGCTGACCATAGGCTCGGCAGTATTTGTGTTTGGGATTTAAAAAAGAAAAAAAGAAAAAAAAGAAAGGGCTCCAATGTCACGCAATGGCTTAAACCACGGGTTGACTGCTATTTAACATTCGTCTATTATTATATGGTCAAACAATCGAATTTACAGCTCGCTGTTTGTTTGTCCGGAACATCCAGGAAATATTAACTTGCGTAACGTGGCTGTTCGTCAGTTGAAATTGGTGAAATCCGCATCCAGCGTGTCATAGAAAAAAAGAAGGAATGTCGTGAACAAACGACATCAAAACAACATAAGCCATTAGCCGACTGTCTTTGCTTTCTAAGCAATTTTTATTTCTGAGATGAGCAACTTCATGTGCTTGACGACTGGCAGATGGCCCAAGGCTACTCCTATGCGATTATAACGTTGTAATCTATTTGACCTTCCTGTCCATCGCTTCATATCCTACAGAAATACTCATGCAAACAAAACACCATAATGGAAATAAGTTTAGTCGGCAATGTTATTTCCCATTAAGTGGTATGGGACTTTCGAGATGTTTTTATTTGATTCCTTTGCTTAATACGATACTTGAATAGTGTTGTTTTCGCATGGGAATAGTACCCAAAGGGTTTTCTTCATAGCAACGCAAACCCGATAGAAGAATTACTAAAACGCACACAATAGACTTTAGTCACGAGTCGACAATTTAACATTGAAGCGAGGTAAATTCGAATCGCTCCAAGTAGGCATAGCTTGCCAGTCTTCAAGCTCATTCGAACCCCAACAATGCACGAATCCCTCGTTCAACCCATATGGTACCACCATATCCCGCTTGTTTCATTCAAGGGGGGGGGGGGAGAACAGTTGACTTTTTCAAAATACATATGTTAAAATAACTGTATAGTATGGATCTAAAATTTAGAAAGATGACATTTTGGTGGCTGTTATACCTGTCGGCAACCGACAGGTATACGACAACATCACAGGTGACTTAGTCTTTATGTCAAACCAGCCACCCCCTCGATGTGACGAAAGCGTAAATAAACTATATACACGTCACCAATTTCGTGAAACTAAGAACAGCACTCACCACGACTGTTGACTTGTCCTTTACAATACCATTCCCACTAGAGGCGTACATGAATATTTGTTTTCAAAGTTCAGGGAAAGGCACAAAAGGTGTTATTTTGCACGTTGCGATGGTAACTGATCGTACCAAACGTTGGGCATTGTTTGCCACTGCCGTCCAATTTTACAGATCGTTGGGCATTTTGTTGCGATACACCAAAATTCACCGCACAACGGTCACGCAGTTGTGTATCGCATGTAATAAATCACTTTTATTGTGTTAAATAAATTTGAAAACCGATACGCCAAGCCATTTAAAAACTCGACATCGTCGCTAAATAATGTCCTTTGTGTAGGCCATACTGCGCAGAGCATGCAGGCGATTTAACAGTATTCAACAGGTTGCTATCAAGCGATCATCAGACGTAGTCGAACACCTTGGCAAATAAGATCAAATGATTTCGATCTAATGGGCTAATAATATATTTTTGACCTTATGGGCGAATAATGTATTTTTTTAATTTATTGATCTATACCTTTTTAAGCAGGCTTTTTTAATTCATAGGTAATGGTGTTTAATTGCTAATTTTTAATCAATGGGCTTATAATGTACTTTCATGTATTGATCTACACGTTCACTTTTTTAAATGTTATTTTTTTTTTAAATAACTTTATCGTTTTAATGTGTACAGCGTCTAAGAGCATATCATGGATTTTCGGGCGCCATATAAATGTTAATTATTATTACTATTTATATATTTTAAGGATATTGTTTTCCTCCAATCTTCAAGTAAAGCCTGGTTTCACCTTAGAATAGGTATTGTAATTTTTGTAGTATTTAAATCCGTACCTATTACCAAAGCACAGCAAGTCAAATGTTGTCAAAGGCCTGATGAGAATTTTCACAGAATCAATAGAAGAGTTTATTTCCCAAATGCGATATATCCATTTGAACAAAAGTGGGGGGAAAATTACACTGTTATGAAAACTTGTAGAACACACACAGTAAAACACCTGTTTCTAAACTACATTAGTTGCTTTACATGTATAATTAAATTGTGTTTAATACAGTGTACAGGGTGAGTAAAAAAACACGAAACCCAAATGTCGGGACCATTGTTTTAGTGAAGTTCTGCATGTAGCACTTTCAAAATCTAGGATATGAAAGCCCAGTTCATAAGCTTTGTTTTAGTATACAAGAATCATTCAAATCACTTATGTACTTTTTAAGTTACGGAATTTTAAACACGACCACCGTTTTAAGTTCTGTCCACAGATCACAACAAAGTTCAGTGTTCTTTCAGCAAAACGAGAACAAATCACATAGGGATGTGTGTGAATTGTTTTCGTTTTGATGAAAGAACGCACACCGATTTTGTGGTCCGTGGACAGATCTGTAAAACGGTGGTTGTTTAAAATTCAGTAACTTGAAAAGTACACTATTGATTTATATGATTCTTGTACTAAAACAAAGCTTATAAACTTGGCTTCATATCCTAGATTTTGAAAATGTTACGTGCAGAATTTCTCTAAAACAATGGTCCCAACATTTGGGTTTCAGGTTTTTTTACTCACCCTGTACAACAGCCGTCGAAACTGTCTTGGGAACCAGGAGAGGGAAGGATTTCTAAACGTACTACGTGTCAAAAAAGTCCTACTTTTGATCCGAAATAACTCTGCTGTTTACCAATGGAATTAAGCCAAAATTTCAGATCATAAAAACAAGGCATGACACATTTTATGGAGCGGAGTTTCATCAGCTTTGTGCAAGAGGGTGAGATTTAAACGCCATACGCAACAATATTCACTTTCAGAATGTCGATACAGCGCTGGAGATGGTATCGGAAGAGTGCTGCGGCCGAAAGCTTCTGAAGGAATGCAGGATCACCCCTGATCGTCTCGATCGTGTGTTGCGCCAAACGATCGTGGTGTGCAATGGCATCAGGGGTGATCCTGCATTCCATCAGAAGCTTTCAGCCGCAGCACGCGCCTTCCGCCGCCATCTCGCTGTATCGACATTGGAGGACGCCAAGTCGAAAGTGGACTCTGTAAGTGAGTCTTTTTCTCGTATGGCGTTTAAATCTCACCCTCTTGCACAAAGCTGATGAGACTCGCTCCGTAAAAATTGGCATGCGCCTTTCTGATCTGAAATTTTAGGTTAATTCAATTGGTTAACAACATAGATATTTAGGATCAAATGTAGGACATGGTGTTGTTGTTTTTTGACACGTATAACAAAAGGCGTTCATCGCGTTTTGGGAACAATCAAACTCTTCACGATGTTTTTCATTATTGTTTCGGGGAAGAATAGGGACTGTACTGAAATGACAGACGGGGATTGCTTAACTGTCTCAAAACCTGTTCTGGTTATGAACATTTTAACTATATATAGAGTTATACAAGAAAATTACCGCAGGGCGCCTCACTACTAAATTGGTAAAGAGTCTTTCTCTCACCTTCCCGTATAGGAAATTGTTCCTGCGGCATTTATAAAGGCATTGGTCATTACAACAAAGCAATGCCTCAATCGATTTAAGTAAACAGCTACATGTCTTTATGATGAGACGAAGGGAATTACTTAAAATGAACCCCTGTGGAATTTGTGTCTCGTATGGGTTCTTTGCCCACGGCCACCTGGCGCATTGGCGTGATTAATGTTGTATCAAACAGACACAAATGAGTAATTACTGGGCAATATAATGGGATTCTGCTTGATTTATTGAAGCTTCCCGTTGCATATATTGAAGTTCAACACTGATAAGCCCTCGGGAACAAGATGAAAACCTGTCGCTATTGGTAGATATAAACTGGACATTGTATAGTTGGAATGTCTATATGAACCGTGGAGTTTAATTTATACGGTTTTCAGATTTTGGTTGATAGGTAGGCCAATGGCAGTGAATGTATAACTGTATAAAATACCTTCCATCAAAGGGAAATTTCTGTCTAGAAAATTCGGATGAAGGATGTCAGAAAGTCGAATAAGTAGCTTTGTGTTGTGGACAATGAGCCAACTTGGCACTGTAGCAGTATCTCAGCGTTAAACTCATTAAGGTGTTTCGTCTGAGCAGCAGACAATCAATCACTGAAGCAATTACTTAACAACGGCGCGATAGAAACCAACCCTCCAATGTGCTGCACTAGTGATGTATTTCGTGATTAAAATGTGACAATTTGGCAAAGTGGTCTCGGCACCCGAAATAGTTACAGATAATGGGAATCATGACGCGTTGCCGAAATTGGAGATTAGGGGCGTTCTCTGGTGGAGGATTTAGCGGATGCCAGTGGCACGTTCGGGAGCAGACGATCGCCTCCTTCGTTTCGTGCACCGTGATTGGCCGGTTAATTGACTTGGCGAAAAGTTAATGAATGTAAAGTGTGCGCGATAAAAACCACGGGAAGTTTCCTTCACGGTGTATTGGTGCGTGCTCCATCATGCTCGCACACTGTGTCAGAATTAATTTTCCGATTTTCATGTTGCCAAAGTTAAATGAAAAGCTTCAAAACCGAAGCATGTTGGAGAAAGCAGTTTCATAACTTCACAAAGTAATTCAAGCCTTGCCACGCAATACAACTTTATAGGAACTTAATCCAAAGTGCGGAAGTTTCTTACATTAATTTTGTTGGACCTTAACTTAATCTCTGTCACTGTGAATGCGAACTGACAGCCAACGCATTACCCAGAAAAACATAAATTGGCAGACTCGCAGTATTCCAACCGCCTTACATTTTTGGACGATTGTGATTAGACAGCGATCTCATTTGTCAACAGTTAACCAGGAGTGACTGAAGAAATACACGTACCAACTTTTACCCCAAATCTGATTTAAAAATAGTTTTCAATTTTCTTGCAGATATTGGACAGGTTAGAACAGCGACTCCTTGGCGCTGACCTTTCAGAACCCACATCATGGGATGACAACCAGGGACAACCACTAGACCTTCAACGATACAGGCCTGCAGGTGAGTCGAGAGGGGGGATGGTGTGTGTTGTGTGTTGTGTGTTGCGTGTTGCGTGTAGCGTACGCGTTGCACGTTGTGTGTTGCACCTTGCGTGTTGCGCGTTGCGCGTTGCGTGTTGCATCTAGCGTATCAGTGTTGCGTGATGCGTGTGATGCGTGTTGTTTGTTGCGCGTTTGCATTGCACCTTACGCATTGCATGTTGCGTCTAGCGTATACGTGTTGCGTGTCGTGTGTTGCGCGTTGTGCCTTGCGCTTTGCGCCTTGCGCGTTGCGTCTAGTGTATACGTGTTGCGTGTTGTGTGTTGCGTGTAGTGTTTTGTGTGTTTCTTTTCGTTTCGTTTCGCAAGGCAAGTCTGTTTTGTTTGTTTCAAAGATACGTTGTACATGCCAGCCTGGCTAGTCCACCTCATGTATTTTCCTGGATCCGAATGTATATTTTTGTTATTACCATATTTGTCGCCATGTTGTGAATTTTGTGTTCCCTTATCCGATAAAATTAACCTTCTTTTATAATTTGTTATATTTTCGTCTTGTGTCTGTCGAGATGCCTGATTACTTGGTATGTTTGTTCACACGGTATTTTTTAATCAAAGTAAGCATAAATTCCACCATGCTCATGAGGCCCTGCATTTTATCATTATTGTCAAGACATGATCAATCCCAAGGCATAAACTATTCGATTCTTAGGCCAACGGGTCTCGTTTCCTGTCCACCTTGTTTTTCTGCTCAGTAGTCCAGATATTAAATACAATTTCAAAAGCTTTCAGTAAGTCATGCACTTAAACACGATTCTCTCACTTCGTCCCTCGTAATGCGTTATTTGTTTATGTTTTTGTCTTGACCCACTGTGGCTTGACTAAACACAAACGCCCCCAAAAAACAGTAACCCGAGGGCCAATTTCAGACCTTTATAACTAAACCGCTGTGGTTTTTCTCCTTGTTTCCGTCCTATCCATTACTGCCCCTCCTCCTGCTCAGACGAAGAAGACGCATTTATCGATGCCGCTGAAGTGCCTAACCGTCCGGCAATCAAGAGGAAATGCCTCGGCCGTTTCCAGCCCTACGCCATGAACTGCTAAGGATGAAAACAATCCCAAGGACCGGTATTTTTTCGTAACTCAAGAGACAGCGTCATCATCCTTATTGTTGTTGTCAGCTCAGATGATTTTTCTCACTCTGGGTTTCGAAGAGTGTTTTGGGGGGAGGGGGTTGGGGTTTGACTATTTTACCACGATTGAAAGGTTGTATACGACTTTTTACGAATTGATATCCACTCCTTAAAACCGATGGAGAATTAAGTGTAAACCTGACTGACAAGCCATTTCAAGTTAATTTCTTCTAAAGAGAACAGTTAAAAGACCTTAAGGTTTTTTCTATACCCTTCTAAAATTAGGAATAGGCCCTACAGGTAATTTTTCTTGACAACGATACTTAAACATTTACAAATTTATGTTAAGTTTAACCATTGTATTGGTCAAGTGAAAAAAAGCTCGAAATCCAAAAGGGAGGTATTTGATTAAATGTATTCGTTGATTGGTAAGCGCTTAATCCCTTGGTCATTGTGCGACCGCAGACTTGCCCGAGTACGTTAAATTGGGACAATGAATATAATGTATTTATGCATTTGTGACATCGTATTGTCCAGAGTTTGTTTTGTAAAAAAAAAGAAGAAATATAGTTTTGTGTCCAAAGCCTCTATCGTCATATAAATACCTATTTATGATTCGCACCTGTATTATCAAAAGTTAATTTTGCACTTTACTGCTGTATAAATTAAACGCGGTACATTTGTCGAAATTGACAACAAAATGTACGCATATAATACCTATACTGCTTGAGCGTATTTGCGAATTGATTTGTTCTTTTTTGTTGTTGTAGAACGTATTAAGCAGCACATTGTGGCTTCTACATGAACTTGTGTCTGACTTAGGCCTAGTACAACGTGTAATATAATAACTAACATTAGATTCAATGTTACGAGCCTATTATAGACGTCGATTTAATGACTTTAAGAATGAACGACCGACGAAGAAAAAAACAAGCAATTGTCTTTCATAATGTGAACAAAATATACGAGCCGATATACAAAATCAAACAACAGCGTTGTTATAAGAACCAAAAAGCATGAATTCCGCTTGGATAGCTTTACAACCTGCTCGACTGACCGATGGAATAGCGTAATGTGTTCATTAACTGGAACTGGCTTCTAAGAAATTGTTTTAGTACTAACTAAAACGGACCATAAGAATGTTTGTTTTTTTCGTCTAAATATTTAGCTAAAAAGTATCATTCCTGCCTACTGTAGCCTTTGTGAATTGCAACCGCATGCAGCACGCACGCATCAATGTAGGTACATAGAACTTAAGCTATTAAATCTTATTACAGACGACCGTGCACTGGCTGTAGGGTAATTTTCGTTTATCCAACTATTAACAACTTCGACTTTCAAAGGAAATATTTCGAGGGCTACATTAATTTTGAGTATATAGGCCCAATCAAGTATGCATTGATGGGCACAAATAAAGATATAAATTGGGAAATGTCACTGTTTAATGTGTCGCTTTTTAAATTTGTAGTTAATTAAAAGTAATTGGTTTTGAAAACATCGGTAAGAACATTTCTGTAAGTGGATTTAACCAATCAGTATAACAAGCGTGAACACATGATATGTAGAATACAATCACATGCAGGTCTACTAAAACAAGTCTCGTGAGAATTTCCAATTATTCATTCAATAATCTTGACGGTTTTTCCAAAAACGCAGACTTTTGTCACAAGAAACAAGTTACCAAATATACCACAAAAGGAAAATGCCGGGCTAGGTGCATTTAAGATAATTCATTTAAGTGGGAAAAATAGAAGTTGACTGGAGCGGGGTTTGAACCTGCGAACCCCGGTAGAGCTGAAAGAGCATAGGCCTACGTATTTGAGCCCTCAACAGTTGTGACGTGAGCAGTGGCGTAACTACGAGGGGGGCCACGTGGGGCGTGTTGGAGGTCCATGCCGACCCATCCGGTGCCATGCCCACCCATCCGGTGCCCCTCCCCTTTAACCCTAAAAGGGCCGGGTTATTTTTACCATCTCTCAGCCGGGGGGGGGGGCGGATTCCGCCCCCCCCCCCTAAGATCTCGGCCATCGAGTTATGAAAAGATTTTAAACTCAATACATGCATAGAGCAATTCTTCCTAAACATACCCAAGAAATGTCATGACTATAGGTCAAAGGGTTTTGGAATTATGGCTAATTAATTATTCATATGTACGAATGGCAATTCTGCTCTGTATACACGACGTATAATTTTTATGGGGAAATTCAGTTTTCACGGCGCGTAGCGCCTGCAAATTTTTTGCAACGCGGCAACCCGTGGTCCGATTTTTATGTTTTTGGTATCAAAAGATGCGCAAAGCTCGAGGCTAAAAAGTCATAACAGCTTGGGTCGCGAAACAATTTTTTTTAGAGGCTATCGCGGAAAATGTGAATCCGCCCCCCGGCCCCTTTAGGGTTAAACCTTGAATTGCACAAAAACACAAAATTGCACAAAAACAATATACCGTTGCATTCAGTGCCCCCCTTGAATAATCAGTGCACCCCGGTGCCCCCTAGAAGTTTGTCCTATAGTTACGCCGCTTCATGGAGTTTGTTATTATAGTGAACAACAGTGTATTAAAAACGCACCATGATTTCAGAAGGTTGTATGAATTGTATGGGTGCATACCTATGTTCCCCAATACCTATGTTCCCCAATACCGATGTTCCCCGAAATCCTTACCCTATAGGCTAACCCTAACCCTAATCCTAACCCTAATCCTAAGGATTTCGGGGAACATCGGTATTTGAGAACATAGTATTGGGGAACATCGAGTAGACCCCAACTGTATAATACTGACCCCATAGGGGTAAATTATCGTCCATATGTTCAGTACATGAAATGATGATATAATTTCCAAACCAGGTATAAGGCATTTTGACAAATAGCGATGTGCAAAGTTTCATATGATCGGTCACTGCACAATATACCAAAAGTTTAAACGGCCTATAATTTCTTCCTCTCATTAAAAACTACAATGTGGAAACCAGCGAGCTGCACTCTGTAATTGCATTTTGTATGCACGAAAATAAAGGTGGCTGATGTGTAAAAGTTTCATTTTTCTTTTGAATGAAATACGTCAAAAGATAATTGGAAATGCCAACGTCGGTCAGTACTTGAATTAGAAAAGATATAATTTATAAATGGGAAGACAACGGGTATAGCGCAAGGAACATAAATTAAAGTCTCTGATTGATTGGACATGCCTATACTGTCTTTTTAAAATCGACGTTTAGATTGTTTTGCTTGAAATTAAGACAAGAACCTGTAATCAACAGCTATATGTTTTTGTTCAAATCCAAGTTTATAAATGACCAATGCTAGTTGTTTTGACCAAAGTATTGATACAAAAATTTTGGGAGAATTTGAGATTTGTAGCCGCTTATTTCCGATCATTTGAAATTTTGGATATTTCCGAGTATGCTTTCAGTCAACTGGTCTTTGGAAAATAGAGAGCGTATTGTAGAGTATAGAGCGACTATATGATTTGCTGTGTTTGCTATGACGAGTTGAGAAAAGCTTTGTTCGACTGTTCGACAGAATTGAAAACGAACCAAACTTAAGACAACTGCTAAGTGATTTTGAAAAGAAGACGTTCGTGTCTAGTTAAAGTTTGTCAATTTCGTTTGGCAAAGCAGTTATCAAATTCTATTTATGTAAAAAGTAGATCTTAGAGAACAGAAATTAAATTGTGAATCTATTTAGGTTCTTTAATGAAGTAAAAAAAAAACTTGGTTAGCTGTATTTCATGCTGTGCTTTTAAACTGCAAAAGGCATTACCCGATGTGAACAACTGTAGTGTTACGTTATTAAGTACAATTTGGCTTCAAACTGTATTTGAATTCAATATATAAATAATTAAAAAGCTGATATAAATTTCTTGAAAAAAAAGCTTGCCGAATTTGTCCGTCTTTGTGTACTGTTTGGGAGCCAAGACACTTAATTTATTAATTAATTATTTTTTTTTCGCGATTAATATAATGTTTATATCGTTATGTGACCTGTCACCATAAATGAATATAACATGGGACTTTTTAATAATTGAAATATTTTTATTTCTGGAGTCAAAAAGAAAGTGACCGAATTAGAAGCAAAACAATATTAAAAAATATGTGGCGCGTTCCATTTCATAAAAAACAGGCATAAAGTACATGTTATTGACTAATAACTGTGAAAAGTTCACGTAATTTGCATACTCATTCCCAAGTTACGTCTATTTTAATATGAAGATCACAAAAGTCAGCTGTCCACCACTGATCAATTATCGTTCTACGAACTGATTAATACCCATTAAGTACAATGAAACATGTACGTTTCCTAGCTCGATAGATGGAGGAGAACTTGCAAAGGAAAACATCCCAAAATCGCAATTAATATTTCAGAAGAAATAAACGACTTGTTCCTCATATTCAAAACACAAAATCTGATATATTTCAGTTTTGATTTGAGTGAATAAAATCTCATTTGTATTTGAATGCTTGCGTGTATTCTGTAATTCTCACTCAGCTCAATAACTTCCAATGGTATTCCGTGGACAGCTATACAAAGGTTCTTTTAGTAAAACGTACATAACCTCTGATAGCATGGATCAATTTCTGTAATTCCTCTTTTGAGATGAGTGGAAGAACATGCTCTTTTACGATATACCTCATTGGTGTTTCAAATTTGATTGCTTTTTTTAGAAATAAATCGTTAATTTGGGTCACTTTCTTTTTGAATCACTCTGTAGTATTACACTGAATGAAAAGTCAACTAATAAAACGGAATGAAAAAGGGTTTTAGAGATGATCGATAGACAAAAATTACTTGTTAACGGTAAAGCACAGTATATTTAGGTTCATCCGAAACAAACATTCGAGCACCCCTTCAAATGTTTGCTTTTCCCCCATTGTTTTGCAAAATGGTAATTTCCTTCTTTATTCCTTTTCGTGGCGACAGGTCACATAGTCAGTTTAACTACTGATGGGGATTCAAATTGGTATGGACTATTATGCATTATACAACGCCTGAATAAATCCCCGTCATCTAATGGATGGGTCGTTGATTACATGTCATTGACTTATTCGTCCCAACCCACGGCCCCGACCGCACCGCAAAACTAGAAGTTGTATTCCATGATCCACGGTAAATAGAAGTTCCATTGCACGGTCACGCGATTTGTTCAGGTGTTTTATAAAACAAAATAATGAATGTTTCACAATCGTGCAATGGAAATAATAATTTCATTCGGTGACAGATGGAATGTTCCATTCTTCGTCTTGTGGTATGGAACATTCCATCCGTCACCTCATGAAATTATTCTTACCATTGCACTCATCAACATTCATTTACTATTGGTGTTATTATGTTCATGTCAAATTGTTTCATGTAACCTCGTGTACTGTCTTGTGACTTGACATGAGACATGACATGCCGGTGTGCCACGCTATTCCTTATGAGGTCATGTCACTTTCATGTCATGTCATGTCATCGGGTCGTGTCACTTCGTGTTCTGCTGTCACAGTTTAAATCACGCTGAAAACACGAACAATGGCAAGGATATCAAGACGTTAAATGCTGACCAAAGAGTAGACTTCATTTGCAAGGTTAAGCTCGGACAAGAAATGGCGGGGAAAAAATCACGTGCTATTTGTTTAAAACAAACACTTCTGGAAAAAACATCCGCAAATCATCACACTCGTAATATTGTCTCGGTCTCCGTTTGTATGTTTATGTGTTTCAGTAATTCGGATTGCGAATGCTTTGCAACAACATTGGGGAATCCGAATTCGTATATTGGTAACTTCTGTTACAGCACAAAATGCGAAAACCAATATTTAAGCATAACTTGAGACAAGACTACTCCGTTCCCCTGAGTTCCCTGACACTTATATCAGTCAGGGGAAAACAAGCCCAGATCGGTACCAGAGTTGCGGGGGTACACGATGATCAAATTATTTAAGGGGCACCAGCCTAGTCTTGTATCGGATCGCCGTAAGCAAGCCGACAGTCTGAATCGATTTCACAGTCCGCTTGCCCAGCTCGTAGGCATTTATGATTCAACAATGTGTAGCTATTTACTCAACCCCCCCCCCCCGTCTCCCCGCGCCCCCGCCCCTCCAATAAATCGGCAAAGTGAATTTGGTTATAAGGGAAGGTGTCGATTTTGATATTATTTGGGTGATAACTCTGTTGTTATTGGGGAGAGCCTTGCAACGACACACCATTCAAAGGCTCAGCCCCGTACCTTGCAACCAAATCGCACGTCCCTATAACCCCCCCCCCCCATCCAAAGGTTCTGGTGACGGCCATTTTCATTTATAGCCATGTAGGATCATTTGCAATTAGCCGGAAAAGTATCTACCGATGCAATCACAGAGCCTTGCTCAAAGTGATGATAGGACTAGTATCAAGAACCCTGTGAAATTATTTCGCCTGAAATGGTATCGTTAATTAAAGAACACAAACATTGACGCTGGTTTCATAATAGGGTGCCAATGGACACAATATTTTACGTACGTTAGCAACAGAATCCAGTTACAAGGCCCCCCCCCCAAAAAAAAAGAGTACATGCGTTTGCTCTGTTTTCTCAAAATGTATATTTTCTCAAAACGATATCAACCGACTGAGAGGAATCTTAAACAGTTGTTGTGCACAGTATGTGAGTTGAGTAAGAGTAATTTGTTGCTGCAAACGAACAAAATGCACAGAAAGCAAATGTTCTCACATCCTTTTCATGGAAGGAGCTTGTGTAACAATGCTGAAAGCCACTTAAAGGGAATGTACAACATTTGCTTTATCTGCAATTTCATAAATAAATGGATTTAGAGGATTAGTATGTTATAGTAAATATTGTTAAAATGACTTGTTTCACGATTTGGGCTTGTAGATGCTGGAAAAACCAAGAAAACCAATCATGTTCTTGTAGTCTGGTTCCCTGACCCCACTTAAGATGAAACAGAGCAATTTATAAACTTTGCGGAATAACTAATTATAAACGCGGAATAACTAATTATGAAAAATTAGGAGCACTTTTTGATAAAGCCAGTTTTCTCCAACGCTGGTCGGCCGACCAGCGTTGGAAAAATCCCATTTTTCTTGAAAATGACAGCACACCAGGAGCCACGATTTTACAGAATGTTTTAGACTGTCATCCCCTAACAATCCAGTAAGGTATTTTGTGATAATTTGATCATTTCGTTTTGTGATGTTTGCAAATATTGTATCTTCCCTTTAAAGGAAATATACAATATTTACTTTTACTGTAATTTTCATAAATGGATGGATTTGGGGGTTTATATTTTATAGCAAATATGTAGCAAAAAATGTTACACTGAGTTAAAAGTTTTTATAGATGCTGGAGAAAACCAAGAAACAAATGCTGTTCTTGTAGGCGTCGGAAATTTGTGAGGTCATGGCTTGCACCCGTTCACGGATGTGTAACCGATTATTGCAAACAAAATGTGGACTAACTAAATTTGGTGAATTGGCGGCATTTTCTGGGGAAAAAAGGTATTCTTGAAAATGGCAGCATACCAGGTGTCGTGATTTCACAGGATGCTTGAGACTATAATTCAATCACAGTCAAGTAAGTCATTTCATAACAATTTGGTAGTTTGGTTTTTGATGTTTGCAAACGCTGTAGGCCTATATCACCTTTAAGGTAAGGGGCTACGAAGAAAAGTGTAAATGGACACACATACAAAAGAAATGAAAAGGAACAGAGGAGTTTCATATACTGTTGGGTAATAATTGAACGGATGGGTGCACGATAGTTCCATAAAGAAATGGCACTGGCCACATTCTAAATTGATTGATAGTTACAGCATTTAATATCCAGTTTCAGATTAGGTGTTCTGTCATGTAATCCGTCTAGATTTCTCAATCTACAAAAGACAAGAATAGGCCACTGTCAACTGTGTACACATAAGCGCCGCGAGGAACTCTGAACCTGCCAGGCCTTCCTTCAACGCAGAAAACCCATCATGTTTAACTTGACTTAAATGAGTATTTATGGGAGGAAAATGCACTCATGTGATGAATCCAGGTGATTCAAGTCAAATCGAAGGGTCGCTGACTCCTTGAGACGCCATCTCTTGACAACCTGGTTAGATAGCTTAGGATACTCATGCATGATAATGGATATTTCGAAGTCTCTTCCACAAACATGAGACCTAGCCTTGGATTAGGGTTACAAATCTACAATCTTCCACCGTAAATGTTATCAAAATTACCCACAGAAGTGAATGACAAGAAGGGTTGAGACGAAGTGAAAACCGAGTGTATAGTAGGGTACTGAACGGGTATAATTTGGAGGAGCATTTGTGGGAAAATCAGAGAGGCCTGAATTCGAGTGGGAGAAAAACGATCGTTCCATCCCGAGTTCGATTTTTCTGCTGTGTGTTCAACACGCACCGTCTTTTAACACTTTCTCTTTTTACCCCCGGCGACTCATAAACCGAACCGGGGGGAAAAAAGTCAAAAGAACCACACACAAAATATTTTCGGACATTCCTGAGCAACGAATAATTTCCAATTTAGCCGGCCGCGAGCCGCCAACAACACGGCGTGCCATTTTACAAGCTTGCCTACATGGCAACCAACGACGGCTTTATTACCGGGCTCGTGACAGACTGGAGCTGGCAAATTAACAGTCTGTCATTTTGGCGGGAAGAAATTGCCCTAGTGACGATGATTGGCCGTCGTGGGATCAACACCACACCGGCATTGACACCTTTTTCTCCCTCCTAGTTCTATATTTAATATCAGTACCCTTTTGAGCTTGATAAACTCTCTTTGTGTTTGGGGATCTGACTGGAAACTCGCCGTGTTTACCGGCGGGTATTGGGCACAGCAGTGCTTGATACAGTTATATCGAAGTAAAATGGCCGCGCAACATACTGGCAATATCGATGAACGGAGCGCCACAAATCGTCACCGTGTGATTTTCACAGAAGTCAACTCTGAGCAACCACACAAAGGAGTGTCGATAATACACTATAACTGCTTTTTATTAGGACCGCTCATTGTTCTGATGAGATAATGTTTGCATACTGCGTGTAAATCAATATTATTGGAATGAAAATTAATGTATAAAACAAAAAAGTGCTCCTTGCGTACTGATTTTAAATCCTCTAAGAAATCTTTTTCAAAAGTGCAGATTCAGCCTTTTAGAAATATTCTAGTAAGATAAGAATTTCTATAACTTCATCAATGTTTGTTCCAGGCAACTCGGAGTGACCTTTGACATCGACAAAAACATGTATTATCGTTAGTTAAACACATCCAATATCTTTTGTTGTTGTTTCAATAGTTTGCCTTAATTTTTTTTTTAATGCAGAAGGATTCAAGCTTTAAATGTCAGTAATGGGAACACGATTGTTAACGAAGATCACAAGCAAAACATGTGGGGGAAAATTAATGTGTTCACCCGTTAGGGACTACAGGGTATAAAGGGTAAAGATTTATAGGCTATGAGCGGAACCTGGGGACAAGTATTTGGAAATGAATCCGATTTCACTTTTCAATTTCGATTCAATTTATTTTAGGACTTGCCGTTGGCTACATTCAACGATGGAAATACTAGGCTATGAGAAATATAGGAGCATACAGCATGCACTCACGTGAACACAGGAAAATGTTCGTACTTTCTCCCCCCCAAAAATGGCCTTAGATATCAGTGTGGTATTCAATTCAATTCATTAGACATTTATTTCCATACATTACACAGAAAACAGACAAGGAATAATAATAGGTAAGGTAATTAAACAAATATATGGAGGTCAATTCACAGAAAGCAATGGCTTGTTATGGAAGGCCTTGATATATACATGTATACACTACATTCAGAAGAATTAAATAAGAACAATAAACAGTGTATTAACACAAAAGTAGTCACTAGTACAATACTTGTAATATAAAATGAAATCAAATCAAATCAAAGGCGAATGCAGATGGACAAACGCTGACAGAACGGAGAGACAGACAGACAGACAGCATGATAGACAGAGAGACATACCGACAAGTATAGGCCCTATCTCAGTATAGATTTGCTAGTGTTTAAAGTAACCAATGCAGCACGAATTTGATCTATAATGATGTGGGCACGAGATGAAAAGGTATTAAGAGATTTCCACCACCCGAAATTACCGCGGAAATAATCCAAATTGGAGCTAAATTTGATGCTACAAGGTGTCTTAAAAAACGACCCTTTAAGCGCCATCTTTGTTCACAGCTTAAAAAACACATCGCAAAAATCTATACATATTTAGAGAGTATAATTCATTAGCTTTTCAACAACAAAAACTCTTTCCAGTTGGGGTAAATGTTTATTGAGTTATGGACAATTATTGAATACAAGCGCCGCTTTCTCATTTTGTCGACGGCGACTGATGTTTTGACTGCCGCAATAGACCATTATCAAGCTTCCACCATTTTATTCATGTTCCCTGTATCCAATAACAGTACTGTTATGATAATGTTTTTGTGCAAAAAGGAGCCAAACTTTTCTTCCTTCCAGCCTCGCTTTGGTTACATTGATCTGAATGGGAAAAAATCAAATGGCTGCAACATGATAATGGTCTGTAAGAACAGGGGCCGAAACTTGCATCTGTGAAAAAAGGCTACCAAGTAGAGGGCAGAGACAGAGCAGCAAAGTAAACATCTAAGAAGTTAACGAAACAGTCCTTTTCTCGACTACCATTACTTCCAAAAGGATGAATGACCAATGTTAAAAAAAAAATAGAAATAAAACAGAACCAAAAAAATAAAGAAAGAAAAACTAAAACATTAAAGAAAGCTGAATTACCCTCACCCCAAATCTATTACATTCCTGACAAATGACAATCGAGACCGTGGACAGATTGAAAAATCGCCGCTTTTTGGAATTGACCATAACTCAATAAATATTTACCCGATTGGACATATTGTTTCGTTGTTGAAAAGCTAATGAACTATACTCTTTAAATGTGTATCGATATTTGCGATGTATTGCCTTAAAAGCTGTGAAAAAGAGATCGCTTTGAGGGTTCGGGATTTTTTGAGACACCATGTAGATTAACTTTCCGTTGCTGGTAGCCGTACAGGCATGGTGCTGTTTCTCAGATCTCTGACTTTTTATGACGTACAATTCCTGTTTCTTCCGAATGGAAGCATGTCAAATAACACCAATCAAACAATGTCACAAAGTACTATCCTTACTCTTAGTCTTCGTATCAAATTGTCGATTTGTTTTATGTAGTTGCAAATTATGTTTTGGAGTCTGTGCACCGACATGACAGTAGTGAAATGAGAATGGTAAGCCTTTCGAAATGATCAGGTTGTCGGAAAACTCTAAATAAATGTCAAGATTTCCTTTTAACTTATTTCAAAAATTCATAATGATCACAAAACATGTATGGAATCACGGGACGACATGTGTTAATAGGATATATTTTTTGTAATTAAATTTATTTATTTCAATTTGAATTTTTTTAGGACATTAAAGTTGCGTTCCCCATGCACTTCAACAAAATAAATTGTTTTCTCTTTTAATAAACTTTCAAATTCTTTTTTTTGCGTCAACTCTCTGAAAGTGCTTTTACTTTTGGTCACAAACCGATACGCCGTGCGAGCAGTCTGGCTCCCTGTCCACACATTATCGATACTGATTGTGAGGTAGGTACCAGCCTACCCCGCGAGAAAGGAGTTATGGTCGGTGCACTGATAATTCGACATTTGTAAAGTAGTAATTTAATAACTAAATGGCCGATTGTTGTTGTTTTTTTCGGTCGATGTCTCATTCACAAGAGAATAACCTTCGTACTGCAAGAAAAATAGCAATTTAGAAAGAGGAAATTCCTTTTTTTTGATGAAACTCAAAAAATAGAGCGGAGAATGCATGTTTAAAACAAACAATCCGGGATGAGCCCTTTCCAAACATTTTACTTGGGACTTTTACAGGCTACCTGGAGGCATTCGTATCTTTGGCTATGTAAGGAATCCTTTTTGGAAAATGTGAGTGTTTTTTCGACGATTGCCTGTTGTTTTCTTTGGACAGATTGCCATGAACCCTCACCTGCTGTAGTCTACACTGTCCTGTGTAAAAAAATCATTCAATTTGCGTTTAGCTACCTATATAGCTTCAGAAATAGCCACTCTAAAAATGTTTCCAAGCGTCAGGGTTGGAATGGCAGGTCACATATAAATATATCTGGGCACAAATTATTTGTTTTTCTCCAACGGTAATTAAAGGACGTGACCCGTGGTAGAAGTCGGCACAGACGTCAGACACTATCACAAGTCAAGGACCCAAACCCAACCGTTATCTATTAAAACGCTGGCAGGTTGGTCACCGCTCGGCAGAGCAATATTCAGTGGTTGTTTCCGCTCAAATCAGTTAGAAAGTGTGTTGGAAGAAATCACTCTAGCGAGGAAGGCAATCTGGAAGCGACATACATGTATGGTGTCTACAAACAAATGTAGTAGTCAAACAACATTTTTTTCTGAGAAAACTAAATCTTTTTGTTTTATTTACCATGAGATGATACAGTGTTTCTTTACCCGTGACTGGATATTTGTTCTGGGTGACTTAGACCCTTTGTTTAAAAGTGACGGTAAAGCTTGTAAACACTGTTAAAATCTTTTAGGGTCATTTTCTTTACCTTCCTATAGTAGTGAATGCCTTTCAGTATAGATACCCCCCAACTTGGAATTCAAGTCATTTTATTAGCTGTATCTCTGGACTGGGATGTCCAAATGAGATGGAATCAAGACCATTGTTTGGAGTATTTACTCAAGTTCAGACTCTAAAGATAAATTTTGCAAAAAAGAGAGTGCTATAGTGTTTTAATTTTTATGGGTTGACTGCTAAACGTTTTTGGAGACAAAACGTTATTTACGAGTGAAGATCGCCAAAGGCGTTAATTTCTACTTAAGCAGCGACTGCAAATCAATCATGTCATATCAGTCGACATCATGTTGGTCGATGATCCTACGAACCGACACATTCAGTTCGTTGGATCATCGACCAGCATGATACCCATGTCAACCATGGACGTCGCCAGGATTTTTTTCTAGAGGGGGCAAAACATGTTTTTCCCAAAAATATTCTTGTATTTCTCAACATATTCTCGATTGATCATTTTTAGAGGGGGCAGGGACATTTCCCCCCCCCCCAACCTATTACATTTACACCACTATGACCTCGCGCCTCTTTTTTCTTCCTTTATTATTCTTTTTTTTTGTTGCTTTTCCGGGGGGGGGGGGGCAAACGCCACCCCCTTGCCCCCCCCCCCCCGCGACGCCCATGATGTCGACTGATATGCAGAAATCATGTGTATTTATAAAGCGCACGTATCCACCAATATTGGCGCTCAAGGCGCTACGTCGTACATTTATAAGTCATTCTATAACATAAGGGTCAAAAGTGTGACCATTTTTCCTGTCCCTGTTACCTTGGTACTTTGTAACTTGCCATTTAGGTATTAAGAATGACTTCAAGTGGTTTATTATCTATGAGAATGACTTCAAGTGTTTAAAAGTTGGGTTGGTAGTTCGCTATTCATAATCAATCTTGGCGGGCGACTGCGATTTTAAACTCATATCATATAAAAATCAAATATGTCAGATGTAACAGGGACAGGAAAAAAATGGACCCCAAATGTATAGGATGACATCATCAACAAGGTGTCAGTGAGGCCTATCTTCTTGGCTTCGGTGACGATTAGATTTCGGATGCTCATGATTTTCCAAAACGTAAAACTTTTGGCGAAAAAAGCAAGAAGGCGCTTTTGCTTGTTTCAGGGAGAAGTCACTTGCGCTTTTTTGCTGCACTTGTTTTCCTTATCTTTCCTTAGCCTTTTTGTATCTGTATCTGCACTATAGGAGTGCTCCTTTAATTATTGCAACAGGGCAGCCAGTTTAAAAAAAAATAACCTCATCTGTCCAGCGTGCGCTAGCCATCGATCCGCCGTAGTTGATCCTGGCGCGTTATTTATCCAATAAACGCCGTGTTCTTACCGCTTGCCCTCCCGCCCAAATTCAATCACGTTGTTGGTTTGTTCTGTAACCGGCCATCACCGAATCCTGAGTGGTCCGTGGCCGGGGCAGGTCTTGAGGCAATTTGGCCGTTTGCTTAAGTGCTATTCTCCCCCAAAAAATAACTTGCCGTGTTGAATTGGTTCGAACGCAAACGTTATGTCTATTGGGCTGATAATAACGTGAAGTCAAGGAATACGACTACACTACACGCAGTATAGCCTCTTCCATCCTCCACCTCGTTCTCAAAATCTGCTTCAGTTCAAGCTCGGGCTTAACACGATTAACCCGTACAATCTATATTTTGATTCGTTATTATAACGACAGGAAATGTGTTTGTATCATGAACATGATAATTGCATTAACCTGTCCATGTTGATCCTGCTTACAAATAATTATCCATGGCCCCTTCTTCTAAGTAATACCAGTAATGGAGATGCCAAAAAAACTGCTACCCTGTGGAGACCCGGGTATAATACGGAACAAAATGATGTAAATGTCTCCAGAAGGACATTTCTAAAGGGTACAGGTCTTCACAAGGATATTACGAAATAGATATGGATTTTACTCAAAAACTAGGAATTCCCAAGGTATACTTATTGGTCGCAAATTAAAGTATTTTATGTAAGGGACATTTTGTCAAAATTTCGGCCCAGGAAAGTAATTCTGGTTCAAATAGGAGCGTTTTGAAAATAGCTTTCGACCCTCTAATCTGTTTGTACACGAGAACAAAGCGATGTCTTCAAAAGAATACACATTTCGGGATGTGTGGTTGGAGGGGTGTGAGTTTTACCATGCAAGTTTGATAAATCATTTATTTTTCCGATCCCACATGAAAACATGGGGGTGTGGCCTAGTGGTTAGGGTTCGTGACTCATGATCAGAGTGTCAGGGGTTCGAATCCAGCAGCTGCTTATAAGTTGTGTCCATAGGCAAGCTACTTCACCCACTTGCCTCTATCCTCCCAGGAGTATAAATGGGTACCGGCATTAGCTGGAGAGTAGCTTACGATGGACTAGCATCCCATCCAGGGGGAGTAGAAATACTCTCAGTCGTTTCATGCCACTGAAACCGGAGATAAACGCCGGCCTGATGGGCCACATTGGCATAGTCAAATAACCATAAAATCCCCACGTTTGAAAATAAACATTGCAGTATTGCAAGTCAGACCATTTTTACCTCTTGGACATGCAAATAATGTAATACCATTGCAACAGAGCGGCAAGGGGTTAGTGGTAGCGTATACTGCTCGAACGAGATCGACATCATACCATAAAAAACGCCCAAAAAATATACCATTCAGGACACTTGGTGGCAGCAGACGGGCATTGTTTCTTAAAACATTGAACAATACATTAAGCTAGATCCATTTCCGACATATAGAAACACCTCCAGTAACAACTTGTAAGCCAAACATCGAAATGCTGTCGCTTGTTATAATAGTGTAATTTGACACCAACCAAAACAGCATGCATTTGAATGCAGTGAATGTTTAAAGCCAAAGCTGGTTAATGTGTCATTTTTTTATGTTCCGAGTTTCAAATGGCGAAAATAGCTGATGCACCTCGTTGACACTTTACTGCGATTCTATTTTGTGAAATGAATTGGAAATAGTTTCGGTAAAAGTACCGCTAGCAACAGATCTAAAGTTTTTCCGTATATATTAGCGTGTTGGAGAATAAATCCACAGCCGTAAAAAAAAAGAAGAAAAAAAGTAAACGGCGATTGAAAATTGTTCGACACAAGCAGGCATCATTTCAGTTCACGACCTTGACACAATCTGACTTCGAGTAAAAACATGCAAAACAGCACGCAACTTGTCTTTGTCAGCGGCGACGAAGTGAGGAGAAAAAAGAAGAAGAATCGTGCGTTGGAGCGCGCCACCAGGCAAGAACAGTGATCGACCTAATGGAATTAGCCGTAACTAGAATTGTCCACCTAGCGTGAAATTGCATCCTAGGGTGGGCTGTGACGTCGTCCCCCGAGACAGTGACGTCAGTGTTGTGAAAGGAAAATGTTTACCCCAAAACACAGGAGGTTCCTTGGCGGAAATAAACACACATGGGGCTGATTGAGGCTCGGGTGTTGATGAAGATGAGGACAACGTGTATATGAGATAATTAATGGTTGGCTTCCTCGCTCACGTCAAGTTTATTATTGTTCGAGAAAAACTGAAAGGTACAAGGGTTCATATATATGCCGTCTGGGAATTTAGCTTGGTGTAGTAACTCACACCATAGAGCTCACACCCGCCTCCTCAAATTCTTCGGCCACCCCCCGACTGCCTTGCAATTACCTATTCTGCGTGATTAAAATTAGGCTTTTCTTAAACAAAGGAAATAGTGAAAAGTCATATTACAAAGAAAGAAAAAAGTGACCCCTGAATAGAAACTGACATTTCTGTCTTTCCGCTAGTTTATTTATCCTGGATATCTGCCATGCTCTCCCCTCGGGTTTCAGTTCCAAATTGAAAGGAGAAGAGGAGAGAATTTAGAAAGTTGAGCGAAAACCCTCAGGAACAGAAGCCTGGCGAGTAAAAGCTGCACGCAGTTAGGTGTAGGGACTAAAAGAAAGCCACATAGAGCCCCGGACATAAATTGAATCGGGAGCCACAAGAGGTATACGGCCAATTGTACCACCTTTCGTGGGAAAGAGATGTTTCCTACTTAAGCATAGTGTTTATACCTTTGAATTGTGTGGTGAACCAACGAGTGCTGTATATTCCTGCAAAACTATTACTATAATTACTATTATTAATGATTAATTATTTCTGGTAATGAAACCAAGGATTACTCAAAATCGCCCTACTGTAACTCGCAAGCCTGAAGAAACCTGTAGAGAGAGGACAATGAGAAGAAATTACAGTTTTTAGAGGTGCGAGGAAAACCCCAGAATGATATTCTAGGGACAACTCACGGAATCAGTAGGGACTGAAAACCCAATTCACATGTTGGCGCTGGCGGGATTAGAACCCTGGTCATAGCCATGGAATGCGCTACGCCAACCTGACTCCCCTTTTCAGTTTAAACTAGTTTCGATGCAACAGTTCCGATGCGAGCACTATTCGTTTTACCCACGATGGAACCTGGTTAGAAAACTGCATGAGGGTACTCCCGGTAAAATGGCGTTTTAGACCTACACTCTCTTAAAACCCGTGATCAGACCTGACTGAAAAAAAAGACCGATCTTGCTGTCAGCTGACGCACTACAGCTATTGTCAGCTGGGTAATGCTATAGGGTCACACGAATTATTGGCACGAATACCCCGATCTATCCCGATTAATAATTCTTGATGGCATCGGGAGAAATTAGCCCCGATTCGCTGTTTGCAAGAATAACTTAAGAATGAAACAGAAATAATCCAGAACTAGATACGAATTGAAAGCCGAATCAGACCGAGCCAAGCCGAAGGATTGCGATTTAGTGCAGAAAAACCCGAATTGTAGCGAATTTGTCGAGAATAAAATACGAATAACTCAAGAATCCGCCAGAATAGCCCAGAATTATGCCGATTTAGTGTATTCGTAAGTTATTTGTATAATATTCGTATACATTTCTTGATACATTCGCATTGATTCGGCATGATTCTGGACTGTTATAACACCAAAAACAACTCTACGAAACTTGTAAGAATGTTGTAAGAATATCCAGAATGCTGTAAGAATAAACAGAATAAGTTACGGATACAACAAGAATAAACCAGGAATTGAAATTGGTTCCCGAATCACCCCGACAATTTTGAACATGTCCAAAACTGTCGGGGCGCTTTCCGATCTTTAACGATCTTTCACCGAACTAACAGAATCATCCCGAGGCAGCCAAGGACCATTTACTCAAGACTTTACTCAAGAATTGCTATTCTCGGCGATTCGGCTTAAAAATCGGGAATGTGTGAACCTAGCAAAAGGTGTGACGTTTTCCATTCAAATCTGACTGCATGATTAAGGTTTTGAGAGTGTACAATGTTAAATGGTTAGCCAGCATAACAGTACATGTACTAAATAAAGTGCAATGGACTGTTGTTAAGGGGGGTCAGGTTAGGGGCGCAGTTACGGCGGTACACTCACCTCGTCAACCACCTCCATGGCCCAGGTTCAAGTCCTACCCTTCTCCACAATGTGGAATTAGGTTTTCAGTCCATACCTGATTGCGTGGGCTTTCCTTAAAATATTCTTCCAGGGCTTTCCTCCCACCTTTAAATTTGTCACTTCTTCGTTGTCTTCTAACTTTACATGTTTCTGCAGGCTTGCGAGCTACAGTGCCTAGGGTGCTTTTGACGAATCCTTGGTTTCATTACCAGAAATAAATAATCAATTGTAATGCAAAGGAAGCCCGATTTTTTCAATTCAATTCAATATAACATTTATTTATATCCAACCATGAATAAAATACAATTCATATAGCATGTAACAATAATGGAAAATAATAATAGAATGTATAAACTTTGTTTAGGAAAAAACAAATAACAAATAAGTAAAATCGTAAAATCTGACTGCATGGTTAAGGTTGTGAGAGTGTACAATGTTAAATGGTTAGCTAGCATAATAGTACAAATTTATGAGAGGGTTGCAGCATAAGCATGCTGAAAGAGGTGGAAATAAATATGCGACGAAATGCATCTCAAAGCAGACTCGGTATTCAGCAATTAACAGAGCAGGATCTTTAGGATCTTACGGGCAACCGATTTCGGGCTATCGTCTTTCCCCGTGCCGCACTGACCATTTCTTATTAATGTGGATTAAGCGCCGGTTATCGGCCCCGTGCTCAAATTACAGCGCCCTTATCGGGTTTTATCCGTTTCTAATGACGGGGATTTCAAGCAATAACATGAGGGATCATTGGCAATGCAAGAAAACTGTGCGATAACCATGTAAAAACAAGACGTTGAAACAGCAGCGCCTAATATTTTGTGATTGCTATCCAATTTTTTTCTTCAATTCAAAAACATTCTTGTCGACGCCAAATGCCTCGCGATGCGCACGGCATTTTGAAGATAAGTTGTTTTCTCTGCCCCATGTATCAATGATGTACAAGAAAAATTCGATAATATATTTTGTTAGAAAATTGTCTTGGTCGAATGAAGACTCGAGTATCGCCATTACAGTGAAATTGTACCGCGCTTGACTTTCCGACGCCCTCTGGCGGTTTTGCTATTTTCCCCAACTGAACGAATGACGTAAATATTTCCATTGAATGCTACGGAGATTTCACGCGGGTTTCGTATTTCCTTCCATCGATTTGGTTTCGAATGAACCAGCTGACAGAGAGCCAGCGAATTATTTTTGCTCATTTTTCTTCCTTTCCTGCAACGATTTTCTTTTTAGACAAATAATGTCTTGCGTATATCTACCTCGCAGACTCCAGTCGAACTGCTGAACATTATAGCACTGGGGGTGGCCAACCTTTCTTGAACCCAAGAAAGCAATTGTTTTCAAAGGTGAGCTGCTTGCGACGTGTTTAGCACAGAACCCGACATGTGGAGACTGGTATTAATTTCTGCCGGTTGAAAAGACTTGGGAATAATATGCCTTAAATGTGGCGCCATATTATACTCTTACAAAGTCCAAGCTGAGATTCGACCCGGATCCGGGTCAAATTTGACCTGACGCCCTTCTGGGTCAAAATGACCTTTTCTCCCTACAAACAATTTGCTGAGGTCAACTTGCTGACTCAGAGGTCAAAATGACAATTCTTTATGACGAAATGACACTTCTGTGGGTCAAATGGCCCAGAATAGTGACTAAGGTGACTAAGAGAAGCGTCATTTTGACGCGGGAAAGTGTCAGGTCAAATCGGGGCCAGATTTGGGCCGAATCTGATTGAAGACTTTTAAGAGTGTATACTCTCAAAACTGAAGTGTTGAATCCAACACTTACATGAGTTCGGTGAGTGACCACACTTTGAAAGTGTTGAATCCAGCATTTTAAATGTTAAATCCAATTTAAGTGTTAATTTTGAAAGTGTTGTATCAACATTAAAAATGTTGAATTAACAGTTAAACGTTGGATTCAACATTTAAAAGGCTGGATTCAACACTTTCAAAGTGTGGCCACTCACTAAACTCGAGTAAGTGTTGAATTCAACAGTTTTTTATATAGATATACAAAAAAAATGTTTTGTTGTTTGTTTGATTCTAGACCACGTATATATTTCCTTGCTTTCTACATTTCATCTCAACATCCCACAAAATGGGCCATTGCAGACGGCCTTTTCATCTGAGATAACCTATTTTGACCTTTAATGTTAACATTTTAGCTCTGCGGTGATCAGCGCAGACAACTATTCATCAGCCGGCTCATACTTTGCGTAATAATATCAGTCCCAAGAGCGCCCTCATTCGTCAATGAACCACTTGAATTCATGTCAAAATATTACTAAATATCAAATCTAGATATTTTTCTTTGATGGTGTGCCTTCACAGAAAACCAATGCCAATGACGCAGGTGGCCTGAAAATAAATATAAGGTGGATATAACAAACCTTGAAATAAACAACTGTTGATAGCTCGATGATGGTAATTCGATAATTGTAAATACGGGCACTTCGGTGAATTCAGTTTACCCTCGAAGGAATAATATTTACTGTGGCATTTAGACTTGGCCTTCGGCGGGAAATAAAGGGCGGAAAAAAAATAAACTGCTTTATTGAGCGTAAAGGCCATCTCAGGCGGCAGGCTACGGTTCCAAAAATTATTATTGATAACGGCAATGTACGCCTCACTTATTAGGTTACATACAAAAGCTTTTATTTGCAGTACACTTATTTCTCCACTGTTGCTTTGGCACTAGGGCTGCCGCGTTGGTAATCATTCATTGGCATCGCACCGACAGATTCATGGTTTATTTCTCGACGTGATGCCTCAACAAGACACCCATGTTTTGCAAGTGCCATTCTAGTGTGAAATGGGGACTCTATGGAATACGGACTCGTTGGTTATATTCAGTGGCGTAGCCAGAATTTTTTTCAGTGGGGTGGCCGGGGGGGGGGGGGCACCAGCATGTTATGAGGGGGCGCCAAGGGTGGACCCAACAACAAAATTTCTCCAAAATGTCCAGGCCACCGCAAGTGCTGCAAATTCAAAAAGTGGTGGGGCGGGGCCTTGGACCTCTTTGACACTGAGGGCGCTTTTCATCAATTTATTCACATTTCATAAAGCAAAGGAAGTCAAAAAATACTCATCTAGATACCTCTTCGTTTTAATCACTCAAACAAATACTTTAAAAAGACACTTCCTTGCCAAGCGGGAAATTTCAGATTTTTTGGTGGGGGGCACGTGCCCCCCCCCCCCTCCCCCGGCTATGCCCCCGTTTGTAATGCGCATGCCATAATTAGGACAGGGACGGGTCGCGTGTGAGAGTAAGAGTCCACATAAGGTAACAGAGACTACATTACGTAGGAGTCCAAATTTCATATGACACACCGGCATATTATCCCGTTGCAACATAAGTCGAGAAACCTGCCCTATTTCCAAGCAATCTTGTTTGTTTTCCGCTAACTTCTCATATTTCTGTTTCAAGCACCTATTACAGAGTTACCAGGAGCGCAGTCTACGAGGGCGTTTTATTAAAGGGCGCTATGTCCACCAGGGTTAATTTAAAACCAGGTTTTTTTCTTCACCACCCAGTTTTGCCTGTCGATTGTGATTAGCCCAGTTGTTGGTCAGGTGAACAACGAGTCCGGACGACTTTCGGGATGCACCCCTGTTTTAAAAGTCCCTTAGACCCCAGTGCTAAAAGCCCATACTTCAAAATTCTTTTAAAATACTCAGAACTATCACAGGTATCTAAGCTACACAGAAAAATGATGATCAACATGTAATTTTTCATTTTCTTTACAATTTTTGGTGGGTTGACCAATTTTACCAAAGCGGAAAAGTAGCCATCTTGAAAAACGATCCCTCCACAACATGGCAAATAGCGCCACTTTCGAGCCCAATAGCATCCAAAATGCTCAGACTTGGAAGCCCCAAGTCCGGGCCAGAGGTTCATTGCCATATCTCTTCAATTCCCCAATTTATGGCTCTCAGGACTCTCTAATATATAATTTTTTGAGGGTATAACTTTTATTCATTAGCTCGGCGGATGGATTTAGGCCTATTTACAGGTGTGAACCCTTCGTTGTAACGTCTACCGGTAATTTGACTGCTATACAACTACCACAATGCTGCGCCCAAATCAGTGTGGTGATCACGTGCCGGTGTCATATGAAATTCGGACTCTCCTGTGAAACCTGGTCTCTTAATATGGTCTTATAACTATCACACGTGATTTGTCACTGTTCTAATGCTGTACAGGCATGCACAATGCAACCAGTGAGTTCATAATTTCATATAGAATCCAACTTCCACACTACACCGAATTTGTGTACATGTAAAGGCTTAACACCGCTCGGGTCGCTCATCACATTATATTGGTCTCTAGAAGACTTAGTGATGGTGCTCCAAATTTCTTTTTCTGACTTACTACTTTTTTCTATTGATCTAGTACACACAGTCTTTCTCTCTGGCTTCCGTTGACCTCTTTCTTTTACGATATCTGTCCGTAACTCCGTTTCATATTACCTATCCTCCCAGTCACCTGCACTCTTTACAGTGACAGTCTGCCTCTCGCGTGTACCGTAGACTCCTTGCCTGCAATCGCGAGCCGCCCACCCAAGCAATTCATCATCCGCGGACTTGAAAACGTCAGCTTAGCATTCTCCAATAATCTCCCTTCTAAGACGTCCTCCAGTATTAATTTTCCGCCTTTATTACCTAGGCAAATATCCCGGGGATTCGGGTGTACGGGGACACCGTGCAGGCCGCGCACCGCGCACCGCCGTCGCCACCGCGCCGTCGACTGATGCGGGAAATCATTCACCGGATGTACGGACCGAAGGAATCACTTCGCGGTATTCGTTTCCCCACTCGGCCAAACCGATAAATGAGGGGGGTTTCAACACAACAAGAAGGGTGTAATAATGTCGGATTGGGAGGTTAAACTGCCATCAATTGACCTTATTGTGTGGCTTTTATGACACGATTGAAATATATAGGAATATTATATCCGTTCATACGCCATGACACCTTTCGTTTTGTATTTGACACAAACGCGTCAACGATACATGATCCGCGCCGTGCAAGCATCTACAAATGTGCGCTGTTCCTATATTAGCAGCCTTCTTTTGTTGGAGACTGAAGACATGGAAACAGGATGCTAAGGTCATCTTGCTTACAGCTACATTAAAAAAAAGGTGAATGGACACAATAAAATATAGGATGGAAGACACAAAATACAGAGAGCGCCGACAACAGATGCATTTGCAGCACAGTATGAAAAGCGAGTTAAACGTCAGTCAATCGACCACCTGGTGGAACGACCTGATCGAGACGTATTAACGGCCTCATCTGTCAATAAGTGACACTCACGGAGCTTTACACCTGGTGAAATAATTTCAGACTAAAATTAATTTTGAAAACTTGCGCTGAAAAATCTGTGCGCTTTACCCTTGATAGTTATAATGTCAAGCAATACTGATAATGTGGCGTCTACTTAGGCCTACAGATTCTTGCTGATAGTATTTTTCGTTATCAAGTCAACGACAACAAGCTGGCTTTTAGTTAAAAAGATGACAAAACGATCAAATGTCATGTTTTTTGCTGACCGCGCGCAACTCATAATGTCACTCCCATATCGGTCACGATATTACAGTCAACAATTAATGAATAACCAACAATTTCATCATAGAAAAAGGAGATTTTTCCCCTTTTGCTATGATAAAAACTGCCCATCACAACAAGACCCCTAAATTTGTGTGTCGTGAACTATATATGAAAGGGGTCACTATAGGTTAATGGGAACATTTGGGTCTCGAGTCGCCCAAGGCGGTGTCCTCCGCACTGTACAGATGAGATTTGGTAAGAGAAAAAAATCTAAGGCTGCTCCTTTTGGGAGTAATTTCAGCAAGGATGGAGTTGAAATGTAATCTAGGCAAATGTCAATCGGTCCGATATATATACGCGGGTTTGCAATAAAAAAGAAAAAGGAATTAAGATCATATTTACAGATAGGCATCAGAACACGCATGGCGGCTTATGCCTGTGCCCTGAATAAAAACGAGGCCAATACAAGATGTGTACCTTCTCCGCCTTGTCGCATAGGCCTATATTTTAAGTTAAAGGTTTTGTTTACTGTTTTATAATCACCATTGGAACATCATAGGCTATATTGCGACTTCTTGTTGCACATTTATCACGGAATAGTGCACTCAACACGTCCAACTTCGAATCTTGACAGAAATCTTCAATCTGACGATGAATAACTACAAACCTATCTGAAACTTTTCTATACTGTATGCGAAAAATCGTCGAGTGCAAAACACAACCAAAATTTGGAGGGACGTGTGCAGGGCGTTATTTTGTTGCAACTTCCCTGCAGAGGGCGCCACGCATCATACAATGCAAATAATTACTCGGGTAGCGTTGTTCGGTTCCGTAATCTGGTGGGTTTACTTATTTCTTGTTTATTCTAATGATGAAAGTATTGCGTTATGAGATGTCAGTGGCATCATCAGTACCTAATATTTTTCATTGCTCACACGTTATTCAAACAAGAGAACGTCTTTTGTAAGCAGTTTAGGGTTCGAGTGCTACCCGTTTTTTTCGGGGGGACCCGCAACACGAGGGCGCTATTACTATGACCTTTGTCTCAGTACTTATTAATGATCTGATTTTTCAAATTTGTATATACCACGTGAATGAATATATCCCCTTAATCAATAGCGAATGCAACATCTTAGGTTTTTATGGATACATTTTTTTTTCAAACTTTTTTTCAAACTGAATTTTAACACTGGTGCTCTTCTGCTCACAGGACCGATGCAATATCGATACCACTATATCGATACCATACACTAGGTTGCACATTTACACCGCTGTTTTTGCAGTATTGAGGCTCTTAATTCAAGAAATGAAGCCTTTAATATAATCGAAACCTTGAAAGCGCAGGGCTAGGTATTGCACAGGAAATGAAAATAAGGTTCACAATGGCGTCTAGCTGAACTGCAATTTTTCTTGAATAATTGACGACCTGATGTTCATGAGAAATGTCATTACATTAAAGAGCACGAATAGCTTGACCGCGATATTCGATGCAGCTACAGAAATCTAGCAATGAGCCTGTAATTCACACGAATTTTACTGTGGTATCATTATGTGCAGAAAAGATTCCACGGCTTTGGGATTTCTGTTACTTTGGTATTTACTACAAACGCTTGCATTTGAATTACTCTAAAATAGTTAATCAGTCCTGGTTAAAATATTAAACATTAACCGTGGGTTCACCATGGAGTATATCACCAAGGAGGAGCTCGAATATTTCCCAATTTGTTATTGCCTTAATACCAAATTCAAATTGGCCCTTTACTGATTCTTCAATGCAATTATGGGTTGAGTGAGGGCTCGGGGTGTTAATCTTATTATTGTTCATTGAAAATTGGTGTGTGTCTTTCTGATTGGATATTTCTAATTAATTTATCAACATTTTGTTGGTCTTTGTAATGTCTTAATTTTATAGTTTTTTATTTAATTATTCTTTATAGTGATTTCGGTCATTTTTTTTTGAGGAGATTTTCTTTTCAATTTCCCTTTTTTTAACTTTAATTCTGTAATTACTTTTAAAAGAGTCCATTAAATGATTTTTTTTTCTGAAAAACACATTTTGTGCTTCTTTCTACTCTTCTTAAATGTAGGAAAACTATTTGACATCCCTTTTTGGTTTATTATATTCAAAAGTGCACTTCTTTAGACATTTAAAATTTTCTATGCTTTTTGGACAACTGAGGGCGCTGTTGCCGTGATGTCATCTCAAGGAGACACTGTTCAGTTTAAAGGTTTTGTGTACAAATGTGAACCCAAAAATCTGCTCATTGATAACATTTATGAGAAAGGTTTGCTCATTGGATTTTTACTGCCATGTACTAATACAATAACGAAGAAAAAGAAAATTTTCAACGGTGAAATAACCAAAATTCTGGCACCTTTTTGTGTACATTGCAACATTGAGGTTTCTGCCTGACATGACATCACGATTTTGCTCATGAATATGGTAATTTTCGTTAGCATATAAACCAAAAAGGCACCAAAATACCCTTGAAATGGCAAAATGGAAATAGAAAATATGGTTAAATGGGACACAAAGGTGCATTTTCAAGAATTGCATTAAAAAAAACTACATTTCATAGGCCTTTCAATGTTTTTTTTGTGCATTTTTATACAAGATTGGATTGTTTTTGTTCAGTGATTCATATTTTAAGTGTGTTTTAGAATGTTTAAATGGAAAGCGTATACGTGTTATCATGAAATGTGTTATACATATAAATCATTATTGCTATTATAAGATTCTGGAATCGGAGAGAGCTAACAAATAAAATTAAAGAAAAGATCTGAAACTAAAAACCACGTAGAAATGAAGGAATCGACCAAATAACTTATAACATTTAATTCAACTCCCCCCCCCCAAAAAAAAAAAGTAAACAGAGTTTTATAGAGGGTGAATAAAGCTTTAATATGATGTATGTCTTGATCACCTGTGAGATGAATGAGTATTTTCCCCAATTATTTACCGGTCTGCACCCTAAAGATGGTTCACGGCAATCATCAAAACAGCGCCCTCATTATTTCGAGGTAACAGTCAATCGAGAGCGTGAAACTATTTCATAATAATTTTGTCAATTTTCATCGACCTCTTGGATACTGCATCGCCCATATTTATGACATCCAGTTGACGGTGCCCTTTTGGGGCCCTAATTTATACAAACGCGACCCCGTGTAAAGAAGCTTCAAAGTTGCATATAACTTTAGAACAATTTAGCTCATTCGTATTCAATATTGCTTCAGGACGGCCAAAATCCAGCCAAAATCATTTCAGGCACGGTAAAAACATGAAAATATTATTCTACATAATAGACATCATCTGATTTTGTGCTGATTTCACCTGTTCGATCATCACGCGACATGATCGCCGGGGTGACGGTATGGCGAATGCACCTTACACGCAGCCGGCGGCGGTTCCGGTCTTCTGCAGCAATTTTCGGGTAGTTTAATTCAATTCCGGAAGAACAACATTGGACAGATTAGCGACCTTTCTGGAAAAGCACGGGCGCATTTTGAGTTGTCTGCAGGCGTACGATCCGTCGCTACAGGCGCACTATATCCGCCAACACAGCGTCCTACTTGATCGTTCAATATCGTTTTCTGAATCTTGTAACCTAGTCACAAAAGTGGGGTTAACTGATATTTCATCATTGTCCTCTAATTCGAATTTCGCTGACAAACGTCTGGAGTGCGCCTCCCCCCTCCACTAAACAAAAACCCTGAAAACTGCAGAGCCCTGGTGAGGAATTTTCCCTTGTTTCTTGGAGGGTTATTTTTGGGGGGAGGGGTGATGATTGGGTACGTTTGTCGCCCTCTGTTGGCGAGCCCTGGTGAGTAAAATGATGTATCTCACTTAAAGAGCGTCGGTGACCTCTTATATTTTTAGCTCTATATAGTTCTACACCTTTTTGATCCACGGCCTTGATAGATCTACTACAATGAAGGGACAATTTTGCGTTGCGCAAAACCGCGTCCCACAATGCAGCGCAACGTACACCTTCACTGCACATCTCCGGTCGTGCTATAATTTGGGGTGCTATACCCGTATCCACACAATAAGAAAACCCATAATGCCATACGATATTGATTTCCATGGATTTGTGCTCAACCGTAACAATGATTGTCAACAATACCGAGCATTGCGAGAAAGTGTCAGCATCTTTTTGTTTCAGACTAGGAGATTAGAAAAGAACAGCAGAGCTCAGTCTTAAAAACAATTTTTTTTTTTTTTTTTTTTTACAAAATATTCAAGTCTCAAACAGTCGTCTGGTTCTTGATGGGTCGATCCTCAGCCCGCAGGGCAGATGTACCTTCGTGATTGGACGCAAAGCGCGTGAATAGACTGCGGGGTTTTTGAGACGTGTAGTCGTTTGTCTGCGGACAATGCTGAACATGCTCCTCGGTAAGCTTCCCATTGTATCGCCCGGAGATTAATGAGCAACGACCGTTGTCGGTCCCGTTGGCAATTATTTCTTTATATAATGCAAGTCTTTACAGGAAAAAAACGAAGTGTTATAGGTACCCAAGGATCACCAATTTATTTAATTACAGGTGTGTAAGCCACAGGACAAGCGGACAAAATGCCAACATACGTGTGCGCACAAGAGACTAAACATTCAAAACAAAACAAAACAAAAAAACCTATTTCATTTAGCACACATCCTTCTCTTGAAATTCCGCTTAATTTAAATTGTTATTATTATTATTATGGTTTATTTATTTGAATTAAAAGCAGCCCACAGGCTGAAAACATTCAAATTTACAACGGGTATCTTAGTTAAAAGATACTAAAAATACAATTAATACATCTTTAGATTATAAATTAAAAGGTACAAATCATAACGGGAGAAATTATTCATTATCATTAACAGACTTCTAAAGACTTGCTAAGACAAGACATTGCTGATTAAAACTGGAGTGTAAAATTGTTTTAAATATTTTTTAAAAAAAGAAAAAGAGAGTGGATCACAGAGGCTATAAATCCACTTCATTTAAATGCCTACATAGCCAATAATGTCTCTTTGACATTGTGTAATTGTTTTTCAGTTATTATGAATCACTTCGATGATTATTTTTATTAAACAGATCAGAAATAGTTACTGTGCGTTACAAATTGCGAATATTATTGCAGGTGTTCATGTCTATAACAGTGTTACCAAATTGACGTTGTGTTGAAACGTTTGGGAAAATATAAGTACGGGGAAAAATGCAAAACAGCAGATCGGGTAAATTACATGTATATACGCAGATTGCTACAACGACATTTTATTTTTGACTGGCCAGGATTGATCCCTAGATGGCGCTAGACAATAGTGCTGATCGGTCGAGTTGCCGCGTGATTACACGACCGTAAAAAAATAAATCCCACAGTGATTATAACTGTACAAATTACTACATGTTCCGCTGTTAAGTCACAGAGCCTTAGTACGTGTGACGTGATATGCATGGAGGAAAACACATACATCGGATGACGAACTGAAAGTTGTGCAAATGCATACCTGTATACCTGCAGAAACACAGATAAGGCGGTCACTCACCTTGTGTCATTTGACGTGAAGTTTCATTCATCGTCAGAATTGTCATCGTCGTGCTTATTATGTCATCCGTTGGAAGAAAATAATGCAGGTTGTTTTGGAGACCGTCCGATTGAAGTTCGCCCCTCCACTGCCAAAACTCGACCCACAGAAAAGTACAACCTGAGTTGAAACACCATCAGTTGGGCCACTGAAACAAACACACAAAAGGCCACTGAAAATGCACAAACTCAAACTTTAGTAAAAGGCCAAGAGGAGGATCGAACTTTGTTCACTGAATCTTCATCGCAGCTGCACCTTCCGGCTAATTATTGTTTCTGTATGTTTGCAACTCTACTTTATTTCTTTCGTTTACGGTTGAATGGTGCTGTGGGAGGATGTACTGGGGCACACCAATCAACTTGGGTCAACGACTGCCAGTGCACACGACTAAACGTTTTAACGATAATTGTCGGTTGTAATCAATTCAACTATAGGCCTAGCCTCTCGGTGCGAGACCGATTACATGTACCTCCCGCTGACAACTATGTTAACCTGTAACGACTGGTAAGTTCATGTACATTAATTTACTGTCTTAGTTAAAATAATGACACTGGTATTATAACAAAATATAGTATCTTTGTATGTGTATGTGAGAGCTTATAGATTCTCAACGACAAAATACACGGCACCGTACAGGGTGGCGCAAGAAGAAGGAAACCCACTTTTGACAGCAATTATCACCTACTTGTTGGGCATATTTCAAAAATTCAATTAAATGGTATTAAAATATTGATCTTTAAACATAAGTGACGAAAAAAATGATTGCAAATGCATATTTTGTCTCTAATATATTGTAGTTCAAACATTTCATGTGCCAAACCTGTTTGTCCATGGACTGCTTTTTTCCATCCGCTTGACTGTGCTATGGAGCTTAATTTGAAGACAAAAAACACTACACAAGACTAACACGTGGACAACAGTGATTTTGGTGACTTGTATTCAAATTAGCATAATAACGCTATTCTTGCGATTTTTTTAAAAATTATTGTCACCACGTATGATTGAAGAGCTAAACTTCACTACATTATAAAAGAAACTAGTAGAAATCAGTTAAGTAAGTAGTGTAAAATTCCTGTCAAAAGTGGGTTTCTAAGGGATCTAGGCCTAATGCAGATGGGATCTATGATGCAATCACACACAGCCACCAATGATGGACCAAGGACCATGCATTAGACACAACGTGCATGGACAGTTTACATTGATTAGCACAACCCCCGCATTTCCGGCTTCTTTCAATGTACAGTTCTGCTCAATTAAATTTCATGAATCAGACTTTAAAAATAGACTGTCCCATTTTGAGTTCAGAAATGATGGGAAAAGCTCCAAAAAGACAACGCGAAACAAGTCTTCATCTACTTTTGCTAACGATAGTGTTCACATTTTCAGGGTGACCCAAGTTTTTAGGTGTTATCGTGGATGAGAAACTCGACTGGAAAGACCACATTTCTTCCGTCACTAAGACGATTTCCCGGGATACTGGTGTTTTGTCTAAACTTCAATATTTCCTACCTACCTCCGCTCTGTTTTTCCTTTATATCACACTAACCTGCCTTACCTCGGATACACCTCTATTTGCCGACAACCCTATATGTTCTGAAACCCCTATGTTCCGACTGCACATATTCCTATTCCTATTTCCTAACCCAAACCCTAACCCTAACCGGGAGTACACAGTCTTATGTGCGGGTTGTCGAAACATAGGGGTGTCGGAACATAGAACAGTCACCCCTTACCTCAACTTTTGTAATATTGTTTGGGCACAATCTAGCAACAGACACACTTATTCAAAAGCAGGCCATTAGAATAATATGTATTACATCCAACTAGGGACCATACTGCGCCACTATTTTGCATGTATTTGCTGTATATGGAAATGAATGTCTACATGTATTTCAATTGAATTGAATAGAATTCTGTTATTAAGTTCGAAAAGAGCAAATGTTCTACCTGTATGTTGAATGGCTCCGTGTGTATACATTTTAATAGGTTGCTCATAATCAAAAATGAGAATATCATAATGAAATGAACAATTACCCGCATAAAAACAAGCCTCTTCAATGCATTAGGGCCTTTATTCAATCAGTACATGCATTTGTTGATTTAATCTTTTGAAGAGCCCCAAGGAACGGGGGAAATGGATGCTAGGTAGAAACACGTACAAACTGCCCGTGGTGGCAGCTAGATATCTCTCTTTATTGCACCCATGCAATAGTACACATGCACCAAGTTCTGCTCTTAAGCTTTTTGACATGAGTTTGGGCAGCATGCGTGACCCTAAAATGAAATGTCCCCCATAGATACTAAATTTAATATACATGTATTCTTAACTGAACAGTTCAACATGAAATCCAATGAAGTATGAATACGGCTTCCATAGAGCGATGCTACACATCAATATGAGCCGAAGGTATAGGCCTTATGGTGATCATCCGCTTCTGTTACTGAGACTTACAAAAGTGGTACCCCCAATTTATTGGCGCTATCGACCAAAAAAAATGTGATTTGTTTTACCCGTTTGGTTTAATTGTACGAGGTTGATTATGACATATTCTGCAAATTGCTACTCATTACACTGAGGAGTGAAACAGTATTTTGTTTTTGATAATTACAGATTCCCACGACAGCCGGATATTGTTAAATGTCGTGCCAACGACTGTTGCGTGTGCCGAGTATGGCGTCCTGCACGCAAGTGATGGTGAACAAGCAGAGTTGAGCTTGGAGCGCTGTGTCCCATCCACTCAACGCATGGGGCCTGGTCCAGCCGGTTCCACATGAATTCTTGACACTAAGAACAGGGAAACCATGATGGCGAGATGAGAAAGAGCAGACACAAAATCGATGGAAGGCATACCAAAGAGGATTTGGCGCTACATGTAATCCCCGGATTAGAGAGAGATGTTACGCACAGTGACCTTCGGTGGCAGAAAGAAATCAACTTTTACATACATTTTTTATAGCGGAATCATTTCAAATCCAGGATGATCCCTATCTTTGCTGTGTAGGCCTGTAAGGTGATGAGCAAGATTAACGTGGCAGGACCATCAACCTGTAAGTTTCTTTGATGAATACTATCAATACGAATATATCAAAGAAGGCAACTGCAATTGTTACCTCAACAATATAAAAAAAACACGTCATAGTTAAGAATAAGTACACGACTAGAAGTGTCCCTTTCAAGCCGCAGTAGTATACTTTCAAAACTAGAAATGATTACCGACCCTTGTGGTGGAAGGACTTAAGAAAGCTCTCTACAAATTAGGAAGTTGGATGAATCACCTGACATCGTTTCTGGTGAAGCGTAACTTCCCGAAAGTCCTCATGAAGAATCACAACGCACTGTGTAACTCAAGAAACATTATGCATAATGATAAACACATTTTGGCATCTTTGGTAAATATGCAACCGAATTAATGTGTTTCATTACTCCAGGCCAACTGTGATCCCAAAATAATTGATAAGAAGTCTTATAACTATAGCTTGACACAATGCGCCCCTCTTTGCTTAGAAGACATTTCTGCAGGGTAGCGGCGTCTTGTCTCGCAAGATTTCTTTTGATAATGGGAATTCTGGCAGCTTGCTTTGTGGCGAACACGGTGTATCCATTTCATGGGTATTTGCCTACATCTCGGAGAAAGTATTCTGCCATCAACTTGGAGAAAAATTCGAAGGGAGGATCCAGTCTTGGGAGCACAAAACCACGAGCAGGTGTCACAAATGGCACTTTGTCCTTCTCTAAGAAACTTCGGGAATTAAATGTTTTGGTAAATCATAGCCATAAAATAAATGCACCTTTGAGCAGAGTAACTCCTGTCTTGACTTCGGAACAAAGTGTTGTTCTCCGGCAGGAAAAATTGCCGGACGCAATTCAAGACAGTGTTTTAGTTCCAGGTTACATCCATGGGATATTCTGGAGTAATAAGGCAGAGGATTCAATTCAAAGGGAACACAGAGACATTAGTGCCACAGAATTAGCCAAAATGACCAGAGAAACCTCAGTTATAAGAATGGTTCCCGGATGCGGTCATTCACAGAACCGGTTATTAACCTTTCAAAATGGCTGCCAAGTCTGCTGTCGCTACCGGAACAGTCTCGATCTCATTCAGGGTGAAATTTACGCCTACTCGCTGTCACAGATCCTACACATCCAAAACCTTCCGCCAACCACAGTCGGCGTTATAAATGCCACTGGTAGCCAGTGGGATGCCGTGAGGACGAATATGACCGGCGCTAATTGGCTGGACGGGCACCGCGTCATTTTCAGCCAATGGATTCCGAATCTCGTTCCCGCCTTTTTGCCCAAGGTCTTTCAGAAACTCGACAATCGTCTGCATCCCCCGGATATCATCGGACTGGGCAGCGCCTCGGAAATCTCCCAGCTCGTCCAGTGGTCGGACATGATCGTCTTGGACTACCTGACCGGGAACATGGACAGAATGGTGAACATGCTGGTGAACCAGCGCTGGAACAGCTTCATCATGGACAGTCCCGTTCACAACCTGGAGCAATCCATGGTGACGGGCCAGCTGTATTTCCTTGACAACGAGCTGAGTTTCATCCACAGCTACCGCCTCCTGTACAGATACGGCCACTTCCACGCAGAGATGCTGCGATCCCTGTGTGTATTCAGACTCAGCACTGTGGACAATTTGAAGAGACTTCAAAGCGAGGGAAATATCTGGGAGAGAATGTGGGATTTTGCTGTGACTTCCGACTTGTTGGAATCTAAACAATTACCCAGACTTTCTCGAAAGAACATAGACATTCTGAAATCTAGACTTTCTGACGTGCTGAATCAAGTTAAATCTTGCCAAAAGATGTATCCTCATGAGCACCGTCATTCAACTAAATTCAGAGAATGAAGCACGAAAAATCAAACACAATACGACACGGTTGTTGGAAAAGGAAAAAAAAGGAAGATTGCATAGTTTGAGAATGCAACTTTCAGTGGGGCATTCAGTATTTAAAAAAAGATATTGTTGGATCATTATTTTAATCTCAATTTGCGAATAAAGGTATGCACTTTAGCATTTTACTATTTAGTGGCCCCATTAGTAGTATAACATTGGTCAGCGGATGAACGGGAGGGGGCGGGGTGTTGAACTCACTTCCCCCCTAGATCCGCCATTAACCCTCCCATATACTAATTTAAACAGTCACAGACAGTCAAAATGTTCATCCACTTCTTCTGCTATACTTTTAACACAGGCTAGTCATGTACCAAAATGTCAGATCATTATGTCAAGCAAGCACTGTGACTAGTCAAATTCAGTCAACAGACCATGAACAGACAAAGCAGGCAAGTTGTAAGCACAGCTGGCTTATCAATCACTCACAGTCAAAGCAAGCTGTGTAGTTACATAAACAGTCACGGTCAGTCAATCCTGCTATATAGCCTATGTAGGCTGGGAATTCTTAACTGTTGAAAACAAAACAGTCACTTGATTGATTTTGACTGAAAGGGCAACTTGGCAAAGAATGTATGTTTGCATAGGAGTTCATTGTACTTATTACAACTCTTGTATTATCATGTTAGATGACAGCCACAAGCAGGAAAACCTATTGATGCCCAATGCGTGCATGTGTGGAACGAAAATCGTTCTTGTTTTAATCTCAGACAGTCATCTTGATTAAACTGACATCCTCAGTTTAACGATGTGGACTGGTAGATTATGATTTTCTTGGGTTTTTGGGGAATGCGAGTTCGTTACAGTCAAGTGTCACTCACCCAATTCTGTTCCGACATGTCCGATGTGTGTGTGCGGTACTGTCCAACTGTTCTCCCGCACGGTGGCTGGCGGTAGAATTTGCCTCGACTACCGCGAGACGAAACCGATCCTGGTCCCGCGAATATATATTTACAAATGTTCACAAGGTTACCGACGGACGGACGAAGACGACGAGAATTAACTAACTAGTATAAAACTTGGAATTGCTGACGAATAACGATGATAAACTGGCAAAACTTGGCACTTCGAATTTACAGGAACGCGACGTTATTAAGACGTTAGAACGAAAAAGGGGCACGTCCTTCGCACGTGTTTGTGAACCAACGAAAAGTCTATGTGAAACGCGTATTATGTACAGGTACCAGCGACACGCGAAAGTGCTGACAGGTCAAAGTATGACGAAATGCTGACAAAGGTCAGAGTTCGCGCGGGGTGGTCACCACATCAGCCCCCTCCAGAGAGCTTCTGGAAGAAGTGATCGAAGAAAAAAAACCACATATATATACAATATTTACAGCGTTCAACCACAGTCGAACTGGGAGAGGTGCGCGGGCCAGTGAACCCGACGGCCGGTGCGTGTTGTTCGCTCGGTCGTGGTACTGTCCTGATCAACTGGAGCAGGCAGGGGAGGTGCCACCGGCGGGTTTTGAGGAGTTGGCACTGGCGGTTTTGGCGATGTTGGTTGTGGCAACGCAGTTGAGGGATCCATCTCAAGATACGCGACTTTCAATCTATCCAAACTCACTGTGTCGCTCTTGCCGTTGATGTCCAGTGTATAGTATTTGTCTGCTCGCTCAAGTACACGATATGGGCCCTTGTACGGAGGTTCGAGTGGTTTGCGCACATGATCACATCGGACGAAAACGTGTGTGCAAGACAACAAGTCCTTGTGAAGCTGTGTGGTGCGGGTGTGCAGTCGTGTAGGTGCTGGCGCTATCTGACGCATGACGCGTTTGAGGCGATGAACATAATCTCCTGGGTCTAATCCAGCATCATTGACGGGTGCGACAAACTGTCCAGGGAGGCGCAATGTAGTTCCAAAGACGAGTTCCGCTGTCGAACACCCAATGTCCCGTTTGACGACTGTTCGGATCCCCAGCAGAACAAGAGGGAGCGTTTCCGTCCACCTGTTGGGCTCGTCTTGTGCTTTGAGTGAAGCTTTCAACTGTCTGTGGAAGCGCTCCACTAGTCCGTTTGCGATAGGATGGTACGAAGTAGTGCGGATGCGTCGACTTCCAAGTAATGTTGTCAAGGCGTTGAACAGGGCTGATTCGAATTGTCGGCCGCGGTCGGTGGTGATTGTCGATGGTGTGCCATATCTTGTTACCCAATTGCTCACAAACGCTCTGGCGACAGTTTCTGCAGTTATGTCTGGGATCGGAATGGCTTCCGGCCACCTTGTGAAACGGTCAATGCACGTGAGTAGGTATGACTGACCGTTGGACGGTGGAAGTGGGCCGACAATGTCAATATGCACGTGGTCAAAACGGGCATCAGGGGTGATGAAGGTTCCTAGTGGTGTGATGGTATGCTTGTGCACCTTGGATTTCTGACAACGGATGCAGGTTTTAGCCCACGAACGAACATCATGGTTCATGTTGGGCCACACAAAACGTGCGCTGACTAGCTTGAGAGTGGCTCTGATTCCGGGATGCGACTGGGAATGCAAGGAGTCGAACACTGCTCTTCGCATCACCTTGGGGACGAAGGGTCGAGGGGTGCCGGTAGCCATGTCACAAGCTAGGGTGTTCTTGCTTGCAACCAGCGGAATGTCCTGTAGCTGAAGAACCGACTGCTGTTTGTGTTGGAGTAAGTCCTCATCATTGCGCTGATGCTCGGCCATGGCCTGGAAATCGATGGTAGATGATGACATGGCAGAGAATGTGTTCAGGCTAATGCGTGACAACGCGTCAGCGACGTCGTTGTGTTTACCCTGAACATGTCTGATGTCAGTTGTGTACTGCGACACGTAGTCAAGTTGTCGGATCTCGCGGGGGGAGTATCTATCCGAGCTTGCAGCGAGTGCGTGTGTCAGCGGCTTATGATCTGTTAAGATGGAGAATGCGCGACCCTCGACAACATGGCGGAAGTGGCGGATGGCAAGGTAAGCCGCTAACAGCTCCCGGCCGAACGTGCTGTACTTGGTCTCCGCAGGTTGCAGCTTTCGTGAGAAGAAAGCAATGGGACGCCAGATGTCATGTTCCAGCTGTTGCAGGACTCCACCAACGGCGAAATCAGAGGCATCGACCATCAGGCTTAACTCAGCATCGGATCGAGGATGGGACAAGCGAGTTGCATTGATCAAAGCAGACTTGACTGCTTCGAAGGCATCGATTGCCGTGTTGGTCAGTTCGATTGTCTTCTTGGGTTTTCCAGCGAGGAGGTCGGTCAGAGGTCGTGCCAAGGCAGCACAGTGGGGGATGAAGCGGCGATAGAAGTTGACCAGTCCAAGAAATTCGCGCAATTTCTTGGTTGAATTGGGGACTGGGAACCGTTTGATCGCGTCAACCTTTGTGTCCAGTGGCCGAATACCGTCCTGGTCGATCTGGTGGCCTAGGAAGTGTAGTGACGGCACACCAAATTCGCACTTGGCGGGATTCACCACAACACCGTACTGATCAAGCCGCTCGAAAAGCGTTCGAAGATGCGACTCGTGCTCTTCTTCGCTATGGCTGGCGATGAGTAAATCGTCGATGTAGGCGTATACGAAATCCAACCCGTGTAACACTTTATCGATGAAACGCTGAAACGTCTGGGCTGCGTTTCGCAGTCCAAAAGGCATGCGCAAGAATTCGAACATGCCAAATGGAGTGGTGATGGCCGTCTTCGGAATGTCACTCGGCTCCACGGGGATTTGATGGTACGCTCGGACTAAATCCACCTTCGAGAAAACAGTCTGGCCATGCAAAGACGAAGTGATGTCATGTACATGTGGGATTGGATAGCGATCAGGGACGGATGCATTGTTCAGAGCGCGGTAATCCCCGCATGGTCTCCAATCACCCTGTGTTCCTTTCGGCACCATATGCAATGGCGATGACCAACTACTATTGGAGGGACGGATGATGCCCAATTGTAGCATGTGGTCGAACTCCGCCTTGGCGATTTTCAATTTGTCCGGAGCAAGGCGTCGTGGCCTGGCGGATACAGGAGGGCCTTTAGTTGTGATGTGATGGGTGACATCATGTTTGGGTGTTGCATCCTTAAAGCAAGGTTTGGCAATGGCAGGGAACTGACCCAAAATGGCTGTGTATTGAGTGTTCGGGGATGGGCCAGCAAAAACAGGGCTGAGAACATTGGTACTTGTTGCAATGCCTTGAATGCTAAGACTAGTGGTGGAATCTATGAGTTTTCTGTCCTTCATGTCAACCAATAACCCGAAATGGCGAAGGAAATCTGCTCCCAAAATTGCGACTGGTACATCAGCAACTGTAAAAATCCACCTGCATGTACGCCTAAGACCCAAATCAATTGTCATTGAACGCTCACCGTATGTGTGAATCCGTGTCTTGTTGACTGCCTCGAGCACAAAATCACTCCTGCAGCACTGCTTGTCTCGTGGCGTTGGAGGGAGGATGCTGACCTCAGCGCCGGTGTCCACGAGGAACTTGGAGCCTGTGATTTTGTCATATACATGGAAAAGGCGACATTGATTGGGTGTGCCAGTGGATGAAGTCGCCCCTATCCGCTGGCCTGCTGGTTTCCCTGGGCCGTGTTGGAACTGTGGTTGCGTGTGTAGTTGCATGGTTCCTTGCAGTTACGAGCTTTGTCCCCGTATTTCCAATGGTACCAGCAGGAATCAGTAGGGTTGTCCCCCGACGCAGAAGAACTGCGATCGCGTCTGTGCTGGCTTTGGTCGCGACTGCGGCTCCTCGACCGACCGTGTTGATACTGGTTCTGGCGCACCAACAACTCCATCTGGGCCGTGAGCTTTTCGACTTGAGCTTGAAGCAACTGTATCTCCGATGCAGCAGATGGCTTGACTGCAGCAACAAGTGCTGGTGCTGGAACGGCAGCACAGGCCTGAGCTGGTGACGGGGAAACTTCAACGATTTTGTCCGCGAGCTTAGCGAGTTGTGCGATGTCGACGTCGCTTGTCGAGGCCAAGATCAATTGGATGTTTGTTGGCAGGCGTTGCATGAACAACTGCTTCAGGATTGCAGGCTCCAGTGTGTTATTGCCGAGGAGTTGTTCCATGGTGCGAAGTAACTGCGAGGGCTTCTTATCTCCAAGCTCTTCTGTAGTCAACAGTTTTTGGAGGCGCTTTCGCTCCGACTCGCTAGTGCGTTTGATGAGCTCCTCCTTCAGTTTGGAATATGGGTTATCAGCCGGTGGGTTGACTAACAAGTCCCTTACTTCCTGCGCAATGGATGGTTGTAGAGATGCGATCACGTACGAGTATTTCGTGAGCTCCGATTTGATGCCCCGGGTAAGAAACTGCGCCTCAACTTGTGCGAACCATATCACCGGGTCGTTGGGCCAATACGGTGGGAGTTTCAAAGCTACTGCACTGACTGGTGATGCTCCAGAAGACCCTCCAGAATCTGGGTTTTGCGGCTCCGATTTGGTAGCCATCGCACGTTTTTGGGTCACCACTTTGGGGAATGCGAGTTCGTTACAGTCAAGTGTCACTCACCCAATTCTGTTCCGACATGTCCGATGTGTGTGTGCGGTACTGTCCAACTGTTCTCCCGCACGGTGGCTGGCGGTAGAATTTGCCTCGACTACCGCGAGACGAAACCGATCCTGGTCCCGCGAATATATATTTACAAATGTTCACAAGGTTACCGACGGACGGACGAAGACGACGAGAATTAACTAACTAGTATAAAACTTGGAATTGCTGACGAATAACGATGATAAACTGGCAAAACTTGGCACTTCGAATTTACAGGAACGCGACGTTATTAAGACGTTAGAACGAAAAAGGGGCACGTCCTTCGCACGTGTTTGTGAACCAACGAAAAGTCTATGTGAAACGCGTATTATGTACAGGTACCAGCGACACGCGAAAGTGCTGACAGGTCAAAGTATGACGAAATGCTGACAAAGGTCAGAGTTCGCGCGGGGTGGTCACCACAGGTTTAGCTAACTAACTAAATGCACCCCAAGCTGTCGTGACATCAGTAGGAAGCCTTGATGTAATCAACAGAGGGCGTACTTCAAGTAAATACGAAGGTTAGTATGCTCACGGTAGTTATTTATGTCATTTATTATGTGAAAACCGACCCATGACATGTAAAAAAAATGAATCCACCAACATTAGAAGTCTTGCAAAAAAACGGATGTGGAGAATATTGCCGGCGATCAGCTGACTGCCTACAAAATAGAATAATTCCATTGTACACGTTTGACACGAGTAGGACTGACCTACCAGTTACCTTGACTTCAAGTACCCCCTCTATCGACGTACTGACACAACGTAATGTGACGCATGCACCATTAGTCTGGTTCCCAGACCTGACAATTATTCCCGACGCTCACGTCCAAATTGTAGGTCAGGCAGCCTCCGTGGCTAAAAATAAACATGACGACATCGATGGTCCTTTTCTAAAGCTCGGCTTCATTTCCGATTTCGCTTTATCACTTATAGCTTTTAATGTTCTGATCAAATTTTTCAATAAATCACTTGCTTCGAAATATCATACAATTATGATAATACAGTTTGATATTACTGTAAGATAACATTGACTAATGTTGATCTGGAATGTTCAAAATTAGGTACCCAAATAGCTCTGTTAGCAGGCGGAGCTGAATGAAGACCATACGATCCGAGTATACTTGATGCCCAAAATCGTAGTTGAATTTCAAGTTTTCTAAATGAAACCAATGAATATTAATTATCAAATCATTTTAAAACAAATTTAATAAGCAATTAGCAGTTAATTAAACCTATATTATACTCGGAAATACTCGGGCGCTATCCGATTGTCGACGAAATCGATATGGCAAACTTCGGACATTTTCGGAAAAAGGAGGAATTCCTCCCGTTTTAGTCACGTGAGGTAAATTGTAATACAATGTGTCACCGGAGGCTACCTGACCTAAGATTCATCAGGAATAGTCAGAATCTTTTGGTCTGGGAACCAGACTAATGCACCATTCCCACTCGGAAAATGCTCCATGGGTGTACTGCATCCATTTTATCGCTGGCCACCTATACCCCTCCTTCTTATTCCTCCATGGCTACCCAATCCAAGAAGTGAGGGTTGCCAATTTCAGACTGACCAAATGCCCAACTCGGGGCACCATCGTTATCGAGATAACTATGATGGACACAAGACGAGGTCGCTGTTGGGATTTGGTAAACACAAAGACTTACCCGATCCGAATAGCGCCCTCGTATATTGTGTCCACCATACATGTATCTCAAAAAGGCTAATGGTGCAGACCTCAGACCTGTAAATAGGCCCAGAATTGCCTACGTGGCCAAATCACGATTTGTATGCCCTCAATTTATTCGCTATTAGTGCATTTTGTGGACCATAAACTTGAAGGTTTGTAAACAGAAAAAAAAAGGAAGAAGAAGAACATGGTTCGAAGCCTAGCCGTGCACAGGAGTGCGAGCGTGTATTTCTGTGAAATTCGGATAAAATTGGGCCCTAAAATTGCTCTATTTTGCAATGGAACGCAGGCATCGTTTTTCAAAATGGCGATGGCCATAGGACTACTTTTAGAAGTGATCATTTTTGGATGAAATTTCCTCCCAAAATTCATCAAAAACCACCCCAAAATTGAACAGAACACGAAACATGATGAGATAAGCTTTAATTTGATGGGTGTCTCAAACACCTTGGAGAGTTGCGAGTATTTAAAAAAAAAATTGGAAATACATGTACTCGTAATTATCACTGAGGTCTATGTGATTCGATTTACAGGTCTGCATCCCAATGGCATTGCCAGTAGAGCGTTGGCAGTGGCGTAGCCAGGAATTTTTCAGTGGGGGACGCTGGGGGGCTGGAACATTTCATGGGGGGGGGGGCGTCATGTAGATCAATGATAATTTTTTTAGAAACTCAAAATCTCAGTGGAGGGGGGGGGGGGCGACTGGGGGCGACAAGGTTTCATGGGGATGGGGGGGGGGCTGTCCCCCCCCCCCCCCCCCGTGGCTACGCCACTGAGCGTTGGGTAAACTCCGCGATCTCAAGTCACCCAGTCCCGAATCCACGTGACCGGCTATGCAAATGAACACAGGTATTCAATGTTCAGCTGTAACCTTAGACCTAGCCTATAAGATTGACTTGATTAAAACTGTGGGCTAATTTGAAAGTACATGGCTCAAAAAGATTGTGATGGTCACAACGAAGTCAACACATTATTTCGAATAACAAAATTGTTTGCATTACTGAGTCGGTCGAACCGTTAAACCATAATCCACTTGACCAACATGTCCTTAGTTTTCGTGTTATGATTACTGTTTGGAAATCCCATTACTGCTCGTGCAAATTGGACTTGTCGGTGGCAACGACAAAAGACACATTTTTATTTGCAAACAACGTCTACACGAGTGTTAAACATCACAGGATATGAAATACTTTCACACGAAACAATAAAAAAAATTTTTTTTAAATGTTAATTAAAATTTTACATGTTCAAAATGTTCCTCTACTCGACCATTTTCTGGACTAAGAAGAGGTGCAATTTGAAGTTTATTTACCCAACGGATTGTTTTGAATCAAATAAAATTTAGAAATAAGTTAACTCAGGTGCCTCAGAAAAGCACCCATAATATAGTAATGAGTCATATGTCTACTAATAGCCGTATAACTTCCCCATGGACGATCGGTACATCAAATGTTGCGAAATCACCGATTTATAGATGTACTTGTCCAATATTTCCTACCTCCTATCATGTGATATGAGGATCGGAGACCAGTCTACAGGGTGAACCCAACAAAAGATTCTTCATGAGAAGAAAATTGAATTTGTTGAAAAGCACGTAAAAATACATCTTTAAAGCGCGATCAGTACATCGAGTATTGCGACATCACTATATGCTTTCTTCAAATAAAAAATACAACAAAAGCGTGAAGGGCATGTCGACTGCATGTTGTTTGTCCACCGGTTGAGCTCTGCATTTTGGTGTATGGGCCACACCGAACAAACACGCCATTCACATGTAAATCTGACGGCAACGCATGACAGGCTTACACGTAAAGTGATAAAAAGTTAGTTGTCGTGTTTAGTTTATCGTTGAATACCTACTGAAAGGAGTTTGGAAGCTTGTTGTTGGATTTTTATTTGGACTTCCCGTTTCACGAATTTCGCAATATTCGGCCTTTTAGAATGAATAGGCAGTTACCCGGTACAAAGGCAGCATTACCCAGTACAAAGGCAGCAATGATTATGTCATGTGGAAACGACGTTCAGGATTTTTCTTTGGTTTTTCGAATTGGTTATAACTCCATGGTTATAAGAAACAAAGGATCCAAATTCAATAAACCTGGTTACCTGTACATATCTCCAAGAAATATGATTGCTGACATCTCGTTCGTGAAATGGCTCGACATTCACGAGTGAGCCCTTTTTTCGTGAGCTAGCTTTCTTGCAATTAATGTTCTTTTTGTGCAAGTACTGCATGAAACATGGATGAAACAGTTTAACACGGGGTAAGGGGGAAACCTTCACCCCCACCGTCCAGCGCACCCCTCCTCTGCGTCCTAGTAGGGCGTGTGTGCTGAACTAAAGGTCTGATTTCTTGGGCTGGGGATATTAGTTAAGATGAGAAGATGACTCATTGTTCGGCTCATCAATATACACGCCACTGAAAAAGGACGAACCCAATGTTTCATTGTTCCGACAGTTCACTGTATCTTCTGGTCATAGTGGTGTTTCTGAAAAAGCTGATACTACTGTTTGTAATAGTACTTCTTTTCCTTTTTTTTTAATCTGGGCATGAGGCAGACTTGTTTTCGAGTCACATAAACTCACCTCTTCTGAGTCTGAGTCATTAAGGACGAGTCCGAGTCACAAAGATCGAGTCCGAGTCACCTTCATAGATCACTACATATGATTGGAAGGGGGTCTAAACAATGTTCGCCAAATCCCGATGTTCCCCAAAATCCTCTGGGTTAGGGTTAGGGTTGGGGAACATAGGTATGCACCCATTGGAAGGCACTGAAAGACGAGTGTCTGGAAAGGATAAGACTGTTACCGAACACTATCAAGCTTGCATTTACGCAAAATCAAGTGTGGCCACTGGGGTTCATAAAAACAATCACCCAACATGTCCACCCCGACCAAATCGAACAGAAAGTAAAGAGGGTCATTCTTGTTTAATGTGATGTACATTTTGTATGTCTTGATAACCTGCGAGCGCACCGAGTATTTTTCCCAACTTTTTAGAAATGGGAACATTTATCACAGATGCCTACGGGAATGTATTATCCGGTCTGCATCCATCAGGTAAATGGGGCCAGCCTGAGATGCTCAGGGGCCAAATGGTTTGTGCATGTCTTCTTACAAGCATGTACCCATCACGTGCCTCCGGTATAACCGTCCTTAAAAACTTAACCCTGTTCTGCGTTCAAAGACTGGCCCATTATTGGCCTATTGAATGAGCCAACAAAGGCTCAATGCCCTATTGTTATGGATCCGGCTGAACCACCCCTCGTCTGGGATGCTTTGCTATTCAAACTCACTGACCGTATATAGAAAGTGCGGGTTGGAAATTCTTCAGTCGAACAGGTCGGGGTTGGGCTTTTTGAAAACGGGTACGTGGTGCATGTCTGTTTCTGCATCGCCCAAAACTTTCCATTCTGGAATTGCAATATTTCAGGCAAACTTTGGGGAAAGAGATTGTCTCGATTGAGAATCATACTGGGGTAAGACTACCGTCTTCACGATGGAGATGTAGCTGAACAGAGACCCCGGTGTATCGGTCTTGGAGAGCAAAATCTTGGCCTGAAATTGGAGACTTTTGATTCTGTCAAAAGTGGATGCCGTGAAGTGTGCGTTGCGTTGCAGCTGTTAACCAGTGGATGCTTTGCTCAATGTGTTTGGGTACACAACAACTATCAGTCGATCAGCGGTGCAGTCGTCTGATTCCACCCGAAGGTGAACCTACTGCTGATTGGGATTAGCAATCACCTCATCTGATGTAGAGGTGAGTGTAAAACATCTGGATTGAGATGTAAAATATAGTTTTATACATTTCAATTAATTTGGGTTAAACTTTGATACAAGAAAGAATGAAGTATCCATGCGCCACATTGTTGTGTACATTACTGAGCCAATTGAAGTCATAGACGTTTAAAGTAGTTTATAGCCAATTTTGGATATGTTGCTTCCACTCCCGAATTAAGAGTTTTTAAAATATCTTCAAAGGCTTAAGGCTAACCATCATCGAGATTATGATATAATAACAAGTGGTATTGTACTGTACATGTATATATTTCCTTAGTCCGAAAATTTGGGACTATCAATAATGTGTATGAGAGTCCCAAAACTTAAGGTATTGAAAACACGAAATACAAGAAAATAGACGCGGGGCACCTGAAACAACCAACACCGCTTCAGTATACTGCATCAATCAAGAGTGCCAAAAGAAACATCTGGCATGTCTGGTACTAGTCTCTATTTCTACACATTTCTCCATAGTCAGCCACCAGACTAATGACAACAAATGAAGATGTCACCCTTTTCAAATTAGTTGGACCATGATGCGTGGTTGGACATGTACCAGTCTAGTCTTTAGCCTCAATTTGAAATCACTTGACTTCCCTCTCATTAGCCCCATAAATGTGGCCTATTTACTGGACTGCCTCCGTAAACATAGGTCACACGTCCACATGTACAAAAATCGTGTCGACTTTGCCAAATTTTAATTTTCACATTTAGGCTTAGTTTGTAGAATTTTTTTGCTTTAGAAGCATACTCACCCACTTTATAGGCTAGTCAGAAAGTGCTGCCTTTTTCAGATGTCTAATTTTTGTGAAATTTCATGTTGAAATTTTGATACGCAAACGTGTAAAAATGAATCTGAAAATTTCACGAAAAATATACATCTGAAAAAGGCAGCACATTCTGATTAGCCTATAAAGAGGTTGAGTATGCTTCTAAAGCAAAAAAAACCCTACAAACTAAGCCTTAATGTGAAAATCAAAATTTGGCAAAGTCGACACGATTTTTGTACATGTGGATGTGTGGCCTATGTTTACGGAGGCAGTCCAGTAAATAGGCCACATTTATGGGGCTACCCTCTCAAGTGCAGAATATTGAGGGAAAAATCTCCTTTTCAAATTGGTTGGTGAAATACTGTGGATATTTTCCTTGCACAATGAAAATTTTGGAGAATTTTGCTGGCTAAAGAGTGAGTAAAGTTGGCCTGATTTCGTTTTGCATGTTTTTTCAGCACTCAGGGTCCCAGTCTGATATTTTCTTCTTGTTTTTAAGGTGATTTTATTGTGGTCTAACCAGAATTAAACACTTTCCCACAATACACATGTTTCATGATAACCTGAAATTGGACGTCCCAAAAACAATTTGTACGTAAATCAAACATAATTACATACCTTGATTGATTTTCACTAGGCTAGCAAGTTTGCTTGCATGCTGGCACTTTGAAAGAAATATGAGCGAAGTTGGAAAAATATTTAAAAAGAATGTAGTATCCCACTTCTTTGGTTGTGTACAAAGTCAAGGTATTTTTAACGAAAAAAATGGAAATTGTTCTCAGTCCCATATTCATGTCTTTTCAATATTTTTGCAATGACTGACCTTCACTAAGATAATATATGGTGAAAAAGTTCCGTCGGGATGTAACATTCTTTCTAAAAATAGATGACAGATTTTCTTTCAACATTCTTTCCAAATATAGATGACAGATTTTCTTTAAAAATGGAAAATAGCATTGTTAATCATTTTGTGTGAGGTATCACAGGTATCTTCCAGAATAAACAAAATCCCTCATTGTGTCCTCGAGGTCATCAAATTTATGAAATAAAACCTACCTTGTTGAAAAATTGTTGGGAATTATGAGTTCAGGTCAATCGTGTCAGCCACGAAAACACCATTGTTCCATTGTAATTCGCAAAAAACAGCAAAGTTTACGACCTGTCTTTTTCGGAATAATATCAATTGTCAAACATTTTATATTGTTCCCTTCTGGCGTAATTCTGTTTCCATACGTGTGCATGTAGTCACGTTGGTTCTATGAAATGAGTTTTGTCAAAAAAATACGCGCATGTTTCTAATGAACATTTAATCCTTTTTTGTTTGTTTACTTTTTTTATGTTGAGATACCCTGTTGTCAATCCTGTTATACGATTCTGCAATCTTTAAACTTATTAACAGTGTTAGGCCCAAAAAAAAAGTCGGTCTCTGGTCAGCGCACGCGTCGATTTTTGTTGTATCTACAACAGCGATCTCTATTGCCGCACCACCTGAAATTTTTGTACCAAGGAGCACCAAGGAATGGGGAAATTGCACAAAGGCAAGTGATGGAGGGCACCGAGGCGAATGATGGAGGACACCAATGTATATGAGGACAAAACAAAATCAAAATAGAACCCACCCTGTCTTGTACAATCCAAGCTTGAAAAAAAAAGCCAACCCCCCCCCCAAAAAAAACCGCGTCGCCGCATCAATTCCGGAACTTTGGTGTTACCGGAGACCGACAATTGGCCTTAGAAGTGCTGATATTTTGTAAAACGTTATACAAGACAATGATCAATGACTTCACATCCGCCGTATGTTTAAAAAGTTACTTGACTTTTCATAATCCAAAGCCATTAACTGAACTGAAATTGATGCAGCGGTAACATGATTAGAGATCAGTGGCGTAGTCAGGAATTTTTCAGGGGGGGGGGGGGCTGGAACATTTCATGGGGGGCGTCATGTAGAACAATGATACTTTTTTTTAAAAACTCAAAATCTCAGGGGGGGGGGGCGACTGGGTGCGACAAGGTTTCATGGGGGGGCTGTTAAAGTATACATGTAGTGAAGGACATTGCCTTCAATAAAAGAGGTGTTTGGTTATATCACATCTAATTACCGTAAATTGCCTGTTTTTACAGCTGAATCCACAAAAACAAATTCAAAAAATAACGCAGATGACTATATTTTTAGCTGAGTTTTGAACCTATACGCTATATTTAGGATATTTTGAATATCCCTTCTTCCGCTTGAGCACCCTTGAAAGCTAAAGGTTTTCACACTACTGTCTCGCCTTATCGTGTTGATTCAACACGGGTTCACCGTAAGCGGAATCAGACCCGTATAACACCACGGTGTTGCCGGTCCGGGTCGGCTGTAGATTTGGGAATTTCTGCCCGCGTACAGCTTCCCAACCCTGGTCATGTAGATCGAGCGCCAGACCCGTGGATCATAGCCGTGTTTGGTTCTTGCTAGTGTGAAACTGGTTCCCCGGCAATCTCCTTGTTGGACCCGGATCCGACACGGTGATTATGAACAGAATTGAAAGGCCTTAAAGAAATTGACAAAAAAGCTTAACAGATTGCTTGAGGCTGGGTCACGGGTCTTGTTAGATGGGAAAAAATGATTTCACGAGATCCTACATATTGGATACATTTTAAACATAGGAGCAAACTAAAGACATTTCCCTTAAGAGATCGTAAAAGTACAATGAGATATTTTTTGAGTTAATCGCATTTAGAAGATTATTGTCAGTGAGAAGATTATAACAATTTGTATTAAAGACTTCTTAGGTAAAGAAGAAAGGGTTATAGTATACATGTAGTGAAGGACATTGCCTTCAATAAAAGAGGCGTTTGGTTATATCACATCTAATTACCGTAAATTGCCTGTTTTTACAGCTGAATCCACAAAAACGAGTTCAAAACATAACGAAGATGACTATATTATTAGCTGAGTTTTGAACCTATTCGCTATATTTTGGACATTTTGAATATCCCTTCTTCCGCTTGAGCACCCAAGGCTTTTCACACTACTATCTCGCCTATAATTATACCCGTGTTAAAATCAACACGGGTTCACCGTAAGCGGAATCAGAAGGCCTTTTCACACTACGAAAAATCTCCGTGTTGTACACGGGTCCGAGACTCATATAACACACCGGGGTTGTCGGGTCGGTTCGGCTGTATAGATTTGGGAATTTCTGCCCGCGTACAGCTTCCCAACCCTGGTCATGTAGATCGAGCGCCAGACCCGTGGATCATAGCCGTGTTTGGTTCTTGCTAGTGTGAAACTGGTTCCCCGGCAATCTCCTTGTTGGACCCGGATCCGACACGGTGATTATGAACAGAATTGAAAGGCCTTTAATAAATTGACAAAGCGTAACAGATTGCTTGAGGCTGGGTCACGGGTCTTGTAAGATGGGAAAAAATGATTTGACGAGATCCTACATATTGGATATATTTTAAACATAGGAGCAAACTAAAGACATTTTCCCTTAAGAGATCGTAAAGGTACAATGAGATATGTTTTGAGTTAATCGCATTTAGAAGATTATTGTCAGTGAGAAGGTTATAACAATTTGTATTAAATACTTCTTAGGTAAAGAAGAAAGGGTTATAGTATACATGTAGTGAATGACATTGCCTTCAATAAAATAGGCGTTCGGTTACATCACATCTAATTACCGTAAATTGCCTGTTTTTACAGCTGAATCCACAAAAACGAATTCAAAATAGAACGCAGGTGATCCTACATATTGGATACATTTTAACCCTAAAGAGGCCGGGGGGCGGAATCCGCCCCCCCCCTCAACATTTTCCGTGATAGCCTCTAAAAAGATTTTTTTCGCGACCCGAGCTGTTATGACTTTTTAGCCTCGAGCTTTGCGCATCTTTTGATACCAAAAACATAAAAATCGGACCACGGGTTGCCGCGTAGCGAAAAATTTTCCGGCGCTACGCGCCGTGAAAACTGAATTTTCGCATATACGTCGTGTGCACAGAGCAGAATTGCCATTCGTACATATGAATAATTAATTAGCCATAATTCCAAAACCCTTTGACCTATAGTCATGAAATTTCTTGGGTATGTTTAGGAAGAGTTGCTCTATGCATGTGCCGAGTTTCAAAATTCTTCGTCACTCGATGGCTGAGATCTTAGGGGGGGGGGCGGATCCCCCCCCCCCCCCGGCTGAGAGATGGTCAAAACAACCCGGCCCCTTTAGGGTTAAACATAGGAACAAACTAAATACATTTTTTCCCTTTGGCTCACATCATTCGGTCAATCATATGACACGTGACGCATTTGATCAAATTTGTTAACTCAAATTAGATTTCTGAAAAGGACAATAAATTTTATCCCATATTCATAAATACCTAAGACAGTTTACCCATTCCTATTTGTCGAGAGCCCGTCACGTGGCCGGTCTTAAATGGATGATAAAGACACGGCTGACTGATTTATTTTAAGGGGTTGGACCGTGAGGGACAATTTTGTGCAACCCTTGTTCACTTGGCTAATGGGACGTGAAATAACAACGACGTAATCAATTTTCGTCGTGAAAATACGTTTGCAAATGTATCGACGACTCATTACGACGAAATACACGCAACAAAATAATTTGACCATTTTCATACACGATGTGAGATCCATTACAAATATTTTGTTCCTGAAGTGCAGGCTTGCCGGCATGGCTTCTACTCCATCTACATGTATATCACCCATTTTACCTTGTTATTGTTCTTTGTCGTTTTAGTATGTGTGTCCTTGTTTTTATTGTTTTTTGGGTCTAGGTATAACAAAGGCTGACGCATTCATCCACTATTTGACAAATAACTCTTCTCTTTCAAACTTTCATGTTCAATTTTGCAGGAACATCACCCACTGAAGAGGGTGACGAATAGACGAATGTGACGCTGCCTGGTGCCGCATCCAATATTCCTGTCATTCAAGGTCACCTTCAGCTGTTTCAATGACGAAGATCAATAGGTGTTCACCAGACAACGGGTCGAGTCACGGGCTGACGGCTGGCCCCCAAGGCCAGGCTTTTCCCAATTCGTCCCAGACTTTGTATGCGTGAAGTTGTTTGCATATTTTACACGGACGAGTCGGCCCTGAAACTATTGACATTGGACAGTTTCGAATCAATACTGCTTAGTGGATTCTGATTGTAAAAGTTGAGACTTCTGAAGACATAAATCATATCTGACTTTACACTTGCAAAGTCAACAAGGAACATTAACAAAATGGCGGTTCGAGTGTGTTGGTACGGTATTTTTGTCGGCGTTCTGCTGCTCGTCAGTTATCCGGTAGACGGTGACGTGACGGTGCAGGTCGACGCATCAACGAGCCACCCCATGGAGGGCCACTCCACCTCACTGAGCTGCCGAGTCCGAAGCATGAACCAATCCCAAGTAATCGTCTGGAGCAAGGACCGGAGGTCCATCACGTGGGGAGACACCATGGGCCAGATGATGTCGTCCAGATTCGAACTAGACATGGAGAGCAGGAACACCTCTGAGGGGATGTTGACCAGTTACATACTGACCATTAACGACGTCACCAGAGACGACGACGGGAGTTACGAGTGTGAGGTGCTCCAAGAGAACGATGGGCACGGTTACTCGGCAATGGCGTCGAAGGCTGTCCACCTGTCGGTGTTGTACTTTCCGTCTAGTGTCTATCCATACTGCTCGCTGAACGGGAGTCAGACTCTTCTGACTGGGACCGAGCTGACTGTAACCTGCACCTCCGAGGTTGGCAACCCGCAGATCATCTCCGAGTGGATGACGGGTGATGACACCGTTCCATCGCCGATGTATCGCAACGTCGAGTCCTCCAGCATGATGGTTTCCGAACTCGCGTTTACAGCAAGTCATGATCTACAGGGTGCGACGTTTGTCTGCCGAGTGACCAGCGAGGCATATCCCGAAACTTATCGGACCTGCTCACTGGGACCACTCCGGATAATGGACTGGCCGGTCGTAGAGGTTACGCGCAGTCTGGAGAGGGTTACAGAAGGAGCCGACATTCATTTCCTTTGCAGCACTGATCCTGTCGTGCCCTCGTTGAATTGGGAGACCATCCCGAGTATCGACCCGGAGAGATTGAATGTTATGGACGGCGGCGCGATACTGACGGTCAAAAATGTACAGCTGGGAGACAACATGACCAGCGTGATATGCCGAGTGCCGTACAGGGACACATACGTAGAGAACCGGAGTACCCTTATCCTGCCCGCCAAACCACACGTGGAACCAACTCCATCACTTCATGCCACATCAGAGCTTTGCGTTCCGTGGTTTGCGGCTTTCCTCTTCACGGTTGTCATCAGCTTTGTCCTGTGCATCATCGTCGTCCGGTTGCTCATGAAAATCAAACTGCTGACTTACAAACTAAACAATTCCAAAACTGTCGAGCGGGGCCGTGAGTCCGTGCGTAGCGTCGATACGGGGACGTCTAGAAGTCTAAAGAAGGACAGTGTACTTACCTGGCCGGCCTCGCTTCGTAGCAGTTCCTCAAACTGGTCCATGAGGTCTGATAAAGAACTGAAGGACCAGAGGCGCCAGTCCTGGGTCTACATCCCTCCTCCAGGAGATGACCTTAGTTCTGCGATGGCAGAACCAACAACCTACACTGAGCTCTCACCAGATCCCGCGGACAGAACCAAATCGTACAGGAAGCCAAGTAAGACCGTCTCACTCCAAGGAATCCACCTCTCAGACAGCGACTCTTACGTGACACCAAATTCACATTCCAAACCAATGGCCAAATCAGCGTCTGCATCACCGCAGAAAAACTACAAGAAATCTGGGAAGGCGGTGATAAGGGCGTCGCCGACTAAAACCCCGACATCACAGCCGGGCAACAACTCTAAAAGGGGAGACATCGGGACGGTCAGCGAAAGAGTTCCCATGAGGCAGTCCAGTGTGATCGAGATGTCTTCATACATGGACCTCGACGAGCAAACTAAGGACTTATCCCCCAAAAAGCAGACATATCAAGCCCTACAGAAGACGCCAAATTCCTCCAGGTACGTTTCCAAACCACTGAAATCTTCCCTGAAGAAAACCGCTGAGAAAGCTTCGTCCGTGAAGAAATTCAGCGCGGATGACATGATGGGTGACAGCGGGATATACGGGGAAAGTGGATTGTACATGAAACAAGGAGAGGGAGACATTCGATCTACCGACTCTGAAATGAGCAAACCAGCTCAACGACAAGATTCCATGATGGGGGAGAGAGCATCGTACATGCCGTTGGGTACCGTGAAGAGCAAGCGTGCCACGGCACAGAGCAGCCGCAATCGCCGCTCAGGAACACTGAGCAGTGAGAGCAGCACTGACGCACGCGATACTCGCTCAGGCTATGAGGTGCCTCCTGATGCGGGAACAACAGATGATTACATGGGGGAGGCGGTCTACGAGAAATCCCTCGACACCAAGGATGGCGGGAAAGGTCCAGCTCGTGGTCAATCTCGGGCATCCTTGTCTTCAAGTGCACCCATGCCGAATCCCAGCGCTCGTGGTCGAAAAGGTGCAGATTCGACGTCTTGCGAGAGCCCTTCTTCGTCAGAGAACGGCAAGAACCCAGTGTATTTCACGCTGGAGCAAGACAACTATGGAGCCGACATCAGTTCCGAAAGCGAGTCCTACCAAGGGCCCGAGTCCTACCAAGGGCCCGAGACCTACCAAGGGCCCGAGACCTACCAAGGGCCCGAGACCTTTGACAGGAATCCCATCGGCAAACCCGCCAAGTCCGCACCAGCTCGCAAGCATTCGTCAACCTCCGAGACATCCTATCTAGACCTCACCGACGCCGATGGAGAGATAAAAGGCTACATGGACATGACTAAAGCAAAACCCAAGCAACTCAAGGCGCCCTCAACGGTCACCAAGATGCCACCGAAGGCCGTCAAGGTGCCGCCAAAGGTCACCAAACAGGTCAGCCTATCAGATTCCGAGTGCTCCTCTAATGGATACTACCTACCGATGGAGGGCGATCACCGGGGCAGCGAGTACGCCGTACCGCCCTCCAACCAGCTGAAGCAACTCACGGTCGGAGAGAGCGACCCAAAGGAGGTGATCGGCTCGATGGAATCTCACGCGGTGCCGCGCGTCGAGCGCAAACTGAGAAAGAAAGGCGGCTGGGGCAGAATATTCAAGAAGTGACAAAAAACTGCAGGAAGCGAACAATAATCAGGCCATTTTAACTGCAAAACTGGACCACTAGCCTTCCTTTAAAGGCATATTATAGGAACATGTTCATCCAGATTATTATCAAAACCTTATTTGTACAGGTACTAAAGACCCCTGTGAAATTATTTCTTATGGTTTACTGTCATTTCAGAAGAAATTGCAAAATGTAGCTGATTTCCAAGGATCATTCAATTTGACTGATCGCTGGAAAAGTATTTTACGTTTCGCGAACAAAAAAGGTTGTGCATGCATTTTGTGGGTTTCTTTTTTTTTTTGTCATTGCCCAATTTCATAGCGCTGCTCAACGGCCGACATTGTGCTTACCGAGCCTCCATCTATTTCATAGGGACCGTTAAGCAGTAAGTGCAGCAAAAGCACGCTAAATCCCAGAGGAAAACTAAATCAGTGACGTAACAATAGAAATGCGTGCACAAAAGTTAGCATGAAATAGTGCTTAAGCAGTAGCATGATTTTCTGCTATCGTAAGCACAACTTTTCTGCTTACTGTTAAGCAGTGTTATGAAATTGGGCTGGTAATCATGGCTCAAACGATCAACAGGAGCTTGATATTAAATATTATACTTTTATTTCAAAAAAAATCCCGCACTTATGTGTAACCTGAACCCATTACTAAATGTACATTGTTTAATTCTAATGTACATTCTAATTAATGAACAAAAATTAACTTAGTATGGATGAGTTTTATATTAATATGAAGACCATTTTGCCCCTCTAAGTTGTATAACTAGGCCTTTTTATAACCGTGAGCCTTTTATGTATTTCTAACTTTTACAATGACCATGTATTTTACAATTTTTATCTTATCAATGTACCATCGTTCACTGTCCAATATAAATTTGTAATGACGTGCATATTTCAAGTGCTTATTTATGTATATTGGCTGCATGTACTCAGATGTGGAAAAATCTTTCCTTTTATAAGGCAAAGTACAAAAAAAACATGTTTAGCGTCCTGCCTTTTTGAAGCGGGAAGCCCTTCCCCCCTCTAAATTGGCCGCCTAACCGGGTTTTTTTTTTCAAGATGGTGTTAGTTTTTTTTTTTTTTTTTTTTTAATGGCCGCCATCACGGGACTCAGGAAATGACATACATGTACCGGCTTTATATGGGCTATATGCAACAAGGAGCCAAAATGATATCACTGTAAAAAATAATTATTTTTTTTTTTCTGTTTTAAAAAAGACAAGAGGAGGCCTCCAAAAAGCAAGCGGGCGAGGACGCTAAACATGTTTTTTTTTTATTTGGCCTGAAGTTTGTACTTCGCATAAAAATAGTGAATAAGGATTTAGTGGTTTTAATATTACTGCAACACTTGTATATTTGAGTATGGTTTCCGAGTTTAAAGTGTATATTTTTGAAGATTAATCCTTAGGCTAGGTGTTGTACACCGTATCGTAAGTTTCCAATTAATTTTCTTAACCAGACACTGCAAATTAAGGCGATAACAACAAACAAGCTCATTTCGTACTTGTTTCACGAGCGCTCACAGTACATTATAATCATCTCGTCAGAACATGCACGCATATGACAACTGTAAAACTTATTGAAATGTTTCATGGATCAGTCGTTAGTCAAGCTTAGAACAAAAGTGGACGGACGAATATCTGCGCATGTGCATATCAAACATTTTGGTTCCACGTCAGGTGAAGCATACATGGAATGCAAAACACGATGCCGTCAAAAAATCTTCGAAAATTGAACCACTGTTCGCCTCAAACACGGTGATCATTTTTTAAAACTTATTTCAGGACCAAAAAAATCGTCAAATTTGTTGGTACCTTCTTCCGATTTCGCAAAGGAAGGGCTTTCTCTCGCAGAAAAAGTATGTTCTTTATGTGCACACGCGTAGTTGGAGTAATGAACTGGCTTGTTTTACAAGTTGATTTGGGGTTTTTTTGAACAAGGTTATGCATTGACGAGTATTAATTCGAATTTCCCAACGAAACCAAAAGGTGCTAGTTTGTATCATCAAAAGGATTTAACTGCCATAAACGATTTACAAGAGTTCACATCTAGTTAATGCAATCAGTTTAACAAACATGTACTTTGCAGCCGATTGGTCAAATGCGCCTTTGCTGATCTGATAAACCGTGCGCTCTGGAGACATGCACACAATAGGGAACAAAAGATTGTGCACGTCTCCACAGGGCAATATGGATGAATACGTCTCCACAAGGTTTTCACGAAACAGATATATGGATTTTACCCAAAAACTAGGAATTTCCAAGGTATATTGATCCGTCGCAAATGGTAGAGTTTTAGAAAAAGGATAATAACTTCGAATTTCAGCCAAGTAAATTAATTCTTGCTAAAGATAAGAGCATTTTGAAACTGAACTTTCAAACTCGAAAACTTTAGTACACGAGAACAAAACAAATTCTCCACAAAAATACAAATATGTATGAACATAGAGCAATACCGAAGAGCCAGAAAAAAGGATATTCAAAGCATCCAGCGTATCATATTGATCCGTACATCTGCTTCTCTCAGTTTAGTATATGACGCCTATTGTATATTTGTTATGTTACTAATTTATGTGGGGTATTGTATTTGACGTTAATCTGATGACATCTCATTTTTCTCTGTTTTATTTTGTCTGAAAATGTCTTTTGTATAAGCCGTACAGTAGTACTTTGGGACTTGGTATCGATGTACATGTACATAAGTCAGTGCAATGCAGAGTTTTTAAATTAAGAATTCCATTGCAAGGTGGTGGTTTTTACACACTTTTAACAATTATACAAACATTGGACGTGCATGGTTCGATTGCTATGTACATGTATGAGCAGCGAATTAAAGCTGTTCATATGTATTCAGTAATAACACTGTCCAATTAAATGCGCTCAGTGTACATGTACACGGGTTAAGAAATCAATGGCTTTTTAGAACCTTTTTGAATTGGTGTTACCGCTCCATATTTTGAGCTGTCTAAATCTACACATGTTAATTTTTCATGAGCGACTGAGACATTGTGCCTAATGTGCATGTAGGGTACAGCTACAAATGCATCCCACCAAACCCCACGAAAGGTAATGCTACATAGATTCAAATGCAATGACATAATAAAGTGGTGAATAGTAGGCCTATCCCATAAACAAATATGCCTCCATAACGCATAAACTTTGCGACACAACAGCGGTATCGAAAAAGGAAGTACTTTTCCCTCAAATGTCTTGGACATTTTGGGTGTTGTTATGCTATGTGAATTTCCATATTCATGAGCTAATATGTGATGTATTTTCAGGCAGAAACTACAGCTATTTCAGTACCAAACGTTGCCAGAATTTTAGGTACTTTGCTGTTGTAATTTTTCTCTTCTTTGGTAATTATGTTGTGTCTGTACATTGCAGTAAGTCAATGAGTACACTGTTCTCACAAATGTTTTCATTGAACAATAATGTTTTGGGCTCATAATTTACACAAACCCCTTTAACTGAAAAATGACATTACAATTTGTTGTCCGGAAAAACATGATTTTTTTTTAAAAACTGTCTAAAGAAGTACACTTTTCAATAAAAAATAACCAAAAGGAATGCCAAATAGTTTTCAGATTCGTTTGCACACGTTTGCGTATCAAAATTTCGACATGAAATTTCATGCAAATTAGACATCTGAAAAAGGCAGCACTTTCTGATTAGCCTATAAAGAGGGTGGGAATGCTTCTAAAGCAAAAATAAACTACAAACTACGCCTAAATGTGAAAATCAAAATGTGACAAAGTTCTACATGTTTTTGTACATGGTGGAAGTGTGGCCTTTATTTACGGAGGTAGTCCAGTAAATTGGCCACAATTATGGGGCTAGGCATGTCGCGTGCCGCTCGAAACAGATGATCGTCTGCTAGTTTCCTGCTCCCACCCATTTGTGAACACATGATGAAAATAGCGTGGGTACCAATTATACATGAGTTTAACGCCGTACACAATGTACCGCGTACGTGCCGCCGTACACTAAGTTATAAGCACACTCCCTGTGGGACATTGAATGTTTGAAATACTGGATTCTAATGAATGGGCTAAATCTGGCCACAAAAACGGACAGACTTCCAGTGAATATAGCCAATCAGATTCGATTGAAGAGAATTTGTGGGTGTTCTTGACCAGCTTTACTAAGCTTAGTTTAATACACATCATCCTCTAATCTAAAGGGGTGGTCAGTTTTGCCTATTCAGTCACGTACTGCACGTTCCTGGAAAGTGTGTAGGCGTGTTTTGCACGAATACTTCCAACTGTTTTCTGATATTTTTTTTCAAGGTCGGTCAAGTTGTCATGGCTATGATCTCTTTTATCAACGCTGTCTGATTTTACCGCCAACACCTGGCGCCCGCCCACCCCCGGTCGTTTCGAACACCTTTATAAGGTCCTTGGACTTAAAAAAAAAAAAAAAAAAAAAACCTGGTTCTAACAGGTACCTTGTATTAACAGTAATGGAAAACAAAGAAAAACAAAGACTTGGGACCTGAAATTTTGCTTAAAGCACGACGTTGTATTAAGTGCTCTGCTTATTAGGGTTCGATTGTATTGTGTATTTCATACAGCATGAAGTACATACAACCAGTCAAATTGTGAATTTTCATGAACTTCCACTGTTTTTCCATTCCACCTAGGCTGTGGGTTTGGGCTCCTTATAATACAGGGTTTTTTTTCACACCAGACGAATTTCGTGTGAACAACCACAGTTTATTGTGCAGTTATTCTTTCATCCGATAATGAAATGAACAAATACAGCCGACACTGTTCAGTAACAATACAAGATGAGTAAAAAAAAACCCGAAACACAATTGTCGGGACTATTGTTTCAGTGAAGTTCTGCATGTATCACTTTCAAAATCTAGGATATGAAAGCCCAATTCATAAGCTTTCTTTTAGTACAAGAATCATTCAAACCACTCATGTACTTCTCAAGTTACGAAATTTTAAACATAAACCATTTTAAAATTCTGTCCACGGATCACAAAAAGGTGCGTTTTTTTCAGCAAACGAAAACAATTTGTTGTCATTTTGCTGAAAGAACACTTACTTTTTTGTGATGCGTGGACAGCATTTTAAAACTGCAGTTGTGTTTAAAATTCCGTAACTAAAGTACATGAGTGATTTGAATGATTCTTGCACTAAAAGAAAGCTTATGAATTGGGCGTTCAAATCCTAGATTTTGAAAGTGTTGCATGCAGACTTTCACTAAAACAATGGTCCCAAAATTTGTGTTTCGGGTTTTCCGATGGTTTTGCTCCAAAATCCAAATTGGTCCTTATACATGGTTTAATCCTTACACAAGGCTCTGACAAATGATTATGGCTGACTTGATAACACTGATTCAATATACATTTTTTTTGTCCGCACTCGATTCGGTCAAGGTTAACTGTGCATACCACTGTCATTATGCAAGGCAAATGCACCATAATATGATTGAATCCCCCCCCCCCCCTATTTTCAGCGTTTTATTTCTTTACTATTTTTCATGCGCGCATAACTTCAAACGCTGGGTCCTGGAAAATGGTGCAAGTACCCTTGATACAAAAGAAGAATTTGTTTGCAAAGTTGTTTTTTCTTAACTCGGAATACGCACGGTTGCAGAACCATTGGCCGTGTTGGATCAGTATTGTACTCGTCATGCGGGCCGGAACCACTGAGCTAGGTTGGTGGAACTAAAATGTTATACAATGCACTTGGGAAAAAAAGAACAATGACAACATTCGTCAAAGTTCTTTTGTGAGCAATGCCACCTGCAAAATACGGACGTCATTTCCTCTGAACATAAAAAGTCGCTAAATCCTTTTCTTAACATTTTTTTTACGAAAAAGTCTAGTTTAAAGGCGTCTGCTCGGTTCATTCCATGCGAATCGCAAGTACGAGTCATTGTGAGGAGCAAATCGGAATCGTTCGACAATGAAAATCAACTATTGAGATGTAAACAGAGCCCTCCTGATGCAATATAACAATAAATTCCAGGGTTTTTTCAGTGTTGGCCAAAGAAATGTAGACCCAACCGTGTCCAGGCTCCGTCAGTGAGCCTCAAACAAATTGACATATGACCTTTAAAAATGGTTTCTGGTATATGTACATCTATTTATTTATGCAAGGAGATTTTTATTCATTAAAAAAATACAAAAATAATCAAAATTAAAACAAAATCACACATAATCAAAAATATGTTTTCCATTTTAACTTGAAAATTAAAGCTTCAATTCCAACATAACATGGATATGTACATATTGTACAACCTCAAGAAATGAAAGAAATCAAAACACAAATCATACAGTAAAAAATGCATACAGTTTGTACATAATGTGTGGAATTACTCGTGCAAACTGCATGCAATTTTAGAAGCAAAAGAGCCTTACTTTAAAACAAAACCCCAAGAAATCGCAGATTAACCCTAACAGAACTCAACCCATCAAACTCCAACAGCATGTATTGTTGGAATCTGTCTGGATGGGTACAGTACCCCTAAACTGTCAGAAATATGTGTGCACAGTTTCCCATATGGTGTTGGAATTTGCCAGGATGGGTATGGTTCCTAGTAAATCATGCTAGGGAGTTAGGGTTAAAATAGCCAACGTCGTCAAGCCTGTCTTAATCGGAGAAATTACAATAAGAATTCCGTGGGTGAAGTTTCATAAGGAGTCATGGGCGTTTTTCTAGAGGGAGGCAAAGCACATTCCCCCCCCCCAAAAAAAAAAAACCGCCCCTATATTTTCCAGCATTTTCCCAATTGATCATTTTTTGAGGGTAGCCAGGGACATTTGCCCCCCCCCCCCATTAAATTAACAACAATACGATTTCGCGCCTCTTTTTCTTTCTTTTTTCCTTTTTTCCCCTTTTTTTTTGGGGGGGGGGGCTTGTCTGAGGGGGGGAAGTGCCCCCTCCTCGCGACGCCCATGCAAGGAGTAGGATACTTGCCTACTTCAAATTGCTTTTAAAAAACCCAAAAAATTAGTATCATACTAGTGTATTTCAAGGGGAAAGTCCATCTTTCTTACATTTATTTCAGGAAAAAGGCTAAAATTCTTTAGCCCAAAAACTGTCATACAGTATCATACATTTATAGGCAGATTTCAAGACTTTTAGAGTTTTTTTTTTTTTTAAATAAACCAGTTAAGTACAATACGCACCTGCTATAATTTCCTGGAGATTTCTTAAAGAAAGACTTTAAGGGAGTTTTCAATCGATTAACTTAGATTTTGTGAGTACGCGTACATGTTACTCATCTCACACATTAATGTTTAGCTACATGACTTTGTATATACATTTGTAATACAAGTATTCTCATTAATGCTTTGTGTGCCACTAGTAGTGGTACGTGGCTTCTGTAGTACTAAGTAATAATACTAATATTTTTATTAACAAAATTTGATATATTTTATGTAATATTTTTTTTAATTGGTTCTATATTTATTTATAAGCTGATAGCAGTTGCTCAAATGCACGAACAATATGAGTGCAAACTTTGCAACGTTTCATGCAAGGTGTATGAGCATTTACTGTCTGTATTCCCTACAATTTGCTTTCCTTCACTTGGAAGGGCAAACTTAATACATGTACTGATTTACAGCACCTCAACGCAAATTTCTTCTTATAAATAGTTTAATTGCGGTACCCGCTGCTACATGTACATCAGATTCGAACCAGCCAGCCGATCCTGTCAAGCTCGGTGGTCGAGTGGTAAGACGTCTGCACTAGAAAGCACTAGGTCTTGGGTTCGAGTCCCATCCGAGTGATTTTTTTTCTCACTTTCTCTTAGGAGGTAACACGCTGACAATACAGTGTTCAGACCGATATGTCGGTGAAGGGCAAAACCTAATTTTGATTTACATCACCCCGACGCAAATTCCTTCTTACAGATAGTTTTCATCGCTTGTTCATAAAAAAAATAGAACAAAAACAAAATAAAATGCAAACCGTCATTCGTTAACACAAAAAAAGCACCTGCAATGTAAAAAAGAAAACATTATTGTATGATAATTTATATATTACATCAAGTAAATAAAATGAGGAAACATAAATAAGTAAAATGCTGCTGTGAACTGCTTACTGACTGGAATGACATTTTTCTCACAGTCTTTCTTTCAAAAACTTCCTACTAGCTGAGAAAGAGTCTGCTAGGTTCCAAAGATCAAACCCTCTTGCTTTGACAATAAGAATGAGAAGGGGGTGTGCCGAACATACCAAAACATTTAAATATTCGATCATCACAGAACTATCCAATTCAGATATTTGACAAATGTGAGCAATCTCGAGGAGATGATGAAGAACATATTTATCTTATTAACCCTAACTTTCCTAAATCCTCCAAAATCCTCTTTGCAAAATGGAGGAATTTGCAGGATTGAGGCTATATGGCACAAATGTGTGGCTGATTTTGGAGGATGCACTGTCAAGGTCTTGGGCCAGACCTTGTGTTGTTCATGCTCAGTAAAGCATCAATTTAGGCCTAGATTATACTTGAAATCCTCTGCACTGCTCCAGGATGTCACTGGCTCTGCCTCAACATATTGACAGTGATTGCTGGATAATTTTGCAGGATTGAGGCAGTGGTCACACCTCCACCGCATTCAAGAAATAATGGATGATTTTAGAGGATTGAGGCTGTATGTACTTTTTACATGGAAGAAGTTGGAGGATTTTGCAGGATTGAGGTTGCATCCTAGCGAAAATGCCTGAGATAGGGTTTACAATTAATGTTTAAAAATAGCACACACTTTTGTCGAAAGCCATTATTGCGAATGACTTGAGAGTTTCTATGAGGAATAAGCTCAAATATGTCAAATAGCAGCCAGGGCCACTTGTTCTGTACATTATTTTCATAAGCTCTTTGTTAATTTCGAAATCCCAATCAGTGGCCAGTTTAGGCTTGCACATATTAGGTTGATCAGTGCATTGGGCGTTGTGGTCAAATGGTTACGGTGTTCGACTGGTGTGCCGTGGTACATGGGTTCGAACCCTGATGGGGAACATGGTGCTTGTGCTCTTGGGCAAGGTACTTTACTACATTTGCCTCTCTCCACCCAGGAGTATAAATGGGTACCTGTGAAGGTGTAGACCAAGTTACGCTGATCTCGAGCTGCTGCAGAAAAAAATGGTCTCGTTCCTGATGAACAGGGATAATAATAGTGATGCACATTTGATCATATTCATATGGAATTTGCGTAATAGAAATTATTATTATTATTATTTTGAAATCAAATATTTAAAATTCGATCAAGTCCAAGTTGGAATGATCCAATACTAAATAATTCAAAAATGCACAGCCCAAAGAATGAGGTAACATTAAAATCTTGCAAGGACCTGAATTTGTATGACCGTCTTCCTTGTAGGGCAATCGAACAATGTAGTGCAAGCCACTTTGTCTTTCCTAGTTTCTAAAATATAAGCTGCGTCATTTTTTCCCCACACCAAAGAGCGCACCAGCAACTGCCGCAGCTACCTTACCGACACCTGATTTGTGTTCCACACTGATGTCACCATCACTGACATCGGTCATGTGTTACTCGGGGCTCGTCACTGGCCGACTGTCAACGTCCATCGCCGAGGCTTGACTGTCAACGTCCATCGCTGAGGCTTGACTGTCGTCGACCGAGAACAGAACTGGCTCAGAGTGGGTCACGCCTAGCTGTCGAACGCGGCTGCCGGGATTGGTGCCTAGATGACTAGGGCTGGACACGGAGTGGGTGATAGGAGGATCTGAGGGTTCCCCGACAAAGAGGCTCGCCAGGTCCTCGGGATGGGATTCCGACCGGCTGCGGTGGGTGATCTCCCCCGGGGAGGTGCCCGGCGGAGGGACAGTCAGCTGATTCAAGCCCTCCTCGCCCGAGGAGGTGAAGTGTGACTGCTGGTCTGTCTTCCAGTTGGGGGAGTCCACTGGGGTGCCGGCGTCCGGGGACAGGGGTTCTTGAGACTGTTGGGAGGCGTGACTCTCTTGGGAGGACAGTGGGATGGGAGAGGCGGTAGGGGATGACAGGTCTGACAGGACCTCCATATTGATGTCCTCCAAATTAATATTTGTCATTGCATCCTGGAAACACACAAAAATAAAGAGTAGTTTTAGGTGCAAATCAAATTAGGTTTTGCCCTTCACCCACGTATAAACACCCAGTCGTTTTTTGCTATGCTTCCGAGGATCGGCTTTGTGTTTTCCTTTGTTCCCTTATCTACCCTTTCCCATAGACTAAGCGCGCAAACCGGCATTCAAGGACAAAGGGACCTTCGATCGAGACCACAAAAGAACCTTTGTGCTCCCTTCGTGTGTGATCCTCGGTCGTAAAGCCATGTAAGAGCACTGTATACTCAGTGTGTTACCTCCCCCGAGTGAAAGTTGGAAACAATCACTCGGGTGGGACTCTATCGACCTCCTACTTTCTAGTGCAGATGTCTTACCACTCGACCGCCGAGCTAACGGGATCGGTTGGCTGGTTCGAATCAGATATACATAGCAGCAGGTACCGCATTAACTATTCTAAGATGGAATTTTTGCGTCAGGGTGAAGTAAATCAAATTAGGTTTTGACGGTGAAGGGCAAAACCTAATTTGATTCACATCACCCCGACGCAAAAGTTCCATCTTATGAATAGTCTTAGGTGCGTTAAATATTATTTTAAACCCTGTACTTCAGTGGAATACTTGGGTACAGACTCTCGATCTGCACAAGTACCCGCTCAAAACTGACAAAGAGAGAGTGACAAACCCTTGAATGCAATACTGCCATATGCATAGTGCTCTTATGAAATCACTTCAGGTTTATTCACAGGATATTTCTATTTCCTCTGAATGGACTGCCAGACTACCGAAGGTTTTCTCCCTAGCTAATGTCAGAATCCACTCATCTCCAGGGCCCAATTTAACAGCGCTGCAAAACAAACCATTTTCTGCTAACAGAGCCTCTGTCTATTTCATGAAGACTGTAAGCATAAGCACAGCAAAAGGCACGCTTATTTCACAGGAAAAATTGGCTCAACTTAGAGACGCATCAATAGAAATTTCCACGCACACGCGACCGTTAGCACGTCCACGCCGTGAAATAGTGCTTGAGGTTAGCAAGCTTTTCTGCTATGCTAAGCACAACTTTTCTGCTAACTGTTAAGCAGCACCGTGAAATTGGGCCCAGGATGTGAAGAGTCAAGTAACAGAGAATCGGTTTGCCCAAGGACACAAAATAAAACCAGCAGATGACCTGAACCCCTGACCTTTCGTTGATTACTTCAAAATGACAGCTTCCCAGAAAGAATAATTTCACAGGGAGTTTAGTCCCCTTACTATCTTTCAACCAAGTTAGTTTTTCAACAATAATTACGCCAGTTACTTCTCGGATGGCTGCAAATGATGGACTCTACCTTTAAATCTCGTATCTTCTGATCCTGTAAATTTGTTTTTTTTTTGTAAGATCCAGTGAGTATTCTTCACTTACCCATCCCCCTTGGTCGATGATGGTCTGCGCCAGGTTCTCCTCTATATACCGTACAGCAAAGTCAGTGACAGAGCCGAAGCCTTTGCCTCCCTTGTTGACAAGACCCAGGGCCATGTGCTGGGTGAACTTCAGCATCAGAGCAAGCTGGATGAGAAAACCGAAAAGGGTCTTTGTAAATGAGGACTGATGCCGAGACAGAAATCCCCCAAAAAGAGTACAGGGAATAATTGCAGAGTGCCCTGCCACTCGAAAATATCCCCGAACAATCAATTGCTACACAGTCCAAGGAGCAAGGGAAAAGGTATAAGTCGAAAATATTTATATAAGCGGAAAAGAAAAAGAGAAGCTATTTTCCCTATTAAAAAAAAATCCTTGAAGGGGAATAAATCAGTAACAGCGTCAATTTTATAGGGACTTTTGAAAAAAAAAGTCCAATTTGAAAGTGTTTCCCCCGCCAAGTGGCTACGCGGATACGGAGTGGGAGTCGGGGAGTGGACAAAGAGGGCGCTGTTTTCCCTTAAAAAAAATCCTCTAAGGGGAACAAATCAGCAACAGCATAAATTGTATGGGGACTTCCGAAAAAAGTCCAAGTCGAAAGTGCTTCCTGCTCCTTTTAAGGTTTAAGCAACACTCACATGATACCATCCCGGCACAGTGCTTTTCATCATCTGCTTCATTAGGGACTTGAAGAGGCCGTAGGTCAGGTTATCGTCAGACTGACTGCCAAACAGCATCCTCATGGTCTTCTCCAGCTCATCGCCGCGCTGCTGCATGATCTTGTCGCCGATCTGGGCGATGCGTTCAGCCACCTGGGCCTCGCGACTGATCGGGCATATCACCGAGGGGAGGATGGGCCCGTTGGAATCGCCGGCTGCTACAACTACGATGGTAATCAAACGCAAAAATAGCTGATGAAATGAGATTTCTGTCAGTGACAGTGGTGTATGTACGACTGAATAAATCCAGGCCCAAAACCAAGACTGAGACCAGGACTGAGACAAACATTTTGTGTCTCGGGACGGGCCTGAAATTGAGACATCAAGTTGAAATAAATGAATTAAGACAGTAACTCAGATGAAATGAAATTTCAAAGCTTAAAGTTAATTATGTCTTTAGAGGCCAATAAAAGTAAACCTGTGGCACAGACTAATAAAATAGTCTGAAGAATATTTTGATACAGTGGAACGTCGCTATACCCAACACCGTTATACCGAACATCAGCTTTGGCTCCTGATTTTGTGTACAAAACGTACCTAACATTGTTGTTGTAAAATGTCAACAGAAGAGCAACAAATGGCTATTATTTCCCCAAGGGATAGAAGGGAAAGCCAACTGTGTAAGCTCAAATACTGTAATTACATGATTCAATAGTCGCACGTGTGCAAAGTCGTCTTTCAGTAACTACCAAGGGCATACATGGTGAAGCTTTGCTTACGGAATTGAAAAGATGAATGGACAAGTTTGGCGAATCAGCTTGTGGTTTGTAAATGCAACTACAGTATAATGGTCAAAAGAGGGCGCCACTAATGTGTGAAAATCGCTTTACCGAACAATCGCTATTACGAACAATTTCTGTGGATCCCACGATGTTCGTTATAAAGACGTTTCACTGTATACATGTATCAAGCAAATTATTTACCACATACAATGTGCATGTTCATGTGCATACAAGTTTGATTTGCATGTACATGCAAATTGGACATAACACGTACTTAAATAACGATGTCAATTGGCAATATCGACTGTGATCGGTCTGGGGATTCTGACTCACACTACTTTCGTCGGGCGCAACACGAGGTACGGATCGTCTAGTGAATGTGTGCACACAATATGTCACTTCGTGGTGCAACCGACTATTTCAACTGCGTACAGGTTTACGTGTCCCTGCATGAAATGTTTTCAAAATTTACTAGAACCTGACATTCAAGGGGGCCATGCCTGAATTTCTTGGCTACAGCTTGCGATTACACAAACACCAATGGAAGCAGCCGAAGCCGCTTCCCATACAAATGTAAGTTACTGCTAGCCATAGTCATACATCGGACGAGGCCTAACTATGACCCTGCAGTCGAGGTATCCATAGTCAGATTGCAATACCTTGTTTGAATTCCTCCTGTAGTTGGGCCATGGCCTGCCTGACTTCTTCCCGGAGTGGCTCCACCAATTCTTGCCTCTGTCTCTGCCTAAACTCCCACGAGTCACTCGTGCTATCATCATCTGCGGAAGTGAATCGAAGGAAAAACTTATCATAATTCAATTTCAAGCTTTTTAAAAGAACCACTGTCACATTTTGTAATTGTAGCGGCACGTGTGGCCTAGGGGTAGAGCACAGGATTCATGATGGTGAGATTGTGGGTTCGAGCCCCGCCGTGGCCAAGCGTGTTGTGCCCTTGAGTAAGGTACTTTACCTCAATTCCTCCTCTCAACCCAGGCGTTAAATGGGTACCCGCATTATTCAATGCTGTTAAGGTAACAGACTCGTTGTGGAGGAGGTGTGGTGATCCCCCACAGCAGCCATTTCATGGAATCGAGTCTGGCCCAATCTTTCGAAAGAGAAACGGGCACCCCATTCCTGTGAACACAGGTTTGCCCCTTTACCTTTTACCACTGTATGCTGCAATCAAAGTTGTTCCTCTATATATCACACACAATTTTGTTCTTAGTTATTCTTGAAACTAGAGTACTTTCTATTGTTGGGAAGGGTGTCTGCATGAAGTCAAAACCCATTTAACGCTATAAAAAATACTTTGTATTCAGTTCCAAATGCAAAGATACCAAGCTCTTTGCCAGATTGTTCTCAAAGGGATTTCTTATTTTGACACAATACATTTTGAAATTGTAGTTGATTATTAGACTAGAGCAAAAGTCAAAAAGTCTGTCACAAGCCAATGTGGCCCATCAGGCCAGTGTTCATCTCCGGTTTCAGTAGCATGAAACGACTAAGGATGCTAGTCCATCGCAGGTTACTCCCCAGCTAATGCCGGTACCCATTTATACTCCTGGGTGGAGAGGCAAGTGGTGGCGATGTGGCTTGCCCAAGGACACAACATATGGCCAGCATTTACTCATGACACACTGCTAAACGAGTTGTGTGAAAGAAGTCAAAGGGGACTCAATGCAAAAAATTAACAGCTGTGGTACACTGGTACACAACATCTCTCTTGACATCTTTAAAGTTCTGTATCTAAATTCCAGTAGCAAAGGAGCATTCTTATCTACCCCCTTACCTATTCTGATCTGTGGATGCTCCCCAGCTCGGTCTTCTTCCGACCCATCACTCAGGGGCTGGCTGTGACTTGATTCTTCAGATCCATCCATGGCTGCATCTGTGCACAGATCGCTGTCATAGGATTCCTGCCGAGTAACTACTGTTTTGCTGACCTCAACGAAACCCCTTGTGTGGAACTCTCGGATCACTGTCACAGTGGAGTCTGAGAAAGAGGGTGGGGGTGGAGGTGGCAAGGCTGCCGAAGGAGCCCCTAGGGGAGCTGAAAATCCGGAAAAGGTATTTGCAGGTGAGTTCAGGACAGCCGGTGAGACGTGGCTTGAGGAGGCGCCAGATCGAGGGCTAATCTTTGGAGAGCGGCGAGCCCGGACCTTTGTGTTCACTGTCAGGAGGTCACTGGACCTTCTCGAGCCACTGGAGCCGCTTGACCGGTCATCGTCAGACACGCTGAAGGGTGTGGCGCTGGCAGAGCTCTCATAGTGGATGTCAAACTCCGAGTAGCCGGGATCCAGATCTGGCGGCACCAGCCCGAGGTAACTCAGAACCACAAATTTAGTCTCGTACAGGAACCCCTGTGGTGTGCTTGACTGAGAGTCTGCAAAATCTCCCTCCAGGGTGTCCCTCAGCGAGAGGCGGTGCTCCGTCTTTTGAGGTGGAGATGACATCTTGAGATATGTCTTTTTGCAACTCTTGTGGACTTACTTTTTAACAGGCTTTAAAGTTCCAGACCTCAGTTTTTGATAATGCTAGATGGTAGACTTTCAATTCTCTGCTGCTGTTGATCCAACTTTAATTTACTCTTTCACAAGGTGGTACGTTCTCAGTTCCCATCGACATCAACAAATCTCATAGTGAAAATCTGCGGGAAAAAAAACACCTTTTAAATGAACATTGGCCTATACGCTAACATTACAAGATGACTGTTATAGGGAAACAGAAAAAGATTACATAGATGTACCATAATTTTTGGATATAGGCCGCACGGAGTACATGGAGAAATACAACATGTATAAGCCACAGCACGCAAAAATCTGCAAATTAAAATTTGAAGTTGGTGTATTAGCCGCACCGGCGTTAAGCTTACTAGCATCTAACAAGGAAATTAGAGTATAATTGTACGCGAGTGATGTCACTAAAAATATATGTGGGCCTATCCTACATATAGGCCTAGGCCTACATGCATCCGAAATTTGCCAGTTCGATTTCTAATGCATTTAATAAAGCTGGGGTTTCCTAAGCTAATGTAGGCCTATATCAAATCACTTCACTTCAAGTGCATTTTGAACTATGATAAGGAGTCGGGAACTAGGGCAGCTATCAGCGGAAACCAGTTCAAGCTAGTTCCCGACTCCGTACCATCGTTCGAAATGCACTTGTACAAATGAGATCCAGTCTACTCATTATCATAATTGATGCATCGCACTCGGTAACGGAATCGCGCTGGGACCATCGAATGAATGCTGGGCACATGTATGTACGTCCACATCGCGTTGTTCAAAACAAGTCGGATATTTAACGTGTTCACGATCGCGAGGGGAGCTCTCGGAATTGAACGGGAAATTTCACTTTTCATCTGACTCGTTAGCAAACTTAAGTACCTCGATTTAATCATCTCTTTGTGTACCTCAGCCTCAGGTGGCGTACCTAGTAATTTGAAGGCCATTTTGAGGTAAATCTGATGTTTTTGGTGGCCAATGGTGTTTGTTTTTTTTTGGTCAACAGCAGAACAGTATCGCGCGACGTTTTCTCATGGTGTCTAGAGAATAGCCTCCAAAATCATCGAAAAATTTCATATTTTAGTCTTTGTTGTTATGTTTGAAAAATATTAGCTTCATGAATGTCTGCTGCATTGTACGAGGGGGGGTCAGACAAGTCGACCGTTGAGACAACTCGACCGTTGAGACAACTCGACCGTATGTGCGATAAATGGAAAGACAAGTCGACCGTTGAGACAAGTCGCCTCGCATGTTTTTGGGCCTAGTTTTGGAAACAGTACCGGGGATTTTGACGGCGGCTGATCGCAGTTTGGGAGTTATGACACATAACAGAGCAGAGCCGATTTAGCGCAGCGTGATTGTCCGTGCACATCGTTCGTTTTTGCCGGGCCTGTGCGCGCATCTCCGGTGCACGTTAGCTGTCTCAACGGTCGAGTTGTCCCGAGTCGAGTTGTCTCAACGGTCGACTTGTCTGACATTCGTACGAGGTATGACTTACGGAATCTGGGTTGGGATAATACAGGGAAAATGGACTGTTTTTGTAATGCACATGGGGATACACACTCCTGGATTTCGGGATTTTTACGACCCAATTCTTGTAACGTAGGCCTTGTTGTGCCTCCAGATAAGCATTATAGAGCTGGAGTTACCATGGTTACACAAGTTAATTCAGATCAGAGCCATGAAGAAAATTTAAATCTGGCTTTCGCCAGCTGTTTAAGTGAATTACAAACATAAGAATGCATTTTCAATTTCGTTCTGTTATTTAGAACTTTTAAGGATCCTAAACTTATGGCATAATAATTTATCAGTCAGTCAGGGAAAATATTTATATGGATACTGGCACTTTGTATAGTATTAGGGCCTAGGGTAGGGTTAGCCCCAAAATGTGGCCTATTTACTGGACTACTTCCGTAAACATGGTAAACATAGGCCACACAATCCACTAATTTTTGTGAAATTTCATGTTGAAATTTTGATACGCAAATGTTTGCAAATGAATCTGGAAATTTCACGAAAAACAGACATCTGAAAAAGGCAGCACTTTGTGATTAGCCTATAAAGAGGGTGAGTATGCTTCTAAAGTAAGCACCACGGTAATATAATTTAGGTTTTAACTTTTTGTCCGAAAACTGGACCCAACGAATTACTTTTTTTAAAAATCGTCTAAATGGTGGAAAAGAAATAAACATCACACTTCCAAACACAAAAGAAAATATTTGTATGTACGATTCCACATTGTATCATTTTAGTGAGTTAAATATTACTGCAAAACGAACCAAATTGCCGTGAAACTGTATCCTCTGGCCTCTGTCATCGGAATTTCATGTTCGCATTCGCAACTTCGCACTTGCAATATGCATCAATCACAGAAGCAGGGTGACCGTACGGTCGTGGCCAAATTCTGCTAAATGCAATTCAAAAATCTGTCAGATTCATAAAAATCTGCCAAATTCCCCAGAATTACTCGAAATACACTATAAATACTTAAAATCACTTGCAGTTACTGTTGCAGATGTTGTAGTATTGCCTTTTTTAGGTTCAAATAACATTATAATCAACCTATAGTCACATAAAGAAGTTATGAAATTGCGTACATTTCAGGCAAAACGCCGGGTTGCGTCACGACAACGTACGGTTCCCAGTGAGCCTCAGCACCTAGACCAGCCAACCTGTCCCATTAAACAAAAGTTTGTTGAAAAGATTGAAGCGTTTTTAAACAAATGTACCATATTTTTTTTGCAAATTTGTTATGTTTTGATATTTGATATTTTTTGCAGAATTCTGCCAGAAATCTGCCAAAAAACACAATCTGTCATTTTTTTTTGTCCTACTTGTTTTTTAACACAAAATCTGTCAAAGTTAGCCGAAAATCGGCTACAACGGTCACATTGCACGGATGTACGGAAGCAAATAGAGAACGTGCGTCATGACATCTAGTCTGGTTCCCAGACCAAAAGATTCTGACTATCCCTGATGAATAATAGGCCGTGTCCGAAACGGGCTTCCAGAGCTACGGCTACGTCTATTGTCAGCGCGTCCCCGCGTATTTTCAATGGGCGCAGACCTAGACCTAGCTCTAGACAACTGATTCGGATGCAGCCTTAGGTCCGGTAGCCTCCGGTAATACATTGTATTACAATTTACGTCACGTGACTAAAACGGGAGGAATTCCTCCTTTTTCCGAAAATTTTCGAAGTTTGCCGAAGTCGTTTCGTCGACAATCGGATAGCGCCCGAGTATTTCCGAGTGTATAATATAGTTTTAATTAACTGCTAATTGCTTATTAATTTTATTTTAAATGAGTTGCTAATTAAAATTCAATGCTTTCATTTAGAAAACTTGAAATTCAACGACGATTTTGCGTCAAATATACTCGGATCGTATGGGCGAACTTTTTGCTGCGTCATGTACAATTTTGAATTTGACGACCGTTACCGAGATTTTCCAAAACTCGGTCTTCATTCGGCTCCGCCTGCTAACAGTGCTATTTGGGCGCCTAATTTTGAAGATTCCAGATCAACATTAGTCAATATTATCAGTTACAGAAACATCAAACTGTATGATTTTAACTGTATGATATTACGAAGCAAGCGATTTATTTAAAAATTTGATCAGAACATTAAAAGCTACAAGCGATAAAGCGAAATCGGAAACGAAGCCGAGCTTTGAAAAAGGGCCATCAATGTCGTCATGTTTATTTTCAGCCACATCGCGGTCACGTTATTGTTGAACATGTCACGTCGTGTACATGTATTGTCGTGTACATGTGTACATGTATATATACACGTAGGCCAAACGATAAGGGTTTCTCAATTTTGGGAAATTTCTATATAATTTGTGGGTTTTTTTGTTAGCCCTCCTAAAAAGAGATTTATGGGGGGGGGGGGGGATATCGATGGACTAGGGCAATTTCGCAAAACAAACAAATAAACGATAAACTAAGAGATTATCTAGTATAATAAAATTCTTGAATTTTCTCTTATCGTTCTAGTGATGTTATTTAATAATAAAGGGGTTCCAGGACAAAATTATACAGTCGCGACGATCGATAGATTTCAATTTGTAACACCTGTTGCGCATAAAACGCCTCCTTCCTTGCAAAATAAAAACACAACCATTTTTTTTTTGGGGGGGGGGGTCATCTGATGAGCCATTTTATATAACTGAGATAGAAATTGTTTTATAAGTACAAAAAGGGTTTTCATTTTTACCTAGTGCGGAAAATCAATGCCTTGGTGGATACACGACAGAATTTTAATATCCGAAGATAAATCCATCATGCAACAAAAAGGGCGTTTAAATTTCCTCATATCATAAATTTAGAAGGTGCGACAGGCTGTTGCCGGCATGATCATAATAGTACTTTATCGATTAGTTAAAAAAAAAACCGTTTACGTGTATCCGCGTGTATAAACGCTATATTGGCAATAGACTAACATTTCTGCGACATCGACAGAACTCCATTGTAAGTGAATGTATATATGTGTGTTTATTAAACGCATCACTCCTAGCTGGAATAACTTCAGCAGTGCAAAGCGAAGGTGGTGTGCGTTGCGGTTATAGAATCGTCTTCGGATCCATTTAGAATTCATTTTACCGTTCCTTTACTATGAAATGGATATGCTCACACAAACACGACGGGGACTCTTTGTAATTCTGTTGCTGCGTCTCGCGGCGGGGTCTGCCAGCAATGATGACACAACCCCAGTCCCTGGAGGTAAACATGGAGACTCTCTTGAAGATCCTCTTGAAGACATCGTCGATTCCTTCGACAAACTTCTCGGCAGTTCGATTGTGAAAGGTATATTGTGTTTCTTGCTTCCTTGGAAAGAAAAAGATGGGGGCAGGCTGCGTGCACCAGGAATGAGAAAACGAGGCCTTGATTGTTTCAGTCATCTCCGGAGAGAGAACATCAACTTCAAATTCTACATTCGGAGAGCAAAAGATACATTAATCTTTTTGTACAAAGGCTCATGTGTGCTATTTAAAAGCATGTTGCATTTTAGTTCTTACTAAAATATTCCCACAAAAATTGTAACGGTATGCTCCTTATCAGAGAGTACAGTTTGTGCATGTGTTGTCTGAAACACCATACCGGGATCGTCAGGCAACGAACAACTTGAGGAAACACATTCCGGGTCTAAACTTAACTCACATTTTGATAAACTTACAAGCATGACAAGAGAAGTCAATACAGCGGGATAGGCGTTGTCGACATATCCCTCAGACCAACTGCGCCGAGCACGGCAACGTGGCCCAAATACTAGTATGCCACCACATTCAGGGTAAGTAAAAAAAAAAAAGCAGAACCCAAACCCCAAAAATTATATTTCATATTCAACAAAATATGTAGCGCCAAAATAATTTCATAAGCTACTTTTAGATGAAAAAAATACTGAAATTTGTCAATCCGTTCAAAGAATATCACCATTTAAACATAATGATCCTAAAACCTGTTTCGTCAAAAAAAAACACCCAAATTTATTGTGTATTCTTGCTGTTTGGGACAACAAAGAAAATGACACAGAATACTTGTTTCAGCAACTGTCAACAACTGAGGTACACAATATCTTTATTAACAAGCCTGGTTAGGAAAACAATTGTGATTTATAAAATCCACTTTTTTGAAAAGATCGTCCTTGAAAAGGACTTTGTTGAATATTTTTTTTTACTTTTAAACCGAGGTTTTATCACTGGTGGTGTTTATTTAAAGACAATTGTGCTGACGATTCTTGAAATCGCATTTTTTGGACGAAAGAGGTTTAAGGGTAATTGTGTTTAAATGGTGATATTCTTTGAACGGATTGATCAATTTCAGATATTTTTTCATTTAAAGTAGCTTATGAAATTTGCTTTCCAGTCATTTTTATTATTTTTGGTGCTGAATATTTTTTTCTAATATGAGATGTAATGTTTGGGGCTATGGTTCCGCTTTTTTTTTTACTCACCCTGTACATTAATAAAGACCTCAAACCATCAAACCCCAACGGCATATTTTGTTGGAATCTGTCAGGATGGGTACAGTCCCCCTAAACTGACAATCTTTTACATTTAATTGCCACACCTCCAAAATCACAGTCAGAAATAACGTGTTTGCAGTTTCCCATAATTATGGTGTTGGAATTTGCCAGGAAGGGTATGCCGGGTTCCTAGTAAATCATGCTAGGGAGTTAGGGTTTTAAATAGGCTAAAATCGAGAAATTGCAGAAATGCTTCACAACAGTTGTACATTCATTTTTGAAGGGTAACGTGATCGGTTGTGTATTGTACCTGTATTGCTCTCTATTTTTCACATGGAAATGAAATGAACTGATTTTTTTCTCTGGTAGAAAAACTTGCCGAGCTGACTAGAAAGACAGGAAGTAAAAGAGAACAAATAATCATCCTGAAAAAGTCCGACATTGCCGATGATATTCCAGAGGGGGAACTGCACAACACATCCTCCATCGTCAGAAAGATAGGAGATGTAACGCTCGTCGTGAACACCACGATTGATAGCGCACGTGGTGAAGATGGAGTGATGATCACCTTCCAAACGGAGGTGAAACCACCGCCGAATGCCAAGGTAAGTTGTGTTCAGTGAACTGACAAACAAAGGATCAACTGATTGACTGCCGAGCAGCCGATTACTAAGTTCGAGCGATACGCGACCATATCACTCACCGACTCACTAATTCGGTCGAGCGACCGCCACTCAGTCATCAGTGACCGACCGACCCATCCACCTATATACCGGTACCCACGGGCCTAATGGCCGACAGGCCGACGCCACAATTTTTAGTTTATCCCAGTACTAACAGTGCAGACAGAAAAAGGGCTGAGGATAAAACACCGTCTACTTTAAGTGTTCGATCTATGGTCAGAGGCCGAAGTCTGAGGCGATATATGTATTTAGTCCTAAACTGTCCTATTTGCAGAAGGGGCGGGGCACTATAAAGGGGCCTCATTTCCTGGTGGAAAACTCAATGGGTGTTTAACTATAAAACGCTCATTTTAACATCCCTCAAACGTCTGCTCCCTTTCCGTTTTGCCACAAACCTTAATTCGTCACGTAATTTTATGACCGGGGGTGAGATTGGGCGAAATAATCGGCAGAAGGTTTTGGTATCGCTGAGGGCCCAAGAGTAGGGTCTATGGTATATAAACTTGCCTATATTAATGGCATCCCTAAAATACAATTTTCATTTATTCTGTAGAAACTCAGGTCATCAAAACAGCTCTCCCCCAAAATCCCAGGATTCCCAGATTCAAAGGGATTCTTTAAAAAAAAAAATCCCGAAATCAGGAGAAATCCTGACAAATCTCAGGCCTGCTTTAAGTAGATCACATATGGAGACTGGGGGCGCGATATCATAGTTGTGTGAATACGAGTAGACCCGTCAAGGCCTTTTTGATATTTATGTTAAGGTTTGCAAGACAGACAAGAATTGTGACAAACAGCAATTTTGCCATCGGGAGATCTTCCTCGGCTTCGATCTCAGCTACTGCATGGCCTGCTCCAAAAACGGCGACAGGTGTCACGCTGACAGCCACTGCTGCGACAAGAGCCTGTGTCGGTGGGGGCGCTGTCGAGAGGGCGCCACCAGCGGCCAGATTGGGACGATCTGCGTGAAGGACTCGGGCTGCGGTGAAAACGAGTGTTGCGCCTTGGTAGAAGGTGGGCGGACTGAACAATTGATGTAAAATTGTATCACACTTTCAACCAGATAATCACTATGAATAGATTCAATGGACGTCACGTGACATACTGACTTCGCGCGCGCAGTATGTCGCCTGCCCGTATGCCGTATACATCCTTAGCGCTAGACAATGAAAATCTTTCTTTTTTTCAACGCCGCCATTTCCAATGATATACATTATAATTAAATGTAGTTTTTTAAATCAATATAACTGATGATGTTTAACCGACATTAGACCTTTTTGACATTCGACAATCGACATCATAGGTCTACTTCGTTTACATTGTGATACTGATATACAGGGATCGACGAAGCTATCTGCCGCCCTCTCGCGACTGAGGGCCAGCACTGCTGCAGCAAGGACGAAGCGGAGAATCTCAAGAAAGGAAACAAAAAGAACAAGTCATCCCTTTCTCTGTTTGAAAAATTTATCCAAGAAAGGAGCATCCCTTACCAGGGCTTGCCTTTCGAATGTCTTTGCATCAAAGGCTTGAAATGCGTCAACTACGGCCAAACGTAAGTACAAGACTTCAAAGACTTTGCACTATTGCCGAAATAGCTGGCCGGTTCAAACAAGCACGGCTGGGTTGTTGAGGTCGCGTCGATCATTAATTAAACTGAAATCGCACCTTAACTGCCAAACTTAGGCCGAATGGTAATCCTTATCTTTAGGACCCCGTTCCTAGTTTAAAAAACTCACCAAAACAGCTGAGTAAATGACACTCGCATTCTGATATTTCTTGTCACATCTGAACAGCTGGTATTGACACCTGCATGAATAATTGCAGGTTTAATTTTGTGCGAAGAGGGCAGGGCTTTCAATGATGGAAATTACGGGGTAAAAGACGACAACCACAACCAGAAAAGAGGCTCAAAAACCAAGATGGCAACCTTGAAAGCACGATGCAATGAAAGATCAATGCTGATTGGCGCGCTGATAATAAACAAATAACTTTTTTTATCAGCCAATCAGCATCATGTTTTCGTCAGGCATTCACGCGAGTTGTGATACAACGTGCAGGTCAGACGTCTCTGGCTGCAAAAAAGGCAGGAAAGTCACATTTTCTTTAAAGGGAAGGGGGGGGGGGTCAAAATTTACTTTAGCCTGCAGAAGTCTCTTTGGTCTAGACGGTCACCTGCCAAATTGAGTTTTGAACTGAACTTAGGTGTCCTAAAGATAAGGATAACCGGCCGAATCGATCTTGTACATCGATCTTGTACTGATGAAACCTAACGTTGCAACATTGCGATGCCGTAGCTTTTTTTCATGTGGTGCATTAAAACAAAGCACTTCATGCGTCGAATACTGTGGCTAAATTGCCTACAAATACTCAAAACAAAAATTGATGGCACCCACTAAAACTCCATTAGACGAAATTCTGCATTGACGATATTTGGAAAAGTTTAATCACGAAACATAGAGCAAAATGTATAATGCTTAAATCTGGATGTAAATCAAGATTGATTATCCATCACAGATTCGTCAGTGTATTCGATCTGCCAGAAGCTCAGTACGGCGGAGTGTGCGTGCCGGGATGGGCCCAGCCAGACCGGCCGGTGGCTCCAACGCTAGACGAGATCAGCAGGCTGCAAGCCGAGAAGATAGAAGATGTCATCGGTGGCAAGAAGGAGAAATAATAACTCCGTGATACGAGAAATATAATTTACAAATGTACATGTATATTTTAACCAGAATTATTTTCTTGATGCATGTATTGGTCAAACTTAAATTTACACTTAGGATTGATGGGTGTAATTTATAGGTTCAAGCGTTTTATAGTACCCCATATCTGTTTTCTCTCCAGTACTTATCGATCTTGCCTTTAAACTGCTTGGTTGTTTTTGCGTTCACCACCTCTGCTGGAAGCCCATTCCACATATCTACAACTCTCTGGGAGAAGAAGTACATGTACTTCCTTATACAGTCGAGCCCTGATAAGAAGAGCACTGTTAATACAACATCCTGCTTATAACAAGCAAAAATGTAGGTCCCAAGTCTTTGTTTTTCTTTGTTTTCCATACTGATAATACAAGGTACCTGTTATAACATGGTAATTTGTAAAGTCCCCAGGACCTTGTTAGGCCAAAAAAAAAAGTCTCCGGTTTCTGGTATGGAGCTTGCCCAAAAAGTGGTGCGGCGACGCGGCTTTTTTTTTTTAACCTGATTTTTTTGCTTCAAATGTCGGCTGATGACTGCAAATGGTGCCCGACTAAACTTAGTGCAAATATATGGGAGTCCAGAGAGGCCACATAAAGCTTATTCTCGACCATAACCCAATCTAAAAACACGTTAAAATTGTGCAGCAGCAGGATTCCAGTCAAACCAGTGAGTTTGGCGGTTTTGAGACATCATCTTTCATTGAAAAAAACCCTTTTTTATTTTGCCGACGCGCACGCATACCAGAAACCGGAGACTTTTTTTTTTGGCCTTATAAAGGTGCTCGACTGTATTCAGTTCCTTGTTGAACTGCTTCTTGAATAGCTTGATCAGTTGTGTGGCCTCTGGTTTTGTGAGACGGGAAAACAGGTCTTCCGGCTTGATATCATCCAGGCCATTTAGGGTCTTGACCACCTCAATCAAATCTCCTCTCATTCTCCTGACCTCCTAGGGATACAGATGTAACCCTTCCAACCTTTCATGATAAGATTTGTACCCAAGGCTTGGAACCAACTTTGTTGCCCCTAATCTGGTACTACACGTATCATTCAGAAGACTGAATCAATTTCGTCCAATACACCAAATTGACATTTCGTGTTAGCAAAGATATTGTGGGATACAAACTGTGAATAACATCACTGTCCTGTTGCTAACTGGTCATCTATTTTCACTCGGACCGCGTGACTTGTTTTTTTTTAATCGAAAAAAAATGTTTAGAATTGGTACATGCAAGTAAAAATGCCGATTTGGCTGTTTCACTCCATTTCATTTCAATCCAGTGCACAATTTGTGGTTTCAAGTTACCTTTGGCACGCTGCAGGCATTAACTTAGAGAAAGAATTAAGACACTCTTTAGAATTTCATTATATCTTATATATATATACTTTATTAGACAAACAATTAAAAACATTCAACTACATGTACTATGATTACAATTAATATGATTAGAATTAAAACATATCTCCACAACTAAATATACAAGCATCAATATCTTCATGACCCGATTTTCTATAGTTGGAGCAAAGGTCTCATTAAACTACGTTCTATTCCAGTCAGTAAAAAAAATATACCATTGAAATTACTGCAATTTAATTAAAAATTCATTCGAAGACGACCACAAAATTACTGGAGATTAAAGGTGTTTTACATTAAAAAATCAACAATAGTTGCCTTGTGAACTTGGGCCTATTCAGCGTTTCGTTTCGTCAGTGTTTTTCTATTTGAAATGGAAGACCCTATCTCAAGGACCACGCAATGTACAATTTGGTCGACCACTTTCTACATGTAAATATCTTGCCAAATCTGCTCTAATGTGCTTATTATTTACATCAAGTTTTAAGTTAAAATACTTTTTTGGATCAGCAGGTATAAAATCGTGTGCGGCGTTTTATATCAAAAGGTATTATTTTACTGTAATATACAAGTCACGTATATATCGAAATTAAGACTTGTTATAATTGTTATTTCATGTCCTTTTTTGCATTTTCTTCGGGAACACATTTGAAAGACTGAAATGGCCCTTAAATGTTTCAGATTGTTTTAAATGGAGTAATAAAATGTATATTTACAAGTCAGCCATATCAAACGGATAAAAACACGTCATCTGGTTAAAAAAAAAAATTGGGCATAAGAACAGTACTGGACTAGAAAACGGGGTGAGGTTTGGTACATCAGGTAGCGAGTTTTTGGTAATCGTTCATCTATGCCATTTGGCGACAAGAAATAATTCCACGCGATCAGCTTACAGCTTCGTCGAATTTCCAGCCGCCACATCTGCATCCGCCCTGTCGAGAGAAACAGAAAAATACATGTACATGTACATTGTACCACCAAATGCATTTATGGTTCAAAATGACTGTATAGGGCCTACATGTATTCATCCCTATAATCACAGCAGAATTATGTTGCGTTCCTGGTTTGAAATGAGTGGGGTCATTCGTGTGGGTTTTTTTTACATGAAAGTGGAATTACACATTTTTTTGCCAAAAGTTATATTATTAAAAAAAAATCCGCAATGATTTTGTTTAAGAAAATGGGAGTAAGTGGTATGACCAAAAGAAGCAACCGTTTCGAGCGCATGATTTTTTAAGCAGATATTTTCCATACTTGAGAATCTAAAAGTTATCTCATACATGCCTGCTGGACATGGATCAAAACTAACTTGGCTACAAGTTGCAAGAGCGGGGCTCCTGATGAAGACCTTGCATCGGTATAGTGCATGTACAAAGACCATATTCAATTGTATATGTACAACCATTCTAAAACAGTTAAGCCAAGACGAGTCATTAAAGTGAACGGAAATAAAATGCGAGTTTTAAACTCGTAATAGTAGGCTAACCCGCCGCGGCCTTCGCCAAACTCTGTGAACAAAAACTAATTAGCCGGAAAAATACTACAAAATCTCAGTCAACCAAATAGTAAAGGGGTGACATTACCTGAAATATTCTCCAGCCCTGCCAGAAAAGTAGTCCCGGCAAGTGAAGTCGTAGATGACGAAGGAGATGCCGATGATGAGCATCATACCGCCGATACAGCCACCGACCCCGGCAGAGACCTCAGACCAGCGAAACGTCGCTTCTTCCTCTGCATAAATGATGAATCAAAGTACATATACAAATGTACATCAATTAAAAAAAAAATGAACAAAGACATTGACTGAAGAAGGGTCTGAACCTACGACCTCCGAAATACCGTGCCGGTGCTCCACCAACTGTGTCATCCATGCAGCCATGTTTAATAATTGGCAGTTTCCCCATTTTGTTTTGTGTTTAGAAAGAAATACGGGCGTAAACTTAGGAGCCGACTCTTTGGGTTTTGAGTCCTCTTTTCTTTGCAATGCTCCGCTAGCTGAGGGACCTCTGAAAGTGGCCTCTTCTATAAAACTACTGTATGTAGCGTGTACACAAGTATTCGTAACGTGAACAATTCAAGTTCTTATCTTCAGGAATAGATCTATACACTTCTGTACTTCACGGCTTATCGTACAGTGGACAGCTGTCGACAGGCTAACTCTTTTGCGGGTTCTTCCTATACATGTACATGTACATGTTATTAGTTTAAAGGGCTCATGACATTTGTTTCATGCAGTCCTTGAAAATGCACATTTGAGTCCCATTTAACTCTATTTTCAATTTTTGGTTCTGCCATTTTTTGTAAGCAGTTTTGGTGCTTTTTTGTTTTTTATGCAAATACCAATTTCCATATTCATGAGTAAAAAGTGTGATGTCATTTCAGGCAGAAAACTCAATGTTACAGCTATTTCAACACCAAAAGTTGCCAGAAATTTAAATTTGATGTTTTGCTCACGGTGGTACACTTTCTTTCTTTGGTGATCTGTTGTTGTTTTGGTACGTGTCAGTAAGCCAATGAGCAAATTTTTCTCACAAATGTTTTCAATGAGCAACTTATGGCTTAACAATTTGAACATAAAACCCCTAAAGTGAACAGTGTCTTCTTGAAATGACATCACAGCAACAGCGCCCTCATTTGTCAGGAAAAACATGTACAATGTTAAATGTAAAAAAGTGCACTTTTCTAAAAATATAATAACCAAAAGGTATACGTCAGATAGATTTTATACATTTAAGAGGAGTAGAAAGTTGCACAAAATTATGTTCCCAAGTAAGATTCACGTCATGGGCCCTTTCGCAATGACTTTACATCCTTAAGTGTATTTGATGTGTAAAGTGTAATACATGTTTCCAGGAGTCATCGACGGAGTTTTGGCCACTATAAAGAATATTGTACAAAACTGGGGCAATTTTTGTAACATACGCAGTGCACATTAATCCGCAACAATGATTGAGACTTTGTCCCATACTTCTGAAGTCAACATCCGGGACCGGTGTATGTTCCAAGTTGCTAGGGAAAATCCCAAGTGGCTGTTGGTATGACAATGACGTCCACCTGACCTTTGAAGTTCGGTGTCTTTATTCAAATAAGAACAAATTTGCATAGACAATTGATGGCAACCACCATAAATTTTAAACTTGGTGATTATAGCACGATCTGAACTTGAACCATTGATACATTAATGAAATGAATATCGCTGTATATAATACATACGTGCCGAGACGAAGACAGCCATGCACAGAACTGCAAATACTGAAGCCCACCTGAATGCCATGTCTGCAAAAAAATGAACAAAAGAAAGAACTTGCGGTAATACCTGTTCTTGCGGTGTAAATCCGGATTGAAAGGCATGAGGGTCTCAGTGGTATTGGGGGGGGGGGCAAATTGCAAACAATACCAGAACATTGTATAATTCCCTCGATCATAAAAATAAACGGAAAGAATGTAGTGTCCAGACGCCACTTCGATGGTTGTGTACAAAGTCTTTGGAGAGTAAAGGGGAATTTCATTGTCTCTCAGTCCCAGATCTATGTCTTTTCCACATTTTTTGCAATGACTGACCTCCATTGACATGGTATTTGATGAAAAAAAGATGTGGCGTCGGGATGCAACATTCTCTCCAAATAAAGAAAAAGATCTAAAAACAGACTGCAGAGAGTGCGAAACAAAGTATACATTCCACGGTAAACCTTTTGAATTGGTGTTGTTGATTATTATATTGTAAAAAGAGGAGTGAATTTATTATTATTTAAATAGGTGCGTTCTTTTTCAGTTATACGGCCTATAGGCCTTTTATATTGTTTAAATTGACCATGGAGCTACAAAAAGGCGCTCCAGCGATCGCAGAGTTGCTACGCCCGGAATGTAGGTCGAGTTTGTTTAATACCGCGCGCACCTCAAGTAGTTTGGATAGGCCCCGTATAACCCGGCCCAGGGTACACAAATGCACGGTTGGGGGATACATGTCGGTAATCAAAACAGGGCGAGTCCAAAAGAAAGTCACCCGAATTAATACTTTGTTTCTTAAAAAGGCAATCAAATTTGAAACACCAAGGAATCTTAAAAGAGCATGTTCTTCCACTCATCAAAAAAAGAAGGAATTTCCGAAGTTGGTTAATGCTATCAGATGTTATGCACGTTTTACTGAAACCATTTTCATAGCTGTCCATAGAATGCCATTGCGTGGAAGTTATGTGAGAAGCCGAGTGAGAATTACAGATTACACACAAGCATTCAAATACAAATGAGACTGATCATTGAAATCTAAGGCTGAATGAATATTTGTACTGTCGGATTTTGTAAGTGAGGAATAAAGTATGTAAATTACGTGAAATTCACAGTTACTAGTCAATAACACGTGCTTAATGCATGTGGGTTTTTGGTATAAAATTGAGCGAGCAACGTATATTTTTCCTAATTGTATCTAATTCGGCCACTTTCTTTTTTTGACTTGCCATGTACACCGTAGTTGAGGCATTTTGTGTTAAGCATGACTTTATTCCACAACGATTTTAAATATGCACCGAGTTAACTTAACAAGTTGAAAAGTGAACCGACAATGACTAAGAAAAAGAGAACTGGAACAAATGCTGAAAACCGACTAAATACACACAAACATTTTAAAATTACAACTGAAGAAAATCTAATTTGTCTTAAACAATGTTTGGTTTGCTTCACGGAAATACAACTAAGAAAGCCTTTTCACCATAATGAGGCATGGATTTAATGTTGATAATTAGAAAACACGAATTCAGGATACCGATTGAGAAACAGTTTCAGTTGTAACAAACTACATCTACTTCAAAAACGTAATATAAACCCTTACAACTACAAGTTACTGATCCAAGTTACTTAGTTCGGAATTCTTTCCCTTATTTCGTACGAATACAACTTAAAATTGGCGTCTGAATGCTAAGGGAGGGCTACATAATTATTTCCCAATGAGTCATGACTACACTTGCACAGTAGCAATCCCTCAAACCACGGAGGATTCCTTCCTCCATGCTCAAACCAGTGTTTAACCAACAGACTCCCTTCAATTGACATCGTCAAACGACATGCATAAATTTAAGTTCCACGTCTTGTCCCTTAAATGAAAATAAAAATGAACACACAGTAATGTTGAACCATTCCTATTTCTTCATGAACTCACCTATTACCGTTTTATTCCAAATCTGATCAGATGAACTGATAAAAAAAAACTGTAACACCGGTCCCGATTTGCCTCAACGCCGACAAGTTGCTGATAGCGCAGTGCAAAAAGGATGGCGGAAAGATGGAAGAATGACGTACGTTTGCAATGCACTGCGGGCCTGCGGACACTAGGGTGTGGGGTTAAATAGTGCCTCCATTTATTGCTTCACACGAGCGCATTTCAATGACCAATGTTTTGCATAACAATGGAGGGGCAATATAAAAAAGCCAAACTTTGTATTCCGTGTTTGATGGCACTTACTGGCGATGTTGGATTTGTAGCTTTGTTGAGTCTCCAGCTTGTACATGCTGATAGGGTGAAGGGGCACCAAAGGCTATCGGATCGTGTACAGTCATAGGGCACCACAAAGCATTTCATTCTCAAGGTGTGTTTACTGTGAATGTGTACCCAAGCGTGCATCGGTGGAAAAGGTTTTCTCATGCAAATAATGGACTGGTCCCCTATAGTTTAGCGTGGTGATCAACTCAAGTAGTGCGATATGAGTCTTCTACGCAATGCAAGTACACGTACATGTATATGCACATGTCACATCATGATCTGACATGTACCAGTATTAATTTGGATGATCTTTTTATAGACCATTTCAAGACTGCTATTCGGTACATAACCGGAGGCCCCCTTCAATGGTGAAAGCATTGAGGTGTACGAAGCATGCTCCATAATCCCCATTGCCATTGAAGGGGGCCAGCCGCCCTCTTCAATTAGACTGTACGCATAGTGGGCTAGGAATAGACCTGATATGCGTGGCGGCCATCTTAGAGGGCAATGACTTTATTTTACTGAGATGTGCATAACGTCACACTTAAAACCGGATAGAAGATTTTTAGCCCTACGCACGAGGCACGTGTTTCACAAAACGTGAAGTAAACTTGTTGAACAAAATCTTTGGAAATTTATACGTTTTGACTTGTTCGGACTTAAGTTGACCGAAGGCGAAAGGGCCCTCCCCTCACCTTCGGCTCGGGCTTTGTACTTGTTTAAAACCGGCCGAAGCATATTTCAAACAAAAATAAGGCGGCCTTATGGCCTAATATACGTTCCAATCTGAACAAGATCTTCTTCAGAGGCAATTAATGATGTATTTCCTTGTTCAAATATGCGTCTATATACACATTAGAACGAATAGAGGGGAACAAAAGACTAGAAAAGTCACAGTGACAGAATGTTTTCGTTCAAGTTTCGTTTATAGTGTGAAGATTATGGTTGAAAGGAAAACAAGTCCCAAGTACTAAACAGTGCGAGTGCCGAGCAAGGTTTCCCATGCTCTGACGTGCTACGCGCGAGGAGGCGATGCATGAGGTTTTATTCGTCCATGGTTAAAGTAACCCGGACCGCGGAGGAATCTTTTAACATTTCCAAGAGTTGCGAGGCCCATGCAACTTTTCCACTGTGGGTGAAGCGGCAGCCGAAGATGTACACATGTTCTTCGTTCAAATAAAGACAAATCGCGGAATGCAGTACAGCCATGATTTTTGAAGAGTATTTTCCCACTTCGCGGATACGCACCGCGTACTACCTTTTGTGCATTGAAACTGTGTAACGAAATTGAATATTTTTTTTAATGTCGAACTTATTAAAAAAAAAAAAAAATATTGGATCTAGGGGGGGGGGGGGGGTTAACACCCACACCACCGTTCACCCGCTGACTGATGTCATACCAGTAAAATTGGGCCAAAATAATAAATGGAATGCCAAAGTTCCTAAATTTATTCTAAAACTGTCTGAATGCAGGCGAAAGCATCGTTGATTTTCAAATTTTCCCGGGGCAAGCTCCCGGATCCCCCAAGCACGTCTTCACTCACCTCCCCCCCCCCTTTCCTGAAAGCTAGATCCGCCCCTACCTCGAACATGGCCGAGTGCCCCGGAGGGCCTTCAAGTTTACTGACATACATGTACGTAAAAAGCTGGACACATTACAAATGACGCTAATTGTCTAGTTTTTCCCTTCACCCAACTACAGGCCTTTATTGCACAGAATCTGTATCATAAAGATATATTTACAAATTCTTAAGTGTGAACTTAAAGCAGGGGTGTTAGTGACCACTGATAAAAATAGCTGAAAACAGCTGGAAAAAAGTGCAAAAAAGCTGAACTTTGGAAATCTCCATGCTTTTGTACACGGCAAGTGAGGAAAAAGGTGAAAAAAGCTGAAATCCCAAACAAAAAAAGCTGAAATCAGCTTTAAAGCTGAGATTTCACACCCCTGTTAAAGCTAATTCCACAAGGGTTTCGAAAACAAATTATGCAGGCCTACAGGAAAAAGAATCCTTCTCATTGTGTTGATGTGTATTATATTTCACTGACACATTCACCTCTAATTGACGGATAGCATTTCTACAAGGTGGTGCAAAAAGAAGGAAACCCACTTTTGAAAGGAAATTTTAAACCTACTTACTTAACTTTCCAACTGTTTTTTTTTTTTTATAATGTAGTGAAGTATAGTTCTTCAACCATACATGGTGAAAAAAGGTCTTTAAAAAAATCGCAAGAATAGTGTTATTAGGCATAGGCCTATGCTAATTTGAATGCAAGCCACCACAATCCACGTGTAAGTCTAGTGCAGTGTTGTTTGTCTTCAAATCAAGCTCTGGGGCTCATTCAAGAGGATGGAATAAGCCGTCCGTGGACAAACAGGTTTGGCACATGACATTTTTAAACTACCATAACTCTGAGACAAAATATGCATTTGCAATCACTTTTTCGTCACTTACATTGAAAGATCAATATTTTAATATCATTAAAACGAATTTTTGAAATATGCTCTAACAAGTTACTTGTTAGTACTATAGTGGGTGAAATTTGCTGTCAAAAGTGGGTTTCCTTCTTTTTGCTCCACCCTGTAGAATCTGCCAAGGGTTGTTATGCAACCTCAACGATTTTGAGGAATTTGGTTGCTTTTAAAAAAAAAAAAAAAAAAAAAAAAAAGAAAATGAACCGCCGCGTACCTTTAACAATAAACAGAGACTTGGGGATGGGATTGCATCTTTAAGACTTGTCCCAATACAGGTATTCAATTATTATATGCAGCCACAAGCTACAAATTTAAATCTCTGATTAACATTAAGTAACCATAAATAAGACCTTGGTGTACTTCATGTACATAAACAAAATACATTGCATGTGACATTTGTATAATTGTGTACAAACATAATGCTTTCATTAAAAAAAGATGGGATTTTCAAATACCACATACACACGTGGCATTTCAGTCACACTACATATTTCAGCATAATTATAAACAAATTCACCACTCCATTCAATTATATACACATACATGAAGTAACTCTGAATATCTTCTCAGTTAATTTGGCAATGCAATTACAATAGAATATTACATCCGAAATGCCCAAATTAATAAAACAAAAAAGAAGGTTAACTTAATACTCTTCATATGAAGAAGAATGCTACGAATATGATCAACTTAATCACGTATGTGGTGTCATTGATGAAGGCACATAGACAAAGCATGGTGATTCTGATGGCCTATGGGAGGACATACGTGTGCAATGTAGCTGGGCCATTCTACCAAGTGTGACAGTTATTCTGCCCCTGTTACCTTGGAACCTTGTAATTTGCCATTCAATTGTCATTGATTTTATTATTTATTGGATAGAAACTTTGCTGTTCATGATAACTCTCGGAGGACGACTGCATTAAGGAGTGCATCAAGCATTATACAAATCATAGATGTCAGATGCAATAGGCACAGGCAAAACTGTGGACCCCAAGTTTATAAAATTATTGGGGCAGTTGGAGGAATTGTGTCTTTGATGGTACAGGCATGGAATTAGGCATAGTCAGAGTATGTCATATATACATGTATTTGGCTATAGGGCCAATCGCAGATTTGTCCTTTGAAAAAAATATACGTAGAATAACAAGCAATTTTCAAAATTTTCAATATGGCTGCCATTGCTTGATATTCTCAAAAGACAAATCTGCGATGGCCCTATAGCCAAATATCTTTCTCATGACATACTCTGACTGTGTGCCAAATGCCATGCTTGTATCATCAAAGGCACTATCCCATCACCTATCTGCCGTACTAAATGATCCAGCTGGAATATGTGGTTTGGGGGAACCTGATGGGCGTGGCTAGACATGCAACCTAAGTGGGTGGAGGTGCTAGTAAGGACAATCACTAGTCAAGTAGCAACCGAGGGTGGGTATGACACGTCCTTATATTAAGCCCCAAACCCTGCCCACTCCTTTAAGAGCTTTAATACTGCTGACCGTAAGTACGTTAAAAACGAATTTACCTGTATTTGAAAACAATTTCCATAGGAAACAGTAGTTTCAAAAGTTATTTCCTTTTTTGGCGATTTAAAAAAAAAAGGGTTTGAATTTAAATATTTATCATTACAATATTTGGCTCTGAGCGACAAAATTCTAATCCATTATGCACTGTTCACCTAATAATGAGCTTCAATTTTTCTAGAAAAAGCGACAATTAATAAAAGACATGAAGACTGTCTTTATAACAAACATGATTCAGTGTCTGTACAAAGTTACTGAATAATTGTATCCTCGTAAATTCTTGAAATATAGTAATAAATACTGCGTAAACGAGTGACAGGTTTACAGAGAGAAAGCAGCGTTGGCTTGTAACTTTTATGTATTGCTCCGTGTTTACATTATTTTCTTGTGAAAAGGTTACCTCAACGATACTAAAGCATCTAAAAATTCTATCTCCTTTGGTAAGTTTCTTCCAATTTGATGATGAAACATGTCAAAGGCAAGTGCAGAAAGTGCACTAATACGGCGCATCCCAAAATACCCACTATTGTTTTGTGCGAGGCTCTAGCATCGCCGTGGAAACACGTACCGCCATTATTTATATACCATTTTAAAGCTTGGAATCTGAACTTTATCCTGGCGAGTACTGGTTTGATATTTAAAAGAGTTTTACAATTATTCGTGTTCAAATAAAGGCATGTCGAAAACAAACTCAACCGATTTCAAGAAAAATCGTTCAGATGCGAACTTAAGTCACACTTTGAGCACGCTTTTTTGAGTAGGTACATACTTGCACGTGAATTTCAAAATTGAACTTGAAACGAAGAACAGTGAATTCATTTAAGGTGTAGCCTACGTGGATCGAAAAGAATAGGAAACACACAAAGTAAAAGGCAACGAGATCTTCACATTTTCGACATGATGAACCATTTCCACATTAGAAAAAAATCACACGATTGATTTTTCTTTGAAATCAGTTAAGTATGTTTTTGACATGCCTTTATTGGAACATGAATCATTTCAAAACCCTTGTGAAAATAAAACCAATACTTACCAGGGATAAAGTTACGATTCCAAGCTTTAAAATAATACAAAACTAATGGCGGTAAGCATTTCCACAGCGACACTAGAGTCTCACAAAAAACAAATGTTTGACTTGCCAATTTCACTAATTATGCCATCTAGCAACCACCATGTTATAGCCGAGTTACTGCCGTGCTCGATTCAGTTAGCCTGTTTGAGATATGGTGTACACAATAAAAGCGTCATTTGGTCTGGGTAAAATCTTTTGTATTTACCCAAATTAAGCCACTACAAATTAAGCCCCATCCTATTGCGTCCGCGATATCTCAAAAAGGTTAATTGCGTGTGGTGTGGCAAACACGGTGCAAAGAGTTGGACAAGGCGGCTTTGCGAATGGACTATGCAAACTTATGACATCAACAGCTAGTGCAATATGTGACTCATGAGCAAAGGTTATGAAAACCAGTGGGCAAAGCCCCGAGACTCATCAGGCGTGTTCCACCTGAAGATGTGGAAATACATTTTTCATGTAAAGATGCTACATGGTTGTGCAGGCAGAGATGAGACTTGGTTCATGTGTGCGAAGTAGTGCACTGACAGGCTCATGTGAGATCCAACAGCACCATAGGGCTCTGTGCCTGATATACTGAATATTCAATCATCCACCGAATATCCCAATAGCTTTTTTTTTTTTCAATTCAGATTTTTCAAAAAAATGCGAGTGGTCTCTCGAAGAAATGATGAAAAACGTCCACAATAATTTAGTAATGTTACATGGTTTCACTGTCAAATGCCACACTTTTGTCAAAAGCCAGACTACATGCATCATTTGGGCGCTTCCGTGAGGAACATTGGCTCAAAATTCCTCTGTAAAATCTGTCAAACATCAGCCATTCCTTTATCTCAAAAAAAAAAATATTTTGATACAGCCATGATGTTCTTTATATTGTTTTAACGCTCTTTGCCAATTTTTGACAAGTGCAGCACACACAGATCACGATTGGCGGTCAGTTTTGGCTGGCTCCGGTAAAACTTGATACGCCCATTTCGAATATTTGAATATTCGATCAAATCCATGTTAGAATAATCGAATGCACATACAAAATTATTCGAAAACGCACAGCACTACAGTACCATCCACTCTCACAGATCATCCAAGGTGCCTTAGCTGCGATTCCATTTGACAATATCAATCTTGTCAATAAGTAGATGCCTTCAACTTGACCAAATCTGTGCCCCTGGTCAGAAAATTATCTCACGAACACAAGAGTCTCATACTTGATTGCAACACCTTATGGATTTGTTCTTTGGCGAATAAAATTAACCCACTAGCAACTTGAGTCGGTGCCGTTTTCAAGTCCATCACAAGTCCATCAAAATGTCATCAAACGTCCAGCGCAAATTCGGCCACAAATAAATCACAGGTCTATTCCCCAGTCTTGTCAAAATTAGCAGCGGACAAACTGTAACAAGGCCGTGCAATGTTTACAGTTCATTTGAATAGCTTGGTGACTTGACTTAGGACTGGAGGACTTGTGATGGACTTGACAAAACACTTTCCTCACTATGTGACCAACTTAACAAATTCCAAACTCAAATTAAAAAAAAAAAAATTCTCAGTCACAAGTTGCAGCAGTCCGAAGTCAACTGATAGTCCTTGGTACCCTGGACACCAAGGCGTCCAGGTTGAACATTTTAAACATGATCTTCTCGTGATGGACTTGACAGAACACTTTCCTCAACATGTGACTAACTTAACAAACTCAAAACTAAAAAAAAAAAAAAATTCTCAGTCACAAGTTGCAGCAGTCCGAAGTCAACTGATAGTCCTTGGTACCCTGGACAGCAAGGCGTCCAGGTTGAACATTTTAAACATGATCTTCTCGTGATGGACTTGACAGAACACTTTCCTCAATATGTGACCAACTTAACAAATTCAAAACTTAAAGTGAAAAAGCAATTCTCAGTCACTACCGGCAGCAGTCCGATGTCGTCTGATAGTCCTTGGCACCCTGGACAGCAAGGCGTCCAGGTTGAACATTTTAAACATGATCTTCTCGTAGGGAGTGTCCATGCCTCCTTCAAAGAGGATGGCAAAGTTCTGCAGCTTCAGACCCGTCTCCCGGTCCAGCGTCTCAAAATACGTCAGGTCTGAGTAGGCGGCGGGGAGATCGTATATCGTCCAGGGGTTGGTGTAGGTCCGGCCTCCGTCCCTGCTTAGACGGACCGACATGTGCTCACGGAACATGGAGGCGGGATTGGAGAAGGCTAACCAGGTCTTGTGCTTACTGATGTGGTGGGGTGCTGGGAAGCCTATTAGGCTAGCCTGTCGGAAGAGAACAAGGTCAAATATACTTGAAGAAATAGAATCTTCCGACAACTGCAATATTTGGCTCCATCTGTAACTCATTCTTCAGCCTTCTGCTCCACTTTTAGGGCGTTTTCGAATCCCTGTTCTTGACAACACTCGGGTTAACCCGACCTGAGAACAGCGGTCTCGAACATGACGAACAGACCAGAGAGGGCGTTCGCGGATCGATTTTTTCACTCCCTGGTTGATGGAGGGCGAGGTGCAGCTTGAACAAAAAGGCGGACTGTGCAGATTCGTAATTTGTTTTGTGTTTTTTTTTTTTTGCTAATACCCTAATGTCATGATTGGAATAAGAATACCATTATAGTGCAGGTCTGCAATTTCGTCCTCGCATGTCCGGTTTTACAACAGTCGTCCTCGTTCATTTGGAATAGGCCTAAGTACAAATTCAGATGATTGTCGGCCATTTTGCATTGCTTTATATCGATGCGACACGCACCCACGCGTTCGTAACTACCAGCTCGAGAACACGTTTTCGTGTTACACGCGTGTTGTCAAGAACAGGGATTCGAAAACGCCCTTAGGTTGCGGGCAACAAATCCCATGCGCATCCCATGCGTCACCCGTTTCAATCCCTACCTAAAGCGTATAACATTTCAATGGATAGCACAGTACTGAAAGCGCACTACGCAATATGGATACACGGATGTATGCACATTGATTTTCGAACTGACTTTCACACAACACGCAGTGCGCGCTGCGCTTAAGGCATGATGGACACATGGGGCGTATTCGAAACCCTGTTATTGAGTGACCCGCGAACAGTGTTCTCGGGTTGCCGATTATGAACGCGCAAGTGTGTGCCGCCGTATCAAAACACCGAATGAAAAGAACGGACAATCAATTGAATTAATACAAAAATAATTGAAATTCCGAAACAACTATAGAAATTGGCAAAGACAAGGCTGACAAGCCCAGTACATGTATATAACCAGGTACAATTATATTTTTTATCGTTACTGCTCCTGCACTGAATGAATGCTTTCAATTTTATACACAAATAGTAACGCAAGTTCCAGTAGGGGCCTAAGTCCGCCATCTTTGTTCTTGATGTTCTTCATCTACTCCCCTATAAGTGGGGAGTGAAAATCTTGTTCGCAAACACTGTTTGTGTGTTGGTTCCCGTCATTCGGAACCCTGTTCTCGTGTTCGTTTAACCCTAAAAGGGCCGGGGGGGGGGGGGGGGATCCGCCCCCACCTCCAACTTTTCCCGCAATAGCTTTAAAAAAAAAGTTTTCGCGACCCGAGCTGTTATGACTTTTTAGCCTCAAGCCTTGCACATCTTTTGATACCAAAAACATAAAAATTGCACCAGGGGTTGCCGCGTAGCGAAAACAAATACGTCATGTACACAGAGCAGAATTACCATTCGTAGTCATGAAATTTCATGGGTATGTTCATGATGAGTTGCTCTATGCATGTACCGAGTTTCACAATTTTTTGTCACTCGATGGCCGAGATCTTAGGGGAATCCCCCCCCCCCCAGCCGAGAGATGGTCAAAATAACCCGGCCTGATTAGGGTTAACACAAGAACGTTTCGAATACGCCCATTGATTCTCAGCCTTAGACTTGCATACACTTCACCTTGGCACAAAAATTTGACTCGGATGACTGCCTATACATAGACCCTTAGACCAAAGTGCTCAGAGACCAGCATTACTAGGTTTGTCTAGTCTTGTTCATAGAAAAGTTGCTTCACATGCACATACCTGGCACCCTGCCGCTTTAGATGACTGCGTTTCATTGTTAACCAACTTATACCCGGGCTCGATGAGTTCAGGTACTAGTTTTCCTGAGGAGAAGGAATGGCCCTCGTTTCTGCTCCAGGATTGAACTCTGGGTAAGTCGGGATGAAGGGTTCGGGTGTTCAGCATGAGCACTCCCTCTTGCATTTCAACAACCTATGGTAAATCATAGTCAATTTTCGTTTCTTAAATCCAGCAAATAATTATTCTGTCAGTTTAATATTTTCGTAAAGCAGTGGACAGAGGAATGTTTCATTTTTCATTTGTTCAAAGGAAAAATGACAAGGTGCATTATAATTTTTTTTTTTTTAAAGTTGAACAAAGAAATTGACTGGAGCAGGGTTTGAATCTGAAACTTCCGGATTACTGATCGGGCGCTCTACCAACTGAGCTATCCCCATGTTGCGGGTTTCCCATTTTGTCAATGTCTTTGTTCGAGGGGCGGTTGTCAGAGCCATAAACCTGTATTTGGCATGTAGCCCGGGATCAAGCCCAAAGTCACGATGCTAGCAACATTAGCAATGCTGCGAATCGAAAACCAAAATAATGTTTCAATGTTACATTGTTGTTAAAATTTGGGAGGACTGTTAATTTGATCGCAAAATGTTGCGGAACTAATACGCAATACAATGTGACATCAGTGGAGTTATGTGCCATTGTGTCAAGTTCCTGAAATCGACTGCTGGACACTGCTTAAAGTAACACAAATTTTATCATGTACCAAACTGACAGTACAACACACACATGCTGACAAGCAAAATTTTAGTCGCACGCACAAGAACAGGCAAACAGGCTTTCGAGTCACAGATTGACAGGCTTTCGAGTCACAGTGTTTTAGTATTCTTTTGTCAATCCTGGCCAGCTTGGATTGGGTTGTTTTTGTTTACTTTTGTTTATTTTTGTGGATTGCTTGTTGAATGTTTGTACTCTGGCCGAACAAATAATAATAATAATAAATAAGAAACAAGGCAAGAACAAAATTTGACACAACAGATCACTTAGTCAAACCACAGAACACTCAGAATTAGTACAGAAAAGATCACAAACGAAAGCATGCAAGGAGGTGGGAAAGGAAGGGAAGGGAAGGGGAGATGTGCATTGCAAGACAGATGTCCTTGTTATTTTGGAAAGAAAAAATTGACAAACTTTTTACCAGTACAATATACAAAACAAATCATACACAAAGGTGTCAACAACATCTAATCAATGCTACGATCATGTTATGTTAGTGCATTTTCCATGTACCATACATATAAAACTGTAGGAATCAACATACTGTATAGAGTACCGAAGTGAATACGTCACGCGCACGATGTGTGTGTGAAAGACATTAGCGCGTGATTCAGCCCGTGAACCAACACGGGCGCGTACTCCATTCATTTGCACTACACTTTCTGGTTCTTCGGTACTCCATTGTAAATACCTCTGTCTTGAATACTGTATTTCCATTGGTCTAGAACGATCGTGTGTTAAGTTTATAAAAAGTTATGGCACACTCCCTGTGGGATATCAGGTACGTGATATCCCACAGGGAGTGTGAGACTTTGTAAGGACTGTACGTACAGTGTGAAACGCTTGTATCGTTGGTACCCGCGCTATTTCACCATGCTTTCGCGCATGAGAGGGAGCAGTGAACTCGCAGACAAATCAGCTGTTTCGAGCACGCGACATGCATGTGAGTTGGTGTTTGATTGTCATGATTGTTGTGTTTACTGACTGTTTGTTTTTGTGATTTTACATTAAAATCCAAAGAATCCAAGACAGAGGTATAACTAAACAATTGTTGACTGCTGTGATGTGGGATATATGATGTTTTGAACACCCTCGGGGCGCATAGCACCCTATCCCACATCACAGCAGTCAACAATTGTTAACTCTAAACAACTGAGTTTCTTTAAAGGAAAAACACAAGTAGCATGTATGTCAACATTGACGGTAAATTACATCATTTGTCATTTTTGCATTTTTTTTTCGTTTGAAGCAACAAAAGTGCTCCAAATCTAAAGAGGGGAGCTTAACAACTAGCCTGATGAAGCTTCAGCTCGGTAAACGCTGTATATTCCAAGAAAACAATATTCTAGGATCTAGATTTCAATTTAAAAGTTGCAGAGTCATGTTTTGAATTGCGCCTGAAATCAGCGTCAGGGACACGTTCTTATTCAGCCAATTGCAGCTAAGTGAACCGTCAAATTGTAACAACCACGCCTACGTGTGCATCAAATCAACCCTTGGGCGCACCAGTTGCCAAATTAAAAACGAATTACTAACGGAAATTTCCAAAAATGCATCTTTCAGACGCATCTTTGGAAATGACCATTTATTGTTTTCTTCAATATGACAGTATGCCAAAAAGAATAATTTCACAGGGAGTTTAGTGCTATTACTATCTTTAAACCAAGTAAGCTTTTCAACAATAATTTTGTCGGTTACTTTTTGGATAGCTGCAAATGATGTACTCTACCTTTAAACAATATGGCAAATTTTAACTAGATGCTGAGATGTAAGCGGACTCCCAACATTTTTGCCTGAAATTTGAGGTACTGAGGACAAGTATGCACACACATGTATGGTGCCAATATGTTATTTACAATTATGACAAAAAATCCCTGAAATCAGGCAATTGCAGGAGGGCTTACATCACTGTAGATGGGAGCAAAGATCAAAGTTGTTGTTACACAAAAGTGCTCATGAATAGAGTGCCGTTATCCATGTGTGCAGCATTGCTAATGTTGTGAGCATGTGCATGATGAACTACGTGTCAAAAAAACACAACATGTCCTACTTTTGATCCTAAATAACTCTGTTGTTTACCAATGGAATTAAACCAAAACTTCAGTACATGTAAACAAGGCGTGACAAATGTTATGGAGCGAGTTTCATCAGCTTTGTGGAAGAGGGTGAGATTTAAACACCATATGAAAATAAATAGTATTTCAGAATCTGCCACTTTCGACTTGGCGTCCTTCAATGTCGATACAGCGCTGGAGAGGGTGGCTGAAGGAGCGTGCTGCGGCTGAAAGCTTCTGAAGGAATGCAGGATCACCCCGGATGTCATTGCACACCTCCTTGATCGTGTTGGCGCAACACACGATCGAGGTGTGCAATGACATCAGGGGTGATCCTGCATTCCTTCAGAAGCTTTCAGCCGCAGCACACACCTTCCTCCACCATCTGCAGCGCTATATCGGCATTCTGAAAGTGAGGGTTTTTTTTAATAGCGTTTAAATCACTCCCTCTTGCACAAAGCTGATGAAACTCCCTCCATTAAAATGTGTTATGCCCTGTTTACATGATCTGAAATTTTGGTTTAATTCCATTGGTAAACAACAGATCAAAAGTAGGACTTTTCTTTTGATACGTAGTACAAACTGTATGCAATTTACGACTAAGGGGAACAGATTCAAGGCAACGGAGACCGCCATGCAACATAAATCTGCAGTGTTCAGTCCGAAAAGATTCAAATCTGAATGGAATTCAGCCCATTTTCTTTATTCAAAACTTAAAATGCAACCAAAGACATTTTCTTTGTTCAACTTAAAATGCAATAGAAGATGCACTGTCCCCTTTTTTTTTCAAGTTTGGAGTTTCCAAAAAACAATTCTGGTGTTTTTTTCAGTGCTTTTTTTTCTAACAGCACAATGGTTATTAACTTTTGAATCAGCTATCATTAAAAAAAATCCACCCACATTTAGTTATGGAATAATTACTTAATAAATAATGACTCCCTATCTCAGAATTGATTATGAAGGGTAGGGAGCCAGTCTACTCACAGGGCCACATCTGTTTGCAAGCCAAAAATAAAACATTTTGTTTTTGTTTCCAAAAAAATAAAACACTGTAAAAATGAAACATACAAGCTGAAAATACATTGGGAGTAAAACAAATTGAATTTGGTGAAGAGCTTGGATAGTTTAGGTTTTTCCGGCCAATTTCCTGAAATGTTCATTCACTTCTGAAAAGTCATTCGTTTTTGTCTGAATTTGAAAGCACGTCTTTAATTCCAATTCAATTCAACGAAAGGTCCATCATTTTCATTGTCCGTGTATTCGGTTTCGACAAAAAGACGGCCAATTACGTTACCTGTGCATTTATTTACGCAAGCTTACCTTTTTTGAATTGATACAGATAGAGCTAATTTGATTGACGGTTAATGCAAAGAAACCCTTAATTGTATCTGGTACCGAATGCATTAAACTAAAAGTGAAATAGAATGGTGAATGTTTTAAATTGCCTTCTAAAAACGAAAATTCGAAAAAAGAAGTCTTGTAAACATATTTGAATGGACATAAACGAAAGGTGCTGCTCAATCACTTAATTGATTGAACTGAAATGGAATTGAATGCCCTGGTAGCGAAAATGAAACGTGTGTTCAGAGTGATTCTCAAATCAGACGAAAACAAATGAACATTTTGAGAAATTGACCGGGAAAACCTATAATAAATAAAATAAATAATTCAAGTCGGTTTAGTTCGATGCAGTAATTAGTATTTTTTTTTATACATTTCAACACGCAACCACAATTTGCATGTACACAAAAAAACCTCCATTCAGAGAAACATGTCTGGAGGAAGTTCGGTGACTGCATCCCTACCATAGCCTCGTTACTGTGAATGGTCCAGCCAGACGCGTCCGTTCCGTACGGTATACTGCCCCCTAGGTGCCACGACACGCCACCGTCGCTGCTGTATATCACATTGGCGTAATTTGCGTTGTCATAGATATTTTCCTCAAACTCTGTCCGGCGATGTATGCACGGGTGGGTTTTTTGGGGTAGTGTGAGGGGAGGTGGGAGTGGGGGTGGGGAGGATAGGAGGGGAAGGGTGGGGAGGATGGGTGGGGGGGAAGGGATGGGAGGAGGGCAGGGGTGGGAGGATAGGAGGGGAAAAGGGGTGGAGTGAAGTGGAAAAAGAAAACGGGAAGGGAGGGGAGCAGAGAATGCACAGTACATGGACAGAATGTTCAAGAAATTTTGGGAGTGAGGGAGTGGGGGTAGATGAAAATAAGACAACGGGGAAAAGAAAAAAGTTAGTTGTTAAATGAATTCATACAAATATGATTAACAGGCCTTGGTTGTACTGCAGCAATCTTGGTGCTACTTCGTGAGTCTACAGGTTGTATGCAGACTACCACATGTGCATGTGTGGAGTTTGACATGCAATCAAACGTAGGCTTTCAAACTACTAAATGACATATTGCAGGTGTGGACTCCATGTGCAAGTACCCCCTCAAAGTTAACAAGGTGAGAGTTGGGGGAGATTACTGGGAGGGGTTTCAAACGTATTGCTGATGACGCCTGATGCCCATGCAAAGACACAATGGCTTTGTACATATTCAGAATAAAATCAGCTGTGCGTACTTGGGGCTACACACACACGAACAGACATGCGCACGCAGTGTGTCCCGTCCATAGAGCTATATTGAATTACTAGAGCATCAACTCATACAACAAAGTGAAGCCTGCTGGGCGCATCCATGTTTGTGCACAAACCTATGCAAAACTCAAAATTTAGTACTGTTTTAGTACGGCTATATCATGTCTGCGATTGTACTCTATACTAGTGCGTTATCTTAAGCCGAGACGCCCAAAACTGAAATGCACAATCAGTAAATGAGCGTTTCATTTTACTCTGTGCAAACAACTCAAAAGCAAACGCGTGCCGTTGTACTTGTGCGTTGCATTTAGAGCATTATTTGAAATTCATTGCATCTGATTTCGTTATGTTCTACAAACACGCACATGAATTCAAAATGTCTGTGCTCAGGACGGCTTCAAAGTATCTCCGCGGGGGAATGAGGAGTTTGTGCTCTAGTAATGGTCCTGTTCACTGGGCATTTGAGAGTAGTCAAAAAGCGTCATCTAACTGTTCGTGCAGGGAATGTGGTTTCAGACATACATGTTCATGTACTTGTACAGCATGTGCAGTGAGGGGACAAAGTGAACACCAAAATTGCCGAAGCACTACCGAGGCCTGTTCAGGTTATCGTTTGTAGGTTTGTGCAAATAAGCCATACCATTGGCTCGGCAGTGTGGATAGGATGCCACGTCCGGTCAAAATCAAACGGTATGCTACCGCCAAAGTACCACGACAGCCCGTGGTCCCTGCTGATCACCACATTAGCATAGTTGGTGCTGTCGTTAAAGTTATCGTTATTTTCTGCATGCATCAAACAAAAAGCAAAATAACAGACACTGGAGTGCACAAGATTCTAATCAGTTGATTCAGAATGGTGATATTCACTAGAAGTCTTCTCATGCATCTAATCTACACAGTGGGCCAAATTCAGCCATAAGGGTTACAGGATAATCCTGTCTTGTTGATGTACAGTACCCTAACGTGGCACAGCCCCTAACGTGGCGCACTTTGATTTTTCGCCTCTAGTGCTTTGCTAGAGCAAAAGTTTTACCTGAAATTTCACATCAAGTGAAATTCCATCAAGCTCTAAACATTCCCTTTCATAAGATGTGAGTTTATCTACCCGTTCAAAAAGTTAGCAGAGAAATATATTTTGACGTGATTTTCCGATTTTAATTCGAAGTGCACAGTGAACCCTTTGAAAATGTGCCCAAAAATATGAAAATACGTTTCTGACCAACTTCTAGTTTGGTATGTAAGTAGAGCTAATGGTTTATCAGAATTTATCAACTTTAAATAATGCTTAAATGTTCAACTTTCATAGAAGTCCAAATTCCGATAATGAAGTCGGTTTGCAAGTTGGTAAATTTACCAAAATGAAGTTCATATTTTTTGTTTAAATGTCATTTACATGCACGAATAATGTATGATAGCAAATACTCACTGAGCATTGAGCCGAACTTGTCTTTCACAAAATAGTTGCCTGGAATGACGAGTTTCCCTGATGAGGTCTGGATGCCATGACCGGGACCTGTTGGCAATACAAGTCAATATTAAATATTTTTTTGGCAAAAATATTGACTGACAACAATCACAAGGACCGCGAAAATAGCAGGGCAAGGCAAGTTTAGGTTAAAAAAACCTGAAACAATGCCTGATCCCCTCCAGATGTTACCCTTATAAACACCGCAAAAAAGAAGAAGAAAAGTCCCGCTCATTGGAGGGGGTCATAATTTTGAATCTGATCATCTTATGACAACTTAATTTATATAGACCTTGCGGGAAAGTTGTTGGCTACATTTTGATACCCTGTTTGCTACCAACGACTGTAAATCATCCAACATGGACAACGGCTTTAATATGAAAAGTGATGGAAGTTTGAAAAGTTGCAAATTTTAAGAATACATGTACGTGAGTGGAAATTGCTGCTTGACAATATCACACTGTCCGAACCAAACGGCAGGGAATACGGATCGCACAGTGCTTGTATGCATGGGAGCACGCGAATTAAATTACCAGCGCTTTGTTCGGGCACTGTGCAGTCTATAGGGGGAATTACAGACATGTGTGATTACGCTTGGCAATTTTTCCTCATGTTATTTTTAAATTTGCAGCTTTTTCAAACTGCATTATTTTTCATAAACCGTTGTCAATCGCGGATGACATACAGTCTTCGGTATCAAATTGTAGTTACGAAAATTCCCAAAAAAGTCTGTATAAATGACGTCATCGTTAGACGATCAGATTCAAAATTATGACCCCTCCAATCAGTGTGGACATTCTTTTTCTTACAGTGTTTATAAAAGTGATTCACAGCGCAAAACGAATAAAGGTCACTCGTTTAACAGTGCATGAAACAGTGCTTGCCTGGGGCGTAGATTCCCGGCGGGATACGCATCTTGCCTAAGGTGCTGGCTGTGATGTCACGGGGATAGGTCCACGTCAACCCATTATCAAAACTCTGGCAAGAAAAGAAAATAGAACATGTAATAACGATTGTAAACCCTGATTTGCCAAATTAAACTGAGGGAATAAATGTGTGCTTGGCCGCTTTGAGTAAAAAGAAAAAAAGAAAAAATGTTCGGTCCAAAAGTCAATACAAGTGAAAAAATTATTTATTTTCAACGATTTCTTCAACGATTTTACTTCATGTTTTTTTTCAAAGCACCCCTCCAGCTATATTATGGTATGTCCATGTCGTAAACAATGTAGCGCAGAACGCAGCTGTGACGGTGTAGTGTGACTTTAGGACTATGAAATAACGACTCACTGGTCCAACTGCGCATGCCTGCGTGTGCATTGTGAACGTTCAACCAATAAAATGGTAACTACCAGTAAAAGGAACCGTCCAAGTTTCATGTGACACTGGAAAAGTGTTTAAGACCAGCCAGCCGGTCTTTATCAACAATTTAAAACCGGCCACGTGACGGCTCTCGACCAATGGGAATGGGTAAACATTGGAAGGTAATAATGAATAAGATTTTAAAACCTCTCTTGCACATGTATGCACATGTATGCACATTTTAATAACAACAACAATTCAGTAATGACAGATGAACAATAATGAGAGAAAAATAGGCTTCGCAATAGAATTTGAACAATTTGTTTCACAATACAAGCCAATACACATACTGAACTGCACACGACTGCATGCACTTTAAAACGAAGCATGACTTTTGACTACATATTCACAAATTCTTCTTATGGGAATGGACTCAAAACGATTTTTCAAGCAGGTATTGTGTTTAGATCCAACTTCTTTTTTATATCCTTTAATCCAGAGTTTGGCACAGCCTTTTGGCTCTGTAATAGTTCCATCTACCAGTTATTTACATGTCCTCACCCTTGTAACCATGACCTGTTGTTGTATGAAGCCATCTTCCACCATCGTCCACTGACTCAGATGAGCTGGGATGGCTATGAAGACTAAAACAATAGCTTCCAGGTCCTTGTCTACGATTGGACAAGGGTTCATTACCCTGCAAAGAAGTGTCAATCACAGCCAAAGGCAGTTATGGATCACACATAATGAAAAAAAGGTTATAGGGCAGTGGACAATAGAAGTTATCCCACGAGCCCTTGTGGAGCACAGGATAATGTAGTGCATGTCCGACATGCAACGAGGCCAAAGGCCAAGTGGTATTTGGGACACAGATGCATTACATTTTCCGTGTTCCACAAGCGTGAGCATGATAACCAATTTATCGTCAAGCAAACTTGACGTGCGCATAATGGGCGCAAGAAAGCTAATGACCTCTTGCACACGCTTGGTTACGCAGACCTGAAGTAGAGTCTGTCACGAGCCAATATGGCCTGCCAGGCCAACGTTTATCTCCGGTTTAAGTGGCATGAAAAGATGGGATGCCTGTCCGTCGCGGGTTACTCCCCAGCTAATGCCAGTACTCCAGGGTGGAGAGAGGCAAGTGGGGGTAAAGTGGATTGCCCAACGACACAACATATGGCCAGCAGCTGGATTCAAACCCCTGACCCTCTGATCATGAGACACAAACCCTAACCACTAGGCCAATACTCCTAGGTGGAGAGAGGCAAGTTGGGGTGAAGTGGCTTGCCCAAGGACACAACATACTGGATTCTAACCCCTGACCCTCTGATCACGAGACACAAACCCCAACCACTAGGTCGCACTCCCTTACAGGTTACCCAGGTACATGTACTGTATACACATTTTGAATGTGATGTTATATTTCCTACCTGTAACCTGGTTTAGTGACGACTACTATGACCTCTCCCCACTGCACCTTCCAATCCAACCTCCTGCCTCGTCGCACCACCAGGTCCATGCTTCCAATGTCCCTGAAGGTTTCCTTTCTAGCCTCACAGAATGCTAGGAAGTAGCCCTGATGATAAACCAGGGCTGGGATCCTGGGTGGCAGTGTAAAAGAAAAAAAACAAGTTTCTAAAGATACTCCCATACTCATTCAAGGTCTCTTAAGCTGCCCTCAAATCGACCTTGCGACAACACACATGACACAGAACAGTCGGCAACTGACTTTTCAGGATCAAACTGCGCCTGAGCTACGACCATTGGCAACATTCAGTCGCCGATTTTTTTTTTGCGACCTGAGCGTTACAGTGACGATATTAAGACGATCAGCATCAGTTGGCAATCCGAAAAATCAACAGTCGCAAGAGTAAAAAAACTTCAATTTCTGGGATGCAATGGAACGCATTGTATAGGGGCAGGAATCAATCGGTATCGACCTGTGGGAAGTTACGACGACGTGATGGTATCCGGTTCATCTCATTTTATTGTGAATCGTTGTCGCGAGTGACATGAGAATGGTTGGGATTTTCATGTGTTGAGATGCTTCTTGTTTGATAATCACACGAATTCTCACTTGTGTTACCTGAGCATGACTTTTGTGCTTGATGCCAATGGTTCCGTCGCAATTTCACACAATTTTCTTTATTTTTTGCAATCCAAGAGTTACAATTGCAACAACGTAAGTTATTCTGCTTTTCTAATGATATTTGGAACCAGAATAAATGGACGAGGGTGAATGGGTTTTTTGCTAAACAGCTGAAAGTTGTGAACTCACCTTGATGTGTTGTACCCTAGGAATCCTTGTTTGTAAACAACTGCGAGAGAACAAACAAATATACACACTGTCAGATGGGTCAAATACAGTGCAGTGATGCTTTGTAATTCATAAGTTGTAGGGTAGAAGTGGAAAATTGTTGGAAATGCACGTCAGATTATACTGTTAAGAAAGGTTGGGCTGTCTTAGCAATGCTGAATGTTTATGAGTGCAATGGTAAGAATAATGCCATGAAGTGATAGATGGAATGTCGCCTTGTGGAATGGAACATTCCATCTGTCACTGAAAGAAATTATTCTTTCCATTGCTGCACAAATGTGAAACATTCATTATTTGTTTTAAACAACACCTGAAGAAATCTTTGTCATCTGATTCGTCAGAGCTACGGTATCAATATCTCGACCTTGCAAATGGATCTTCCATTTACCGTGGAATAGAACTTCTATTTTCACGGTACAACCAGGCTGTGGGTTGGGACGAATAATTCAATGACATGTGATCAATAACCTACCAATCAGATGACGGGGGATTTATTCAGGTGTTGTATAAACAGAAATGTTCCTCACAGCAGTAAATAAAATATGTTTTAATATACATGTAGAATAGTGCTTCCATTAACACATTTGCTGAACTTTCATGCCCAACATATAAACTTTCCAAATTCCTATCTTATGCAAACATCCTTTACAAATGGAACAAAAAGTCTCTCCCTTTGCAAGAAAAGCATGTCTAGCTTCACCAACTACATACCCCTCTGTCAAGTAAGACAAAACATGATTCCATCTGAACTCACTCTCTATATCGGTTTCATACGCTTTCTTGGTAGCATATTCCTTGGGTCTTGGCACTTCTATGCGTTTGTTCTTGGTGGACGCCATGTCCTCCAGGGGCCTCTGTAGCAGAATCAGCACCCAGACGACAGTGAGCACGCCCAGAACAATCAAGACCAGCTGGCAGCTCGGCCGTACACTGTACGCGATCCTTTTCAGTGTCATTCTGATTTGCCGTGAGAGCATGCTTTCAACTATTCTCACTGCAAACGCTGGTTAAAAAGAGAAAATAGAAAAAGCAAATCAAAAGATTATTACAACACAACCAAGATTTGCTATTAAAACCCTAACCGCCCTGAATCCTCCAAAATCCTTTTTGCAAATTGGAGGAATTTGCAGGATTGAGGTTACATGGCAAAAGTGCGTTGCTGATTTCGGAGTACACACTGTGTCAAGGTCTTGGGCCGGACCTTGTGTTGTTTATGCTCAGCCGTGCATAAATTTAGTCCTTGATTATACTTGACATCCTCCGCACTGCTCCAGGATGTCACTGCCTCTGCCTCAGCCTATTGACACTGACAGACATAGCCGGAGGATTTTGCAGGATTCAGGCAGTGGTCATCCCTCCATGGACCATATTCAAGAAATAGCGAAGGAATTTGCAGGATTGAGGCTATATGCTATTTTTCCATGAGGCCAATTGGAGGATTTTGCAGGATTGAGGCTACATCCTAGCAAAAAGGCCTAGGGAGTTAGTGTTAAGCTTTTATGCAAGCAATTTCCCTTAACCCATGGTGTACTTTTGTCAGTGATGTACATGTAGTCAATTCACTTGAGTCGAGTCCACGTTTTGTGTCACTTGGGTCGAGTCTGGGCCCAAGTCACGTGGGTCGAGTCCGAGTCCAAGTCATTTGATCCAAGTCAGAGTCACATTTGTACAAAATGGATGTACGGTACATGGACACGGAACCACATACCGATACATGTTAGAAATGAAATAGGGAGGGGTGCATTAAACAACAAACATTATTATTTGCAACACCAAAGTGCGATACGGTTTGTGTGTTCAATGTTCTTTAACATTGATTTAATGTTACTTTCAGAAAATAAACATCAGAATTATGTTTTTTTAAAAGGTATGTGCTGGTCAAACAAAATGTGTAACTCGTAAGTCACAAGTCATTAACTTCAACTTGAGGCATGATGGTCGAGTACGAGTCCGAATCTTTGGCCGATGTGACTCAAGTCGAGTCCGAGTCACTGAAATTAAGAATCGAGACGGACTCGGGTCTGAGTTCTGGACTTGAGTCCTACAACACTGCTTTTTGTACTTAAGCATCATTGTGCCTTTCAAGTACATGTACATGTAAAATATAGAACAGCGGCTCTACATGAACCTTCTTCAATTTCCAAAAAAAATACTTCAGGTTGATTCTGGCTGACCTTGGAGGGGAACTGAAATCCACTATTAAAATGAGTTAACTTTCTATTCCATGTGCACGCATAAAGCGAATATGTTATGTACCGGTATGTATATGTAACAATGTCTTCCTGATAGTGATAGTCAAGGACAGATTTCAAACCGTGAAGTTGTAGGAAACAAATCAACATAAAATCATTATTTCCTGGGGGGTTTAACTTTGAAGTACATGTACATGTCCATGCATTCATGACAATGTACCGGGGTATGAATTGGGTTTTTTGTAAGGTCAAATGTGAACAATAGCCACATCAGACATTACCAAATTAAGGGGCAAACACGGTCTATGAGCTGAAAAGGCAGCAAGCGTCACCAAATCGTGAGGTCTGACATGTCTGATGGGCCAATCAAATGGTTTACTGTATTGAACATGTTGGTTTACATTCAGCATGTACTGTACGTGTACATGACATGTACATGTACAACGACACCATGGAACTAGACAGTCTGATGAACTATCGGTATATATACCGTTACATACAATACACTAAAAACTTTATTATCCCACTGCGGGGAAGTTCTACTCGCCGTTTTACATGCCGATTTAAAAACACATACATAATGTACAAATGTATGTACCGTATGGTTCACGTGCCACATATATTTTGTACACATACATTTTGTTAGCATTGTACTTTTGACGTCTGACATTTAAAAAAGCACCCTATTCATATAGTACAAAAACCAGAGGAGGAGGCGCCACTGATGTACGCCTACATGTACATGCCTATACTTTAGTATTAGTGGACACTTCTATAATAGACCGCCTGCAGATGCGTTCGATAATCGACGCGCGAAGGAGCGCGACGCCATGTTGTGGGACAAGCGCATATCTATCCATGCACATTTTGTCCCACAACATGGCGTCGCGCACCTTCGCGCGTCAATTATCGAACACGTCTGCAAGCGGTCTATTGAGCACTACCAGTAGCTGTCCTATTACAAAGAGGATAATTCAAGGCCATTGTTAAGGTTTGACAAATTTGACCAGTTGAATATTACAAGATATTGAAGCCACGACCTACATGTTAACATCAAATGTAGGTAAATAGGTTAAATATGCACTGCACAGAAACCAACGTACACGTAGCGGTACGTACATTGTACGTATGTCATCAATCAAAAGGCCCCCTTTAATGGTGAAAGCATTGTGCTAGCTATTAATACAAATAATAATAATAATAATGGCTTCTTGTATAGCGCTCCTGGCGCTCTATTATTACCCTGGCTTTAGCACGGCTGTCATTACAGCACTCAAGCATTGAAGGAATTTTTTTTCCTACCAGGTACCCAATTTACTCCACCTGCATGGGTGGAGAGAGGCAATCGTAGTAAAGTGCCTTGCCCAAGCGCACAAGCACCATGTTCCCCATCAGGATTCGAACCCATGTACCACGTCGAACATGTACCCATGTACTATGAGTCGAACATCGTAACCACTGGGCCACAGCACCCCACAGCTTATTCTTTGGAATCAGCTTACCCCTATACCCTTCTTTTGGACTGTGCATAAATTCAAAAGATATCTAAAAAACCTACTAATTTCTGGTATTATAGAAGACGTGCACCCATAATTCGCACTTGTACAAGTCACACTCCATCATAATCAAATGTTATATTGTAAATTAGCATGTATATTTCAATTTCCTTCAGTTTTTCTACTATTATGCTAAGTAAATAATTAATTAATTAATTTATTGACCACTGTTTAAATTATAGCTATAATTGTTGTTTATTTCATAAGTTATTCACAAACGGGACCAGGCTCTGTATAAGCTTAGGCTTTTTTTCCTGGTTCCCCCATCTGTCACCATTTATGTTTAAATTGATCAAAGTGTTGTACATGTATTAGCATTCTATTAAGTTTAGTTATTGTTGTAGTAAATAAACTGTTGCATTTGCATATTAATTTGTGACAAATGGAAATAAAACAATACAATACAATACAATTGTTCAAATTATCCGTCAATGGGCAATATTGCTCTGTACAATACCGTACACAAAAATTTCTCCAAGGGGGCCTTGTGATGACTGTATACATGTACGGTACACGTACATCCTGTACAGCGAACTTATGCATGTGGTTTCGTCTATACATGTACATAATGATACATACATCTACATCTGCTTCTACATGTAATACAATGTATTAGGTATAGCTTGAGTTTCTGAAATGGTATGTGTATGATGTTACATGGTTGCATGGTGAAGGAATTAATTGGTGGACCATGGAGGTAGAATGTGGACTTGATGATAATTAAAGAATAAACTATTTCTCCATTAATTCCATTGGTTTCCTTAACTTTTAATTTGGATTTTGGGGGATTTAAGATTAGGTTCTTTACAAAAAAATATACCCAGGGAGTTTAAATGTCAAAATCCTCTAAAATAAATGTGTTTTGTTTGAGTGTGCAATACTTTGATACATTCAGGTAATTGACAGTGCAAACATATATTTATTAAACACATAGGCCTACTTGCCCAGTGATTGGTTTTTAAGGAAAGTGAAATCTTTCGGGCTAAAACGTGAAATAATAGCGTCTTCTTCAGTTGACATACAATATAGTTAAAGGGAATGTACAACATTTGCTTTTGCTTCAGTTTTTAGAAATAAATGGATTTGGAGGATTAGTATGTATTAACAAATATTGTTAAAATGACTTGTTTCACGTTTTGGGCTTGTAGATGCTGGAAAAACCAAGAAAACCTATCATGTTCTCATAGTCTGGTTCCCTGACCCCACTTAAGATGAAACGGAGCAATTAATACACTTTGGGGAATTGTAAGGTCAGAGAATCAGTCTAGCAGGCGTGTACCCCTTCAGAGGTGTGTAATCAATTGCAAAGAAAAGTCAGAATAACTAAATATGAAAAATTAAGAACAATTTTTGAAAAAAGCCAGTTTTCTCCAACGCTGGTCGGCCGACCAGCGTTTTCTGGAAAATGGTTTTCTGGAAAATGTCAGCACACCAGGAGCCACGATTTTAAAGGATGCTTTAGACTGTCAGTCCCTAACAATTCAGTAAGGTATTTCGTGATGATTTGATCAATTCGTTTTTTGATGTTTGCAAATGTTGTATTTTCCCTTTAACTGACAATTCCCCTAAAATACAACACGTAATTGGTTTTGCGGTAATTGGCTTGGCTTGGATTGAATTGGCTTGGATTCATTACTAGGAACTTCTCTTGCAAAATCCAACACCATATTATTAACTCAAACACCCAAACTGTTGCTGATTATGGTGGTATGCCTTACCCCATGCATAGAGAAAGGACAAAAAAAAGGACCTACCATAGAGTGGTCCTTTCAGTTTATGCCCCATGCAAAGCACAATTAGTTAATTTAGTTTACTAGTGAAGTACTCAATATAGAACAGATTCCAACGAAACATGCAGTTGGATTTTGAAGGGTTGGGATGGTTTAGGGTTAAGGACAGTACAGTTAATACAAGCATGTACATTCTTACATTCGCGTTCTTGCCCAGTGATGGATTTTATAGGATTCTGCCGGGGCCATTTCTGTTTTTCTTGTACAAAATGTACATGTATATGCATACATGTGCATGGATAGTGTATTGTACAGTTCGTCAGCAGTGCCTGAGAAAATCTGTGTGGCATGTACAGCAGCACAAACAGATGGAAAGCGAGGTTGTTTTCACACTTTGGAACACAAAGTGTTTACTCATGCTGAAACTCACGCAACTCATTAAGTCGTGAGATGACAGAGGTCAAGGCTTACTATACAGGCCGTTATTATGACAATCAACGAATAATTTCAATCTAATGTAAACAAAATTTAAATGGCGTTATCTTCTACCAGGAGAATGGAAACCTATTTTGGGTATCCTCACATTAAAAAAGTACATATTTGCTAGGTAATTGACACTTCATTTCCGAAGAATGAAGTGTGAAATTCATTTGTTCCGGTTAATCATTTATCTTGGTTCAAATTTTCGATAATTTATCTTTGGGCCAAACTTCAAACAGCATGCTCAACTTCCATTCAGCCACATGTACATACATGTGGAATACTACATGTATGTGGTAAAGAACAAATACATGTACAGCTTGCAATATACATACATATATGCTTGGTATGTACATATAATGTACAGTTGTTAAACAGTTACATCACAGCAATACACACCCTGTTAAATAAAAGTCAATATTGTATTTTGTACACAAATTCATTGTATGTTAATATGTCAATATGTTAATATGTCAATATGTATGGCATGTATTTATGTATTTATACAGATGCATGAGCTTGGTATTTGTACAAGAGAAAAATCGATATTAAAGAAAACCACACAGAAGATTATTCAAACAGATAGCCGTGAGTGCAATGCCACTTAACACAGTTAGTTTTGCAGTGATTTTTAAAATTTTATATTTTGTTTTCGAACAATTTTTTTCTTCAAAATATGAAGTCCTTAAATGAATAAATTGGTTTGTATAGCATTTACACGACATGTACATGTTGTGCTTGTTTCACGCTCGAGTTGAATTTAGACTGGGAGTTTGTGCAGTATGCGTACACATACATGCACCTACCGGTGTACATGTACACATACACCGAAGTGGTACGCATTCGTGCTAATATGCTACATGTACATAAACATCACAAAAAAAAGGAAAGTCCACACTCATTGGAGGGGTCATAATTTTGAATCAGATCGTCTTATGATAAGGCCAAAAAAAAAAAATAGTTCTGCTTCCGATTACATGCCCTTCAAAAAAAGGGTCGGTCGGTCGAAAAAAAAAAATTTTTTGCCAATTTTTTTTATGCAGATTGAATGGGGTATTCAATTATATGCGAAGTTTTAGCCTGAACTATTTCCATTGCACTACGAAAGCTATACACGAAATGGCAACAAAAAGTGAATAAAACCTACCTTTAATTATTGTCAATATATTTACGTGCGATAATTTAAAAAAATAATGGAAAATTCAGGTCGTTCGCACCATATGCACAACGCTAGTCAAGATGCGGGGAGCTGGCCAAAACTCCGAGGTGTGTGATGCGAGCATGTGTGGCGAGCGGCCCGCCATGGGCCGACAGACCTGTTTTCACGGTCAAAAATTTCGGGAAACACGCGGCATGTATCACTCCAAATACGAGTAGTGCGATCTCAAAATGAACTCTTGAACACAGAAAATACATACACAGACAAGCTAGATCAATTCTGTAAATTAACTTGCAAAAATGTTCTTTCTCCATCGGTGTTTTCTTGGCATTTTTCACGATGTCGAATCCGACCAGTTGACAGTGGCCTGCACTGCTAGCGCGCTATCGGTCGCGATCGCATAGCTATGGACTGGTTACCGCATTTTCATCATGTCTTCTAAATTGGCCCCTGCGCGGCGCGGCGGGAACCAGTCGTCGCCACGTGATATAGTCGCCGTACGGACATCGTTTATATCGCGAAGCGAATTTGTAAAAATAACGGAGGTTTCTTTTGAAAAGAAGTGAATGTAAGTAAGAAAACAAATAAATACAAGCATTTTTTGATGCAAAAGGGTTGTTGAGAGGTATTTTGTGAAGACAGAAAAGACAACAAAATTTTATTTTTATTTATTCAATCTTTTTTTTTTTTTTTTTTTTGGAATTGCCGATACATTTTTTAGGGTCGCAGCCTAAAAATAGGGTCGGTTGGGTAACCGGAAGCAGAACTATTCTTTTTTTTGGCCTAACGTCATTTATACATCTTTTGGGGAATTTTGTGAACTACATTTTGTTATGTCATTTGCTACCAAAGACTGTAAATCGTCCAAGATGGACAACGGTTTATGAAAACGATGTGACGGCAGTGTAGGTATGGACTTAAGTCCGACTTCAGTCAAGTCTAAGCTGATTTAGGAGTGTCCCGCTCCGAATCCAACAGCTCATGATCATGTCATGAGTTACTATGGTTATTCTCTCATTTACACTAGGCAGTGCCAGTTTTACTAAAAAGTGGTCGAATACTCCCCCTTTTATCCTACGCCGCTCTCATGTGAGTGGCGGAGCTCATTGGCTGTGTGCGCCGCCACTGCACTCGCGTGGTCTTTTTTTCGTGTCCAGGTTACCACATGCCCCTTGACTCAAGTCTACGTGACTGACAGCAGAAACGATCCAGCACGTGCGTGATCTTTTCTATGTTGGAATTTAGATACGCAAACGTGTGCAAACGAACCTGGAAATTACACGAAAAATAGACGTGTAATAGACATGTACTAAGAAAGGTGGGACTTCTTTTGTATCGCTATAAGAGTGTGCTTCTAAAGCGTAAATAAAGTACAAACAAAGTCTAAATGTGAAAAGCAAAACTTGACACAGCCTCAGGTTAGCTTGAGTAACTCCATCTGACATGCTCCATTTTCAATGAATATGGAGCATATCAGCTGGAGTTACTCAAGCTAGACACAGGTGTACATTTAAATTTCGGGTACATGTTCAAGTGTGAGTAGTGACCTTTATTTATGGAGGTAGGGCTAACTCCTCTCTATATTTACATATTTCCTCTTTACCACTCCCCCTGTTTCCCCCTTCTCCCATCCCTCTAACCCCCCTCCAACCCCCTCCTCTACCTCCCCCCCCCCGAAAGAATGTTGCAACCTGATGCTGTTTTTTCTTCATATATCATCTCAATGAAGGTCATGCATGGTCAGTCATAGCCCCATAAATGTGGCCTATTTACTGGACTGCCTCCGTAAACATAGGCCACACATCCACATGTACAAAAATCGTGTCGACGGAGCCAAATTTTGATTTTCACATTTAGGCTTAGTTTGTAGGTTTTTTTTGCTTTAGAAGCATACTCACCCTCTTTACAGGCTAATCAGAAAGTGCTGCCTTTTTCAGATGTCTATTTTTTGTGAAATTTCATGTTGAAATTTTGATACGCAAACGTGTAAAAATGAATCTGGAAATTTCACGAAAAATATACATCTGAAAAAGGCAGCACTTTCTGATTAGCCTATAAAGAGGGTGAGTATGCTTCTAAAGCAAAAAAAACCTACAAACTAAGCCTTAATGTGAAAATCAAAATTTGGCTCCGTCGACACGATTTTTGTACATGTGGATGTGTGGCCTATGTTTACGGAGGCAGTCCAGTAAATAGGCCACATTTATGGGGCTAGGTCAGTCATTGCAAAAACGTAGTCCGAGTAACTTGGACCCAACTTATCGCCTTTTTAAAAATTTGGACATGGTCTACTATCGCCAGACCGTGTCCAAATTTTTAAAAAGGCGATAAGTTGGGTCCAAGTTACTCGGACTAGCAAAAACGATGGTTTTTAAGTTTAAGACATAGGCCTACATTTATCCGGGACTGAGAAACATTTCCAATTTTGTCAGGAAAAACTTGGAAAATTTTCTTGACTCTCCATAGACTTTGTACACAACCGCTGAAGTGGCGTCAGGTTTCACTTTCAACATAGGGCCTACGTACTCTACATGGTCTAAGCGCCTTTGCTTTATAGCCGCGCGCGCGCCGGGCCCAGGCCTCATCCGCACTTTATTATTCCCCATCGAAACGTTATTTTTCGGATAAATAATAATCATTAAGAACTTTATGAAATCACAGCAGAATGTGGTAAAATTAGAACAGAAAAAACTCAATAAATGACGCAACACTCACTGTTTTTCAAACCGTCAGCCGTCAGGTTTTTCCTCGCTCCAAATCCTCTGAAGCTGAATCGATCAATCGCCTAAAATCGCGCAGATAAATAAATTGAACTGGTTACCTAGATAATTAGATGGGAAATACATGCTCAACGTCTGGATGCCAGATAATGTCTAGTCCCCAAATTCACTTAACGTAAAACATATGGAAAAATGCGACAACTGTTACGTTTCCAGACTTTTCGGTGCAAAGCATTCCGTTCGTTGTGTTGTTTGAAAAAGGAGAAGAAAACCTAGGTGTCTCGTTTTTGTGTGTAAAGAGACTTTGAAATCTGTGAGTATGTAGGACTGATTTGTGCACTGTTAATATGGTTTACTGTGTTAATCAGCTTGGTTACAGTTACGTCGACAACGTACGTCGACAACCTTCTAGGTGTTTGTACGTTTATGGAACAGAAACAGAAACAGAAACAGAAACAGTTGAGTCGATGACAAGAAATTAAACCCGTCAGGTAGGTTGCCCAGATACCGGACATACATGTATGGGCGATCCGCGAAAGAAAAGGGTTGTCATGGTAAAAAAATAATAATAATAAGCAGGCGGGGCGGGGCGGGGGGGGGGGCTAAAGTTTTCGGAAGCAATGGAAGTACCATGAAGTGCCAATTTGATGACTTGTGTGTAAGATTTGTGTTCATATTCATGTTTAATATTTTTTCTCACAAAATTTGACAAGGTCAAGGTCCTTGTCCTTGAGTAGCTGGAGTTACCCAGCCCTGAGTTTTATCATTGGGTTGTCATCTAGGGCTGGAGCTAGTTTTTCTCGTAACCGATAGTATAGGCAGGTCCCCCCTTGAAAATGTTCAATTTTGTCCCCATTACACACTAATTGCAACTGCAACTCGCCCCAAACTTGCCTGGAATAACCATTACACAGGTCCTTGAAGTAAAAAACGATCCACGATGAAGATTCAGCCTACAATTGCAGTGAAAAAAAGGAGGAATAACCGCTACTCTGACAACCTTGCAAAAGTCCTTATTTTTGTTCATGACAATAAATAAATAAATACTTTTTGTTAGGCCTACTTTAAAAAGGAAGTAATATGTTGTTGCTAATTTTATAAAGGTCGACCATTGCGCATGTGTCAGTGTGCAACTGATACCCCTAGAACTACATGTATGGGTATTACTTGTAATACCCATAGTTCTAGGGGGAGGCAACTGAATGGTTCTCAGATTAGGCTAAACATCCCTTTAAAAAAGTCCTACAGTAATTCGAACCTAGTCCGAAAATTTGGCACTCTCAATACTGTGTAATTAACATTCTGATAAAGCTTTGGATCTTTACATTTCCTTTATGTCATATTGGAAACTGGATGGTTTAAAGCCAGAGTCCATCATTTGCAGCTATCCAAAAAGTAACTGGCGTATTAATTGAAAAACATACTTGGTTGAAAGATAGTAAGGGGACTAAACATCCTGTGAAATTATTCTTTCTGGCAAGCTGTCAATTTGAAGAAATCAACAAAGGAAGGCCTTTCTAATGGTGCTTCTTAAAGAAGCACCACAGGAAATTAAAATTAGTAGTTTGTTTTGTTATTCAGCGAAGCACGCACAAGCATTGGCACGATTCGTCGGATCAGTGCGCGACATCACGTAGCTGCAATCGGCTCAGTAAGAACATGTCTCGGACGCTGAATTCAGGCCCAATTCAAAACATGATTCAGCAACTTTTGATTTGAAATCGAGATCCGACAATGTTGTTTTTCTCGAAATACACAGCTAAAGCTGAGCTGAAACTTCATCAGGTTAGTTGTTCAGCACCCTTCTTTAGATCTTGAGCACTTGGTTGCTTCAAAGAACAAAATGCACAAATTACAACATGTACAAATGATGGACTACATTTGTACAGTATGTATACCTTTAACGTACATGATGTAGAGTGGAAAGTTTGGTGTCATGCACGGTGCACCATGTACATTTTAAACATTTGAGCTGACTGTTATTAGCTTTCTCAGTCTTGTTTATTTTCATAATAGCTTCTTTTTCTTGTTCGTTGTGGTTGTGTACATAGGTTTTTATATTTCCTCGATACCTGTACATATAGGAATGGATTTGATCATTCACGGCAAATCAACCCCAAGACCAACACGCCAGGAAGCCACCCAAGGCAAGTCAACAACAACCGCTGGCCTGAACCCCACCCAAAAAGGGCCCAACTATAGCACCCCTGATGCACCCAGGGAGGGGCCCAAACCGGCCGCTCTTCGCACTACTCTCTCTACTAACAATTCTAACAATAAGGTCAGTTTCTCTGATTGACCGATCTGGTACTATCTGGTTGTACTGCACTAACAATTGAATAACTTTTACAAAAGTTCACTGTGACGCATGGCCATATTTGGACATACATGTACAGCCCATTTTACATTGTACATACAAAATTTATTGAAATTCAGATTTAGACATTAGAAGCTAGAGTAACCCTCCTGCTGTCTTAACAGCAACAGACAGTCAAAATAATCAATCTTCTTCCCCTGTCGTGCCTTTTACACAGGCTAGTGACCAACAGTCGGATTACATTTCAAGCAAGCACTGTGACTAGTCAAATTCAGTCAACATGTATACAAAAGCAGGAAAGTGGTAGGCACAGCTGGCTTATCACTCACCTACAGTCAAAGCATAGCTGTATCAAGTTACATAAAAAGTCACAGCCAGTCAATCCTGCTTTACATGTATGTAGGCTGGGAGCTCCTAACTGTTGAAAACAGTCACTTGATTGATTTTGACTGAAAGAACAACTTTGCACAGAATGTATCTTTGCATAGGAGGGTGAATGAATATACATGTATTTCACTTCCAGTGAAGTTAATTTGTAAATTTCCTAAAGGAGTTTATTTGGAAAACTTTAATGACAAATTTTCCGTGTCCCGAAAATCGGGCCGGGGAACTGACATTACCTATAACTCTGCCAGTTTTTGTCCAATTCCCATTCTATACATGTACATGTACATCATTGGAAAGTTTATTCAGTGTCCTTTCCAATGAGCCCAAAATCCCAGTTTCCAAAAATTGGCCCAACTGACTGGCTTTTTGCTGGAGGGTCACATATGTTTTTTGTAGCTACATGTACATGTACATGTAGTCATCTGTTGATGGCTTTTAATGTCAAAACTTTGTCACAGCACATGTCAGTTGTGTTCATTGTATTGGAAGTTGAAACTTTCTTAGAATTTCTTGCAAAAATGCCCAGTGGGTTAAAGAGGTTGTGGAATGCTCGAAGACATTTCCGTCATTTTTCGGGTATATGTAGCCTAAGGTGTGATGAAATAAAAACGACTATTGTTTCTGTTATAAAATGAGTACAAAAGGTACTTTTGAGAGCTGATTTTCAAGTCCTGTCATGCCTGTTTCGACCCGAACGTGCAATTTGTGTAAAAGTCGTCGTTTGCGGGCAGCAAACAAAACACAGTAAATCGTGACGTAATAAACAGGACTCCCGATGCAGAGTAGAATAAACGAGTCCTGTTTATTACGTCACAATTTACTGTGTTTTGTTTGCTGCCCGCAACGACGACTTTTACACAAATTGCACGTTCGGGTCGAAACAGGACCTGAAAAATAGCTCTCAAAAGTACCCTTTGTACTCATTTTATGACAGAAACAATAGTCGTTTTTATTTCATCACACCTTAGGCTACATATACCCAAAAAATGACGGAAATGTCTTCGAGCATTCCACAACCTCTTTAAGGTTACATGTACATGTACACTTGTCTGCCTTGGTTGCCCTAAGGGCCCGTCTCAATTCTTATCCGGGGCGAGTTCCGGACATTGTATCGGGTATAAGTTGCAGAATTCTGAACAACTTCCCCGCAACCTTCCCGCTATGAAGTGATCAGTATTGGTTAGTCAAGCATTTGCTAATGAACATTTCCCTGGAACATGTCCGGGACAAATGCAGAGCTTCTTCCGGAAAAAATGAATGATTCTTCCCGCAACTTGTCCGGAACTTGTCCGGAACTTGTCCGGAACTTGTCCGGAACCTGTCCCTGATATGAATTGAGACGGCCCCAACAGCCAACAATCACTCCCCAATTGTATAAAATTCTACCTCACACGCTCAAGTTTACTTCTTCACTGCCATACTTACTTCATATTTTGTGTTTGTTTGGTTTGATACTATACATGTTTGTCTCGTTTATAAAATTTTGATTTCTTTTAAATACTTGTATTTGTTATCCTGAAGTCAAAGAAAAGAATGATACTGAGGTGATTATGCACTCATCTGTTGAGGAGAGGGCCCATTTTCTGAAAGCCATGTGGCAGAATATTTGAATTAAAACCAAAACTAATTGGGTACGTGTAAGAGCCAGCCACAAATGGGACACACAAAGGAGTATTTTACAGGTTTCTGTTGTCTGCATTGAAGGTAACATTCAACATTTTCAAATATCAAAAAAAAAAAACTACCAAATTAGTATGAAATACCTTACTTGACTGTAAGTGAATAATAGTCTCAAGCATCCTGTGAAATCATGGCATCTGGTGTGCTGTTATTTTCAAGAAAGGCGGAATTTTTGTATAAATTTCCAACGATGGTCAACTGACCATCATTGGAAAAAAAACTGACCTTTTATCCAACTACTGCCCCCAATTTACCAAATTTAGTTTCTCCACACTTTGTTTGCAATCGGTTACACATCCGTGAACAGGTGCAAGCCAGCTAGTCTGGTTCGCTGACCTGACAATTTCCGAGGCCTATAAATTGCTCCATTTCGTCTGAAGTAAGGTCAGGGAACCAGACTACAAGAATAATTTTTTTTCTTGGTTTTTCCAGCATCTGGGAACACAAAACTTTAAACAGGGCGGTGTAACAATATTTGCTATAAAATACTAACCCCCAAATCCATCCATTTCTGAAAATTACAGCAATAGCAAATGTTGTATAATTAAAAAAAGCAAACTTGTCTTTCTTTTTTCTCTATTAAAATAATCAGCAAATGTTTAAGCCTCTGTAGGTTACTGCTTACCAGCTTTTTCTCTGCCACTGCAGGCAAGCGTGATAACTCAAGCCAAGCTTGACAAGATCCAGAGGGTCGTCACGCCAAGGCCACGTTCCAGGATGCAGTACCCAAAACCTGAAGGGTAAGCAGTGAAGAATCACCTTGAAAGTCATGCTTTTTTTCTGAATTTGCATACTACTGGCAGGCACTCAGTAGACCGATGCACAAGGCCAGCTCAGTGTTCATTTTGGCAACATCACATCTTTCAAGTTCCACAATGCAAGTTCCAGACCCATGCGTTAAACAGGCATGTCAGACTTTTTTTTTCATTAATCACAACTGTTTTTGGTCAAAACATTAAGGGGTGGTGTTTATGGATTGGACTATAACTGTACGTGGAAACCAGCCGTTTATTGCCTTCTTCAATTAACAGAACTTGCTCGTTTCCAAACGAACACGAAAATGCTCCAGAAAGTCTCTGGGGATATACTGTTTAAAAGTATTTTACATATTAAAACATCCTGCAACTTGAGAACTCAACTTAAATTGTATAAGCACAACACCTACATGTACTTAACAAGAGAAATATTACTCAAGGAAGGACATTTTTTTTTAAAATAGATTTTAAAGTAAGCATGAACTAATGAAGATTTGTTTGTTTTTTAAATGAAAAAAGTAAGCCTTTAGACTCCATCAATACAAAGCAAAGTAAAGTTTCAATAACAAATTCCCATCAAGTTGAAATTGAAAAGGCTATTTTGTTTATCATGGACAAACAGATTTATAATGCTTACTTTAATCATAAAGTTGAAAGTTTAATTGAATGATAAATGCATATATGTAGTGAACCATACCCACGTCAATTCGGGCGATTCACAATGCAGTGCACCACCAAGAGTTTGCCACAGAGAGTAAATTTTTCCCAGTGCATTGTGGGAGATAGTCGTATAATGTCTTATTGAACTTTGCATGGTGTTGCTGCTCAAGGGCGGATCCAGAACACAATTGTTTTTTTTGGGGGGCCAAAATATTTTTGGTCCCCCAAAAATTGGGTAAAAAAAAAATTACGGCATGGGGTTTGGGGCCGGCTTAAGGGCCCCAAAAAATGTTGGATTCTAGATGATCTGTGGTGCGATCTGAGGCAATTTCTGACCATCTGACCACTTAAACCAATGTTTTTTGAGGAAAAGATGGTGGTGTACTCATTGCCTGCCTTTATTGCGATGTCACATAAAAAAAAAAAAATTGGGTTCGTTTGCCCCCTTTGCCCCTCCCCCTGGATCCGCCTTGTTGCTGCTGAGCCCCCTTGCTAAGGCTGCCCAGTTCTCCTGGATATGACAATGTAATGTTTACAAAAAGCAATCATTCAACGTTTTTGTTTTTCTATTCTGCCTGCAGAGTTCCCTCTCTCAACCTCGGCAAACTCCAAGACGGAGACAACTCGTTACAGAACCCAGTCATGGGCTATGAGGAGAAGCTGGATCCCCCAGACACAGCCAGCACCGTCAGGTAGTCCATTATACACTCCTCCATATCATAAGGAAGCACATCTACTGAGGTATGGGACTTCCAAACCACTGAAATGTCTCTCTCTTCTAAAGAGTGTTGAGTAGGCTCGGGTGACTCCAACATTTTTGGAATTGATACCGATTCCGTCCTGGAATTGAGATTCCATCTGGAATATGATTTCATTTTTATGATAAGTAGATTAAAAATGACTGGACATTTTTTTTTTCTTTTAGTTTGGAAAGACTTTCCCTTGTTGAGGACAAAAGACATTATTCTCCAAACAACGCTTATTTTTTTTCTCATGCTATTTTTGAAACTAATGAGTGTTCATGTTTCAGTAATTAATTGCAATCAAATTTCTTGGCAGTCCAAATTTGCGTGAAGCTTGATGTAATCTTTCCAGAATTTGGAGGCTACTGGATGTCATTATGAAACTCACACGATTTTATCTCTTGACCCTTTCCTTTTTTTCTGCTACAGTTGGGGATATCACGAGTACAGTCCCGCAGCAAGGTACAGAGCTTGTTCATATTGATGAGCATTGTAATGTAAAGTATGTATAAAGATGAATAAAGAAATTGATTGCAGTGGGGTTTGAACTCCAATTACAATCTCAGATCTTCCAATGACAAAACACTCCTCAGTTACTCAGCAAGTCGAACCAAGGTCACCCTTGGTGATCGTGCATTTGAGTGTGCTGCACCTAAGTTATGGAATGCACTGCCATTAAATATCCGAGAAGCAAGTAGCCTGAATGTTTTTAAACAATTACTTAAAACTCATCTTTTTATGAGAGCTTTTTATTGATTTTTTGTACCCTGTATCAGTGTTCATTGTATTGTTGAATTTGCGTATACGTCTGTTTATTTTTTATTTTATTTTTTATGACTGTAATGCGCATTTGAACATATTTTAAATGGAATTTGCGCACTATAAATTAATAAATTATTATTATTATGAACCTGCGACCTTCGGAATACCGGTGTCACATGAAAATTGGACTCCTATGAAATCTGGTCTCTTTCACCCTATGTTGACTCTCACCCTCACACGTGACCTGTCACTGATCTAGCTAGGTTCACTAAGGCATGCGTAGTACAACCTTTGAGTCCGGATTTCTTAATAGACACCAAATTTCACACTACACTGGACCAATGCTTTACCAACTGAGCATCACATTGAACATCGCATTATTGCTAAACATTAACAAGAAAATGAATGTTCCTAATTAAGAAGGTTTCTAGTATCTCACTAGGGGGAGTGTGGCCTATAGTGGTTAGGGTTCGTGACTCTAAAGCAGAGGGTCAGGGGTTTGAAGCCAGCTGCTGGCCATATGTTGTGTCCTTGGGCAAGCCACTTCACCCCTACTTTCCTCTCTCCACCCAGGAGTATAAATGGGTACTGGCATTAGCTAGGGAGTAACCTGCGATGGACTGGCATCCCATCCAGGGGGAATAGAAATATTCTCAGTCATTTCATGCCAAAGAAACCGGAGATAAACACCGGCCCGATAAAGCATATTGGTTTTTTACAGACTTTACTACTTACCTTACTAGCATCTCATCTAAAATTATAGGAGGAGATATCAGGGAGCCCAGATGTTTTTTTGACTGTCTACATTTTCTTGCTCCAGATCTCCAGCCATGAATGCCCCCTTTGCCCTCCACCACACCCCTACCGCGGGCCGACCCAGCAACCGCAGCCAACGACCGGGCAGTGTGCCACGACTTGACCTGCAAGGAAAACACAAGGTTTGTGGGATACTTACCGAGAGACAAGTTTGAAAAATTGACGGACAGGCAAATATAAGAATGTGATGGTTTCAAATTTAAAAAAAAAGCATGCACAATGACTTTGCATTCGGACCAAAAAAAATGATTGGATATGCTTTATGAGTTCTCAAATTACAGTTGATGTGAAAAGAAGACATTTTAAAGCTGTACTTTGATAGGTTTTGACTTCCAAAGCATTTTTGATGCCCTTATGGCGTGGGGTTCTAGATTCCAGATTGGATTCTAGATGCATTGTGGTGCAATCTGAGGCATTTCCTGGCCGCACTCCCGTGACTTTTAAAATTGAATTTGCTTGTGTTTACAACTTGAAGGTGAGATTTTTTAGGGGGATGAGTCATCAAAAGTTGATTTTTTTGGGGGGGGGGATTTTTTTTCATATACATATCTGAGCAAAACTGTTCACTGGGGGGGGGGGGGGGGGGGGGGGGGGTACCCCTAGCGTACGGGCCTGCAGGGTATGTTTTGGCATGTGACAGGGCACTTGAAGGTTGTTTATGATAATTACATATAAAAGGTGTATGTCTGCAGCAACTCGTTTTTGACGTTCCAATTTGCTGCCGAACCCGAACCACACCATTGTTTGGATACAAATTTCTGAACCGAACCCAAACTGAACCTGCAGGCTCATTTCAGCACTGAATTTTTGTAACACATTTTTTATTTGTAGTCCGCTTTGACTGAACCAGCTGTGCCAGAGAACCTTCCCCCTCCCTCTGATCGCCAGAAGCAGCAGTTCAAACAGCTTGAGCAGGACAGGAAAGATGAGTTGAAGCAGTGGTCCCAGAGGGCTGGCCAACCAAAGAAGCAACTGAAAGCCCCGTACAGGTACATAGGACATTCGCTCATTCAGTTCTACAAACAGATTAGAACATCTTTTGTTTTTCGGACCAAAATTTATTTGGGGAAATTGTACTTAAAATTAGCTGCAGAGAAATTGTGAAGAATGCATGGTGGAGGCAATATTTCCAGAAATTGAATGTATTCTTAATGATAACTGTACCAATCAACATTTCTGTCGGCACTTATTTGGTTTTGAATATGTCACCAAATTTGTCTGCTTATTCCTTTCTATCGTTCTATTTCTTTGTGCTGACAAAGGAGATGCAGAGGTTGTTGCAAGATTCACTGATACATATCCATTTGTGAATTTGTCTTTTCAGAACTGACAATGACGCTGACGATGATGTAGATTTGAATAGCAGTCAGAACAAGCAAGACAAACGAGTCGATGCGGTGAGTATTATATGTGTACATACGTGACTGGCAGTGAGGTCACTAGTGCACGACTACGCACCCTGAGGGACTGTGAGCCTCGGGAAATAGGACCCTCTTGTAGTCACTCACAAGCTCAAGGGGGCATTATTGTGTATTGTTATACCTCTGTCTTGAATACTGTATTTTCATTGGCCTAGAATGATCACGTGTTAAGTTTATAAAAAGTCATGGCACACCCCCTGTGGGATATCACGTACATGATATCCCACGTACGTGTGAAATGCACGTGTGAAACGCTTATATTGTTGGTACACACGCTATTTTCACCATGTTTTCACACATGAGTGGGAGCAGCGAACTAGCAGACGATCAGCTGTTTCGAGCACGCGACATGCATGTGAGTTGGTGTTTGTTTTCGTGATTTTTACATCAAAATCCAAAGAATCCAAGACCTCGGGGCGCATAGCATCCTCGGCTTCGCCACGGGTGCCATGCGTCCCTCGGGTGTTCAAAACGACATATCCCACATCACATCAGCAGTCAACAATTGTTAACAATATAACACCCAAGTAAATCCTTGTCATTTGATAGGAGGATTGCAGGTCACGTTGCATTCATTAATCAAACCATTGCATCGGCAACGTCATAAAACTGTGCATTTTTGGTTCCATTCACCGTGCATTTTCGTTCCATCCCTTTTGATCTATTGCATGCGCACGCTAGACCAAAGATTGTATAGCGCCACGTATAGACGCGCAGCGGCATCTATATAATTTTGCACTCAACCACATCATGCATTTTATACAGCAGTACAAAACTTGCCTGTGAAGCGGTTGCAGTTACAAACTGAACTTTCCTTGCATTGTTTTAAACTGAACTTTCATTGCATTGTTTTAAACTGAACTTTCATTGCATTGTTTTAAGAACTTACAGTATTAACTTTCATACTGTTAATATTTTTACTTTTAACCCATCGTTAAAGGGAAAATACAACATTTGCAAACATCGAAAAAATCACACTACCAAGTTGTTACGAAAAACCTTACTAGGATGTTGGTAAATGACATTCCAAAGCATCTTGTAAAATTATGGCACCTGGTGTGAAGTCATTTTCAAGAAAATGGTATTTTTGTATACATTTCCAACGGTGGTCGGCCGACCACCGTTGGAAAAACCTTACTATTTTTCAACTACTGCTCCAAATTTACCATTTTTTTCAGTCAATATTTTGTTTGCTATTGGTTACATGTTCATGAACGTTAGCAGGCCAGCTAGACTAGTTCCCTTATCTTACAGTTTTCCGGCATCTATACATTGATCCGTTTCATCTTTAGTGGAGTCAGGGAACCAGATTTCTTGAACATTTTTGCTTTTCTTGATTTTTCCAGCATACCCGAACACAAAACTTCAAACATGTCTGTGTAACAATATTTGATCTATTATACTAACCCCTCCAATAGTTCATTTCTGAAAATTACAGCAAAAGCCAATGATGTACATTCCCTTTAACTTTGAACAGGCTGACAAAAAAATAGTGGATGTCAGAATACAATTTTGTAAATGTTATTTGTTCTTTTAGTTTTATCCTCAGATCGAATGACAAAGATCTACTTGGATGTTATATAAAACAAATAATGAATACTTAGCATTCGTGCAATGGAGAGAATTTTTTCATTAAGTGAAAGATGGAGTGTTCTAGTCAACTGAGCTGCGCCTCGTTGAAAGGAACATTCCATCTTTCAACTCATGAAAATATTCTCACTGCACTCATGAACATTCATTATTTGTATACTAGCGACCGAATAGTGCCATTCAATTTGTGTTTTGTAACGCACCACAATCAATACTATCTCACTAAAAAAAAGAGATTTGATCACACTTTTAACTGGATTGTTCTAATTCAACAATTACTTGGTGTTTAAGTAAGTGAATGTTGTGGTCATGAACGTCCACCAAACATTCATAAACGATTAACTGTTTTTAATTGTGTTTTTTTGCTTCAAACGAAAAGATGCACAAAACGCAAATGATCCTACCTACCTTTAGCTGCGCCAGAAAACAAGCGATATATGTAGTCAGTGTTCTCTAACCTTCAAAATAGCCTGGTAACCCGCCATGCTTTCTGAGGTATCCGCCATGCTTCAAAAGTTGCCGCCATGCTTCAAAAGTTGCCACCATGCTACAAAAGTTGCCGCCATCATTTCCAAATTTTTTTAAATAATAAAAAAAGACAAACAAGTGGGACTTCCCTTAATACCCTCCAGGGTATATTTTGGCTAGAAATAGCGCCCCTAGCATATGGCCCCTCCCCCCCCCCTCCTCCGCTTTTTGACGAAGTACCGGCCTTTAATTTTCTAAGCTGGAGAACACTGTACATGTAAGTAGCATCTTATGGCAGAGAAAGAAGTCCTGAAATTACAATTTGGAGCTTTTCTTGAAATTGTCTCTGCATGTTTTCTTCCAGGAAGCCCTGGCTGCTGAGAGAAGGAGGCAGGAGATTGAACAGACTGTTTTAGTGGATCAGCTTTCAAGGTTGAGTGCTTTCATTTTTATTTTATTTTGGAAGGGGAAACTTGCCATTTTTCAATTTTTCTGCGATGGTTAATATTTTATTTCTTGAGATGATGGTTCTGGCAGGTTCAAAATGTCAGGCTGCATAACTTTTACAATATATTTTAATTCACTTCAGTTAGTCAGCTCTCATAAAGTTAGAGAATTTGTTGACAAGGAATGACCCACATGTTCAAAGTTTCTCCTCTCTTCCCCTCCATTTGTGTGTACCCCCTGATGCTCTGTGACCCCTTCCCCTAAACCCTGGCCAAAGCCCATCACTAACCATTCCCCACATGATAACTGCCCTTTCAAGCCCCCCAAAAAGGTTGAATTCAAATACTTGCAAATTATAATTATGGGCTCCGTGCGCCAACAAGAGAGGGCGTTTTTTTACCACTTTTGAGAACCCTGTGGACGGTGTGTACCGGTTCACACGCATGTAGCGTGAGGTACGCACGACTTGTTTTATTCTAAATGCACATAAAGCTATAGCATCTTTGTGTGAGTGTCGAGCGTCGTCAGCAATTCGTTCGCTCTCCCGATGGTCTTCCCCAACTCTCCCTTTCTTGCCGGTGAGGGAGTACTCTTGCACGTAGCCCACTGTAGGTCGCAAACCTGAAGAAACCTGTAGAGAGAAGGCAAATTAAAAGAAATTACAGATTTAGAGGTGGGAGGAAAACCCCAAAGGAATATTCTGGGGAAAACCCACAGAATCAGGCAGGGACTGAAAACCCAATCCACATGTGGACCAGGGCAGGACTCAAATCCTGGCCATTGAGGTGAAAGGCGAAGGAAGACCCACCATGTCAACCTGACTCCCCAAAATTCATTTCCATTCAGGAGTGTCTTATGCGATCCAGAGCAGAACCAACGATGTGAAACCCCACTGTCTGGAACCACGTCACCGTTTGGCCAACCGAGACCCAAAATGAGAACACTTCATGACTCCAAGTGAGTACAATGTAATCAGTTCTTATCAACTGCAGAATTTCAATTAATTTTATGCCGATGTTCAAGCCTAACCCTGCCAGATCTTTCACAATCCACCAAAGATTTTGAAGGATATTTATTTATTGGGTTTTTTTTTTGGGGGGGGGGATTAAGGGAGCTACAACTTATTCACTATTAAATTGGGATTGTTTACCTTTGGAAATTCAAGTGCAAAGAATTTGCCATTTGCTCCCTGAAGAATGCATCCAGTTGTAATGGTATGACAGATATGAGCTAAAAATATCCATTATTAATGGTAATATTTTACCATTTGACCATTGAGAACGTAGAAAAAGCCCACCCAGGATCATTTGCAATGACCCGTAAAAGTACCTAGCGATTTAATGACAGAAACCTTCAATTCTCAAAGTGCAGATAAGACTGGTATCAAATACACTGTGAAATTATTCAATCTGAAATGGTATCATTTGGGGAAACATTGAATTTGGTTTCAAAATTGGAGGCCCGCTGAAATACGGTTTCTCTGTTTTCTCAAAATAAGTAGTATCCACTGAGCTGAAACCTCGACAAGTTAGTCGTTATGCACCCTACTTGCGGTTTTCAGCAATTTTGTTACTTCAAAACGAAAAAAAACTGCACAAAAAGCGAATGATACTATGTACCTTTAAAAGTACATTTTTATATAGATTCTTTGTTTCTGCTGTGACCTAGTTAACTTTTGTCATTATTGTTATCAGAGTTCGGACAACAGGGACAGTAACGGAGAACCTTCTGGACAAACGTTTGACCTTCAACGCTCGGATCGTGACGAGAAGTGGTCACGATGCCCTGCGGGAGCTGTGCGGATTCTACTTTGACTTGGACAAGACCATGACGGTCTACGAGTATCGCCAGTTTGGCTCAAAGTAAGTGTAACAGTTGAGAGGTCCGTCAGTCTTTGAATACCATGCCTGAATATGCCGATGTGAGGAGTCTCAAATTGGAGGCTTTTTACGGGACGATATTGGAAATAGCTCACTTTGATGTTTTGGCGTTTGGAGTACTTTGTGTTTGGTTGAATTGTCCGATCTACACCAAATTGTTACGAGCCCGAAAAATTCACTGGACTTGTAACAAAATCACAAGCAAGGTATTCAATTCATTTGTGAGATGATAATATACACTTAGAATCAACACAAATATACGTGGTGATTTGTAAAGCAATCACAACAACGGAGATTGGTGAAACTTAATTCTGGAGGTAAGGCTAGAGTGCTAAATGTATAAAAAAAAAGACATCCTCGATCGAATCTCGGAAGCTGCAGGCCAATGAATTTGTGTTCACCTTATTTTGACCTTTGGCCCCATAGCTGTAGGTCAGATGAAGAGGTTGGGCATTTGTTAATGTTTGACCAAGGCCAACATGTTGACAGCGCTACTTTTGTCATTTGAGCTTATTTGAAATTCGATGTTATTTTGACCTTGACCCCTTGATGACCTTTGACCCCAGTTTGGTCATGTGACATGTTGGGGCTGGGCTAACTGATACTTTTGACAAAGTTTGGTTGAAATTGGTCAACATATGTAGGAGCAATAGACAATGTCAACGTTTGTTACTAACTAACTAACTAACAAACTAATGTACGGACTAACGGAGAGACATGATTAAATTGTTGAGCTGCTACCCGCAGCTAAAAATCTACGTACAAGTCAAACATCAATGAAGTGTCAGTTAAAAAGCTTTTCGGAATCAATGTAACATGCTGGTTATTTTGAAATGTCATTGAAGAAATTACTAAAACTTTCTAATACCTAGTGGTTGCAATTTCTGGAAATTGTTGTGCTTTCTGTCATTTTAAATTAAAGGGGGTTTGCCTAGTCTATCTGTGAATGATTATTATTATTATTATTATTAATCATTTCTGGTAATGAAACCAAGGATTCCTCAAAAGCGCCCTAGGCACTGTAGCTCGCAAGCCTGAAGAAACCTGATGAGGAAACCCTTAAGCATAGCCAGTCTTCATCATAACTGGTTGTCTAATGGCTCATGTAACTATTACTTCGTCGGTCGCACGACGAAGTGACATATCATGTGCGCAAAGTCCGTAGACGATTTGTCACTTTGTGGTGCACCTGACGACTTTATCCTGTATTGACTTGATGTTTGTTTTGCATTGCAGATCAAAAGCCTTGCCCTTCATCCAGAGAGGGAAATACTGCCATGTGATTGGCCGAAGAAAAGGCCGGCCGTACGTCGTGCAAGACATTTCTGCAGTGAGTAAAAAAATCAACATTGCTTCTTCTCGTCGTGGACTCAAAAGCAACTCTACGTTACTGCTTTCAGAAAAGCACAAGTGATGTGGACATTTTGACCGGTACCCAATGAACTATCCAACCCACTGTTAGAGTATGAGTCACACATGCATGAGCTAGCTAAGAGTTGCTGGTTTTAAAGTAGATGTTGTCTTGGTCAAAAGCGTAAGCTATATTCTAGCTAATGCGCAAGTGTGAGGTATGCTCTGAATCTCTCTCGGGTCCAAGTGCCAACATTCCCAAGACTGGGTTTGACAGCGGAACTCAAATAATGGCACCATGAAACCGACAAAATCCACAGAAAATATTTCGGTTGTAATGGGAAGAATGCAAAATTAAACAAGTGGTAACCAGAGGTTGAACCGTGAGGCACCCGGCGAAACCCTGTGAAACCTTGTAAATTCCTTTGGTAAACCTCGGGTTACTCCCTGTGTTATTTCACTTTGCGTACGGAATTGCTAGTTATTATAACCATCGGTGTATAGTAGAGAGATATTTACAGCCTTGGTACCATTTCAACTACAAGATTTCTTTTAGCTGGCAGTTAAAGATGTAGTCCATCATTTGTAATTTGTGCATTTTGTTCGTTTGAAGCAACAAAAGTGTTCAAAATCTAATGAAGGATACTGAACAACTAACCTGATGAAGTTTCAGCTCAGCTTCAGCTGTATATTCTGAGAAAAACAGCATTCTAGGATCTCAATTTCAAATCAAAAGTTGCTGAATCATGTTTTGAACTCGTTTTGAATTGTAGCTATACGCAATGTCGCGCACTGATCCGACGAATTATAGCAACTGCGCGCGCCTGTGTGTCGTGCCAATGCCTGCGCGCGCTGCGCCGAATGACAAAACGAACTACTAATTAAGACGCACTGTTGGAAAGGCCTTCTTTCGTTGATAACTTCAAAGTGACAGCTTGCCAGAATGAATAATTCCACAGGGAGTTTAGTCCCCTTACTATCTTTCAACCAAGTATGTTTTTGAACAATAATTACGCCAGTTACTTTTCGGATAGCTGCAAATGATGGACTATAGCTTTAACTGAATTGCTGAATTCATGTTTACCACTGTTACTCTGCAGGGAGCCACTTTGACCTTTGACTCGGAAGGTCAGCCCTCCATCTCGTCCGCCTTGAAGGCCAAACCCATTCTCCTGATCAGGATCACTCACGTGGATGAGAATACTAAAGAGAAACTAGTGTAAGTGATAAAGGTGATTGCAAATTAATTGTAACCCTTACCAGTGGCCGAGTTCGATCAAGGACCATTGGTTAACTAGCGATTGTTTGGTTCGTGACGTACCTAGCGCATGACGACTGAAGTTGAAATGCGAACAAATGTAGTCGAACTATTGTCATGTCAACGCCTGTCAGAAAATGGCGGTCGCACATAAACAAGTTTTCAACACTTGATATTTCTGTTAATTCACACAAAATTAGTGATTGTGTAGTTTAGGACACCTTATATAATCGCCATTATTATTGTACAATGGTGACAAAAGTGACAGAATCGTAAAATGGAAATGGAAAAACTATGAAATGAAAATTTAATTTAGCACTCACAGTTTCGTTTTTCCGCCATTTTTGTTGATAGTTGGTCCCCACTGCTCTATTCTATGAAAATTGCTATTGATAACCAGCTATAAATCGTTGCGTGACCAACCGCGGGAGGCTGGTCCTGAAAAATCGACTAGACTAATCCAGTCATCGTCGACTAGCGGGCATTCGATCAGAATTATTCAAACTATGGTTAACTATAGTCCTTGATCGTAAAGGCTTTGAGAAAATGCCAAAACTAAACATCACTAACTTTTGCTTGTGGATGATAGCAAAATTCCTGTAGGATACTACAACATTCCTACAAGGATTTCTTGAACAAGTTTGCGCCGGATGGAGTATATACATGCAAAGGTTTTGCGGTGTGCGGAACGGATGACGGAAATACCTGCCAGCGACATGCTCGCAGTGGGCGAGGCCGGAAATATGAGTGTGCTGCCCAAGGGTGATGGCTTCAACCTGCCTGGCATGGAGGTCGAGTGAAAAGTAATCCCGCGCCTCGTTCCATTCTTGTCAAAATACCCCCGGCATGAACTGGTTAAAGGTGCCACAATTTCTTTAAAACAGGAACAGTCTGTATAATGTGAAGCAAAATATATCTCTGAAAACTTTCCTTTCTCCTTTTTTGGTTGAGATCAGATTCAAAAATGGCAGGATTCCCTACGACCCCCAGGAGTATCACGCACTGATGAATCCACCAATCACAAAGCAGGAAGCTGCCGACAATAAACTGGTAGCCCAAGTACAAGGTAGATGTTTGAAACCTTCAGTGACTGTGGGCCAGAGGTGGCCAGAAATGAAATGACCATAGCAGACAGCCAACATTTTCATTGTAACTGCCGTGCTTGTACACCGACACACACACGCATCTTTGTAAACACTGGCAATCGTGGACCCCCTATTGTTCCTAACCTTCATTCCTTTGTTTGTACACTAACTTTTTAGCAACAGCGCTCATTGGTTTTGTAAAATACCGGAGTCTTAAATAGCGCACGTATCTACCAACAACTAGGTACTCAAGGCGCTGTTTTCCAGGCCTACAAAGCTGTACATTGAGAAAGAAATGTATATTGGTGATGTGTACATTATACATGTACATTGTTGTGAGTTCCAGATTTTCTTTGGGTAAAACATCAAGTAAACTCAAATGAAACATGTGGTGCCTTCATGTGTATTAATTCATGTGTTTTTCACACTTCCAAGAGTCCGTCAGAGCTCAGATTCGCAAGCGAGCCTGCAAGACGTTAACCGGCCTGGGCCGTCACTTCAAACAGTTGGATAAATCGGGAGACGGCGTCCTGAGCAAAGAGGAGCTCAGACTAGCGTTGGAAACCTACCACATCAAAGTGGACCAAAACGTAAGTTACTACTGATTTGCTGAACCTGAAGCGTCAAGGCCCTTTCTAGACGCCGTGCTACTGCCAAGCCAAACTTCACGGAAACAAATGCGGCAGTAGCTCATCTACAGCACGGTAGTTGCTCTAAATGCTGAAGTTAATAGTCGAACCTTAGTTTAAACAGTTCAATGGACATTCAGCGTGATCAAAATATTCGCGCCGATTTCACTCCCCGTGCAGCGGACGCGAGATAGGGTATTGTGAGCATGCGCATTCCAAAATGTTTGCCCCAACTTCAAATTGAATTGAATTTGATACGGCATGGGCACGGCATTTAGAACAGTGCCATGACACTGCCATTCGGAACGACGATAGCGTGGCAGCCCTGTCGTCCTAAAGGATAGTGCTGTGCAGAACTCAATTTGCCGAGCCAAAATGGTTCTAAACGCCGTGCAATCGCCGTGCCGAATTGAGTTTGGATTCAAACCAAATTTTTAAAAATCTGGATTTAAGTCCCAACAGTAGTTTGAAATAGGCCTTAAGAAAAGTTGATAAAGGTTCTTTTTTTCTGTTGCAGTTATTTGAGTCGTTGTGGTTAGTTCTGGATCAGAACGAGGATGGTGCAATAGACTACAGTGAATTCCATCGAGCATTCATCGGGGAGATGAATGAAAGAAGGAAGACGCTTGTCAGAAAGGTCAGAGTGGTAGCACTTTAAATGTTGTAATTGTATCAATTTTGATTGCAACTTTTTTAGTTATGAGGTTTAGGGTAAACAAGTTTGAAATTTTGCCTTAAAGGCACGTAGGGACACTTGCAATTATCCAAATATGAACCTAACAATTTAACGAGAAAATCCTTGCTCAAAGTGAAGATATGACTTGTACAAATACCCTGTGAAATTGTCCTGCCTGAAATGGTATCATTGAGAAGAAAACAATCATTGAAGGAGGTTTGAAGAGAGTGTGCCCTTGGGCACGGGTACAGTTTTGTACATGTATTTAACTGCGTAAGCAATGGAATCCAGTTACGAGACCCCAAATATTGTGCACACGTCTTTCTCTGTTTGCTCAAAATGTAGAAGAACTTAGTTGTTATGCCACCTTCTTAAGATTTTAAGCAATTCTGTCGCTTCCAACCCACGTACCTTAAATCCACATAATACATTAAAAGCACATAATACATTAGTAGCAATAGTGAGGGTTAGTTTTCATTCAGATCAATTAGCTGGGAATGAAACAGCTTTGTAATTGGGGTCCATTTTGCAGGGGGGGGCCTCTTTTGTTTTTCTTTTTGTGGTTATTTTTTTTGGGGGGGGGGGAGGGGGGAATCAATAAAATGCTCATTTTTGCAACCCTCCCTAAATACATGTACTGAGTTGAGGGGCCTGCCCCATCCCCTCCCATACCCTCCTTTAGTTATGCCACTGGAATGGAACTTGAGCAATTCTTGCATCAACTTGCAACTTGTGAAAAACTTGCAGTTCTTAGTTCTCACTTGTCCTTTAATGCCATTATTAGCCATACGTAACATTCAACTTTCTCAACTTTTTCATTTTTTTCTCTCCTGTTTAATTACGCAGGCATTTCAGAAAATTGATGCCAACAAGTCGGGAACAGTCAGCATAGATGAGCTGAAGAAATTCTTCAATGTGCAAAAGCATCCGCACGTTGTACAAGGTAACATTGTTTTTGTATATCTCCAAGTGTACTTTGGTACTGGATACATCAGCCAGTTATAACAGACTCTGGGAAAACTAATGTTGAAAAAGAGAAAAACAAGGAAGTCAGCCAAGATCTTTAAAGGTCGAATAGATCACTGGCAGCTTTCCAAAAGTAATTGACAAAATTATTGTTAAAAAGCTTACTTGGTTTAAATATAGTAATGATACTAAACTCCATGTGAAATTATTCCTTCTGGAATGCTGTCATTTTGAAGAAACAATAAAGAACGTTATTTCCAAAGATGAGTAATGTGATGCATGTTTGGTAATTTCCGTTAGTAGTTGGTTTGTAATCAGGCGAATCCTTGAATGGGTGCGCGCAAGTGTTGACACGACGAACGCACGGTTGTTATAATTCGTCAGTTCAGTGCGTGACATCGCGTAGCTGCAATCTGCTGAATGAGAATGCGTTCCGGACGCTGATTTCAGGCACAATTCAAAATACGACTCCACAACTTGAAATCGAGATCCTAAAATATTGTTTTCTCAGAGTATACAGCATTTTACAGAGCTAAAATTTCATCAGGTTAGTTGTTAAGCACCCGTCTTTAGATATTGAGCACTATTGTTGCTTCAAACGAAACAAATATGCACAAATGACAAATGATCTACTCTACCTTTTATTCAATTTTCCTGAATTGAGAAACTCACACTGACTTTTTGCTGTTTTAAGTCTAAACGACTGTTGGAACTATGCGAGGAATTTGCAGAACAAACAAACCTACTACAAATCCAACAGCTGTGCAAAATGTATTAATGCCAGTGATTTTTTTCCAGGTCTGGTTACGGCCTCAGAGGTCATGAATGGTTTCCTGGAACTCTTTGATCGACGCGCAAAGGAGCTCACGTATGGAGAATTTGAGGATTACTACGAAGGCGTCAGCGTATCAATCAACAATGACGACGATTTCATCGGTATGGTGTCTGCGTGTTGGACATTATGAATAGGAAACTGGACAGTGATGCCAATAGGGAGAAATGTGATTCGTGGACAAATATCAAAATTTATTCTACCAGGACGTATTTCTCAATTGTAGTTGTAATCATGTACATCCAGTACCTACTTCGCTTAAAGACAAGTAGGAAAATTGGTAAATACCCAGAAACGCACCTACCGATTTATTGAGATAAACCTCGCTCTAAGTGAAGAAAAGGATGGTACAAAATGCCGTGTGAAATTAGTTCGCCTGAAATCCTATCATTCAAAAGAAAAACACTATATAGTGTTTTGTTACAGCTGTCAGTGTTCGATATAAAAACTCTGACATTGTTCATGACTCTGTGTTCTAACCAGGTTGAAATTATACTGTAGGAGCCATGAGAAATTGCGGACCTGGATTTATTGGGGGGGGGGGGCATGGCTGCTGGTGGCTCCCTGTTCCCTGGAACAAGTGACCACACCTTTACTTATAATGCTTCAGCATCATCTCATACGTAGAAATAGAAACTGTAAAGTTCTTGAGTGCGGCTTCTGCCAAGCAGATTCTTGCATTTGTTTTACTTTTTTTTTCAAAGTACGAACCTGAGATGTCAGTTTGATCTACTCGAAAACAATGTGAAATTCCTACCCGACAATCTGCAGTTGGTCAGCCTCGGTTTGAGTTTTGTCTTGCGCTTCTTCAAGTCAATTGTTTTTTAGCATCTTTCGGTCATCTGATCCATACTTAATAGACCTAAGACATAATGACGTCATGCTTTTACATGTGCACTTTCCTATGGGAGCCAGGTGGGGACGAGAGCCTGGCTCCCTTAGGAAAACGCACATCTAAATATAATTGCAGGAATCTCTGTGTGTCTGTCTTTATTTCGATTATCTCCAGAACCGGGCACTGTATAAAATTGAAAATCGGCGGGTGTATTGATCAGGACCCAAAAATGTGCAGTGTCAAGTTTGAAGTTGTTTGAATGAGCGGTTCTCAAAAAAGCTGCACAAAAGCAGCACAAACCATAGGCCTAGACCATACAAACGTGTTTACAGACCACGTGACGCACTGCACTCTATACCGCACCACGGGTATGGTTAACACATGTGGAAATGGTGGCGGCGCGGTTGGCTGTATGGACTGGACCATATTTTGAAGGGGAGGATCGCGCAACAGGGAGGTGTAGATATGGTGCACTGTTATACGGGCACTGCACTTTTTACTGCCACGTTTGCAGGTCTACCGGAAGCCAAGCAATGTACCCGTTCCGAACAGGCACATTTTGAATGGGCACTGCGCTAGTATAAACAAAGTGTGACGTCATTGTCTTAGGTCTATTGCAGTAGAGATATTTACAATGTCCAGCTTTGTTTACTTTATCGAGAAAAATCACTCTAAAATATTGCCTTTCCCTTTTGATGCCTCCTTTTCCATTTCAATTTCCAACCAAGTAAATATGCTTTCATTTACTGACAGACCTGTTAATCAATTTGTAGACAACTATCGTTGCAACGTATGATGAACAAACTCCTTACTTTAGCTTTGATGTCAACATTATCAACATGTATGTATATGTAGAATCGGAAATGTTGTGGATTTCATGACTCACTCCATGGAACAAATTTTATACAGATTCATTAAAGCCATTCCTTCTATGATTCAGTACAGCTTTTTTTACGAATGCATGAGATACTAAAGGGTGTTAGTATGACGAACGAATAAATTATGAAATATTAAGTATGAGTTGCGACTATTTAAAGCTTCTTTTTAATGTTCAATATGCTGACGTACAATGTTCAATATAATATATGTACAATTTGAAAATTTAAAAAATAAATATTCAGTCTCAAAATCAAAACCTGTAATTTGCAAAACAAAATCAATTTGTTGTCAGTTTGAGTAACCATGAAAAATTCATGATTTTGGGATCTTTGATCAGAAAAAAGTTCCCACATTGAACAAATATCTGATAATACATCAAATTTGACCTTTTTGACTTTTTTATTGGAACAAATGCTTTTACCTGTTGGGTATCTGCTTACCTCTGAAAAAAAAAACTTTTACAGTGAAGTCTCGATAAGTCAAACTCTGATAACTCAAAACAACTGTTAAGTCAAACAAAGAATCCATTCCCTTCAGTAGTGTAACAAAGATATACAACCCTGCTTAACTCCAAACTCTGCTTAAGTCAAATTTTGAACCTGTTCCCTTGAGGTTTGACTTATCGAGATTTCACTGTATATAGAGTTATATCGGTTGCTTTTTCGCACAAGCAGATTTCCGGTCCCAAAAAAATTATCCATTTTAAAGCGGCCACAATTGGATCACTCAATAAATTTATTGTTCAAAATGTGACTTTCCAGTCCCTGTAATTGCTGAACATCATTAGTTGCCATTCAAGTATCATTAATTAAAAATGACTTTTCCGGTGGATGTCTCATTCAATAGTTAAAATCTTTTTAATTGCAAGAAAAATAGCAATTGAGGAAAACAAATAGTTCAGGGTGAAACTCGAAAATAGAACAGAGATCTTTAATAAATGTGACAACCAGACAAATCCCAAACGCTTTGGCTGGTAATCTGAAAATGGCCGCAGCTGTGAATAATACAAAAGTCAATTTTATGGGTAGAAATATTTTGGCACAACACATAAAGCAAAACAGTGGTTCTAGATGTACTGTAGTTTGTGAAGAATTTACTTTGTTTCAAACAAAACATCTTTTATTCATGCTTGAACAATGGTCTCTGTGCACAAGTACCCCCTCAACGGTTACAAAAGGCGAGTTGGGGGAGACCACTGGGAGAGACATTTGAATGCATTGCTGACAACGCCTGACACTCACGTGAACATGCTACAGGTTTGTACCATTTAGAATAAAATGAGTCGCGTGTACTTTGTGACATACGCGCATTAACCACTATAAGCATGCCGTGTGTCCCTTCTGCTGGGGCTCTAGAAAGTCGTCGCAAAGCGCAATCCACTTTTCACACAGAGTCCCTAACCTAAGTTTTGCTTTTAGGGTTGCAGACCAGTAAATAAATTGCCATAGACCCCAATGATAAATGCCCTCACTTAAAAAAATCAGGAAAAATACAACTCTGTGAGGTGTCCCGAGACACTATCAAACTAAAGCTTATTTCATCATCCTTCACTTTAGGTTCAAATTTTTGGGGGGTTATCGATGACTTTCGAGTTAAATGTACTCCAAAGATGATCACTCCTAAATGTAGTCGGAAGTCCATCGCCATTTTTCCATGCCACTGCAAAATAGAGCAATTTTAGGGCGAAATTTCATCTAAATTTCACAGAAACACAAGCTCAAAGTCCTGTGCAGAACCTCCACCTTTCAGTTTTACAAATCCTCAACTGAATGGGCTACAAAACCCTCCAATGACAGAGAATTTGAGGGCATGCAAATAGTGATTTGGACTTCCCAGGCAATTTGGGGCCTATTTACAGGCCTGCAACTTAAGCACAAAACTCTCCATATGGCTTGAAAAGTCGAGACATTTTTGACATCTTGACTTTAATCTCTCAGCTCTTCCTGTTCCTGGGGCCACCATGTGGGAATCAAGGCAGCTAGTTCCATTCTGCTACCGTCTTCGCCTATGACTAGAAGTTTCTTGTCTTTGCTGTTCAGAACAAAACACAAAAAAATTGATCATCATAAAACAACTGATTACAAGCAAATGAAGGTTGATTGAAAATTAAGAACAAGACCAAAATTTCAAAATTAAATAGAAAATCTTTCAAATTATTTAAATTGAGGATATTCATTTGAATGTAAAATTAATTAAAAATAATCAGACCTTTCTTATCAAAACGGGGGATTTCAACCAAACTGGCAGAGTATGATGTTTTCCCATCGCCATTTCTATTTATTTTTGGCAGATTTTCATACATGCAATTTTTCTTACAGAGATGTCATGGCCAAGAGTGTCATGGCCTAGCGGTTAAGAGCACCGGACTCATGTTCTGAAGTTTCAGAGGCAACAGTGACGTGGGTTCGAGCCCAACGGCGGACACTTGTGCCCTTAAGCAAGGCACTTAACCATTATTGCTTCGTCCTTCGGATGGGGCGTAAAGCCGTAGATCCCGTGTGTTGTATAATGCACGTAAAAGAACCCAGTAAACACTTATCGCTAAGAGAACGGGTTTGCCCCGGTGTTTCTAGCCTCCTGTATAAACTCCCACGTGGAGTATTTAGGAGAAGAACCAACCAAGAACCACCCAAGAACCAAGTTTGGAACTTGCTCTTTGCTTGGAACTTTATACCATATCACAACCTCAGAGTAGCTTTGAGTACTACACTCTTCACTCCCTTCACCACTGCCATTGACAAGGGAAAAGTGAGTGTCTGCTGATAGCTTTCATATTTCATTTCACTTCGAGGAGTACCATTTAGCTCTGGAGTGGGGTAGCCTGTAGGTTTGTATAAAAAAGATGTCTGTTTGGCATGAACGCGAGTCCTCTTTTCTTAAAACTTACCACTGTGCCACTCGTAGTAACGCCAGACCTCGGTTGCCAAGGTAACTGCGCAATTTCCCAATATTCTTCCCAGCCTCTGATATGATCTTGGCTCCTACGTCTGGCGGAGAGCTCCCATGACTAAAAAAATTAACAGAAAATAATGCAAATCCATTGGTAACATGGGAAATAAATTCAACTTCCACAAACACTTTCTGAAATCACATTAAGAGAACCGCAAACACTTTAACCAGTTCCCACCGGAGGCCGTGTATACACGCAAAGGTCCTGCAGGTATCCTGAACAGATAACAGAGGAAAAAGCAGGGAGCGAGGCCGGAAATATCTGTCAGCGTCCGCTCGCAGCGAGCGAGGCCGGAAATATGAGTGTGCTGCCCAAGGGTGATTGCTTCAACCCGCCTGGCTTGAGGTCGAGTGAAAAGTAATTCCGCGCCTCATTTGGTTCGTGTCAAAATAATCCCGGTGTGACCTGGTTAAAGCAGTGAGGGAGAATTTGAAACCGTGTTTAAAGTTTCGAAACCTTTTAAAATGTTAACAATGTATTTGGGTCATTCTGTAAATTTAGGGTCCAAAGGTTGACATGTTCCCATCCTTGTTCCCATTCAAGCATCTTTAAGAACGACTTCAAATGATTTATTTGTTGGGTAGGTAGTTTACTACTCATAATCACTCTCGGAGGATGACTGCAATAATAATAATATTGGTTTCTTGTATAGCGCTCATGTTCATCATGAAGTGACGCTCCTGGTACTCCAATATTACCCTGGCTTTAGCACGGCCGCCATCACGGCGCTCAAGCATTGAAGGAATTTCTTCCTACCAGGTACCCATTTACTACACCTGGGTGGAGAGAGGCAATCGTAGTAAAGTGCCATGCCCAAGTGTACAAGCACCATGTTTCCTGTCAGGATTCAAACCCATGTACCACGGCACACGAGTTTGAACACTGTAACCATTGGACTACAGCACCCCACATTACAGGAGTGCACCCACAATTATAAAATGATAGATCTTAGATGTAACCACGGATCCTACACACCAGGATCAACGACTGTTCTGAGCTCTAATACAAAATGCACTGAGCAGACTTGCCTTACTTGGTTAGACGCGTGATAACAGGCATTAATACCCGTTGGCGCGTAATCGGGAATTTTCCAGGTGTGCCATTGTGTCAATTTTTGCACAACACCTATAACGGAAATATTCATAAAACAGTGTAAGCAAAACTACTACTTATGTAAGATATTATTGTTCCAAAATTCTTAAAAAATAAATACTTCAGGTTATAACACATGGTAATATGCAGCTTTTGACGGCATAGATGAAGTATTTACCCGAGAAATAAACGTCAAATTTCAAGGAGAACACCGTTTACCCAAGTTCCGTTTTTAATTAGACTCATTTTAAAGATAAAGATATTGTACTCGGCATTAACATGGTTATGTAGTTATCATTTATCAGAATTCAATAATAAAGACCCAAAACGTAGACTCGTGAATATTCAAAAATATAATTAGCTGGCTTGACAGACTTCGAGGCCGGATCGGGTGCAGAGCCTTGCAAATCTGAAAGCCACCGCGCGCAGGGGTCTTTGTTGACAAGTATTCATGGTATTTGCCACCAGTACGGGCCGTTATCACGTGTCTAACCAGGAGTTGGGCCGAGTCGTTAATCCTTGTGTGTAGGATCCTTGATGTAACAGGGACAGGAAAAAAAAATGAACCCCAAATTAATAAAATGACCCATTCAAAAATATTATGCAGGAATTATTTATATCTGACCTTAGTATCTCAATAGGCATGATTCTCTTCCTGGTCACCCCTGTGTAGTGGGTTCGCGCCGTCAACTCTTGTCCCAAGTAACAGCCTTTGCTGAAACTCACTGATACAAAGAGGTTGAAAGAAAGTCTTATTAAAACATTTAAAGAAATTAATTTTGCTAACAGCGGTATTCCCAAATTTAACTGGGAATTCATTATAATCTCCTCGGGACAAAAACATCAGATTCAGTGAAAGATGCTTTAAAAATACATAAATAGCAAATGTAACCAATTCCTTTTTCTCTAACCTCCATTCATGAATGCCAAGTTGGACTCCAGGGGTAGGGATTCCCCCATGGGGAGGTCTATTACCCCTTCTGGCACTCCCCACTGGTATCGGTGCAGTGTGTAGTCGTCTACCCCAGCCTCGGTAGAGTTTGGGATGAGGCGGGTTACTGTTAACAAGAAAAATACCAAGATACTCAATGATAAAATGTATGTGTACCAAGTATAAAAATAATGCCAACAACATCATCATGGTAATTGGTAAAATAGTCCGAAAATAGCCAAAACTTTTTTGGGGGGGGGGGTTTCTGGAGCAGCCTTAACTCTTTAGAAAATTGGACTTTTAGAAGGAAAATTTAAAAAGTCAGAATTCCGATTAAAATCAAAAAATGTCATCCCTGATTACTAGCCTCACATAAGCTTGCCAAAAAAAGTCTTTTCAAGGCAAAACGCTTGGTAGCACACTGAATTGAGAATCACTTCTTTTTCAACTGCCTTGCCATCCTGCTAAATTTGTACTCAGTGGAGGACACTGAAAGCGCACTTACAGGACTCATTCTTTGGTAGAATGACCCGCCTCCCAAAACCCTCAACTCTGGGGTCCGTCACGTCCGTCGGACACCTGTCGCAGTTTGTCGTCTGCGTCTTTGAAATAGGCAAGAGGAGTGTGTCTACAGTATTATTACTAAAGACGGCCCAGGTCTGGAGTTGGTCATCTGCGGTGGATATTTCAGCCTGTAGAAGTGGGAAAATGATTTCTTATACATGAATGTACCGTAGACCCTGTCTGTGCAAGTGACAAATCTGCCCACACGGCAGCAAAGCGAAATTTTGAGAAAATAACGCTTCAAGTTGGTCAATTTTTGAAATCACGTTTTCATGTACATTCCTTACCCAAACTTAAAAAATATATAACTGATGCAATAGTCCAGTAGTTAAATAGTCATACATTGTCTCCGTTTTTATAACAGCATGTTTAATTAAGAAGGTATTGATTACTAATGAGATTTGTCACTTTGTCAAAAAGAAAAACTGAGTTGCCGCAAAATTGCCACTTAACAAACGCTACAATTTTGTGTCTTGAAAATTTGGTAGATCATGTAGAAAAAAATCACAAAACATAAGACTATCCAAAAATCTCATATCTCTTTACGATACTGGTTTTGGAGGGATTCATCATTTTGTCAAATCAACATCCATGAGGCGGCACTATTCATTTTTTGCTTATTTGCCGGCGGGTACACCATTTAGCAGACCAACACATTATCGATAAATGGCTTTTTCAACGAGTAGTTCATTTAGAATATGTTTACACTACCTTCTTCCTGACTCTGTACATCTTCAAGTGTCTGGTAAGTTTCTCCTGGACCTCTGCGTCACACTCCAGCAGAAAGCTTGGCTGTTCAGAGGTATCTGCAGACACGCGGTAACACATCACGTCAAACAGGATTCTTCCCTGCAAAGAGATTAAAGCACAGATACACTTACCCTAATTCAAAAAGCTTTTCCAGGTTTTTTTTTAAAACCCTATCGCCCATCAGGTTTTCTTGTAGTTTCTGCAAAATGCAACAAAATCCAAAATGTATGGAATGAGAACCATGCTAAATGCAACACACGTACTGCACAATGGTGGATTCTGTTGCATTGAACCCAGCACACACCAGCCTTGGCACCATGCAGTTACCCTGCTAAATGAAACCAAATAAAACAGTGGATATTGTTGTAACAGGCTTAATCGGCACTAGTAGGAGTGCAGAAAGATTCATCGAAGCTAGACCCACTAACTAGGGCGCTAGAACTCCTTTTTTGACATTAGTGCTATAGTAGTTGAATTTCATGAATTTGCAAACCAAAAAATAATCGTGAGTATCATTGAAGCCCCTTTACTTCGTCTTTGACATGTGGAGAAGCCAGTAGGTGCTTTCAAGGGTATTTTTGTCAAGTATTTTGTGTGATTTTTGGCAACTTTTGTGGTGACCTCTGGTGAACTTTAAAAATTCAAAAATTAAGAATGCTTCTGTAGTGGGCGCTAGTACGCCAGACCAAAATCCCAAATGTCAACAAAGTTCTAACGCCCCAGTTAGTGGGTCTACATGGAAGCATGGGTTTTGAGTTGAATGCTAAATGCCCGCACAATGAACACGAAGACTAACAGAAAAGAAAACAAAATGGGGAACTGTGACAAACTTTTAATATTTTTCATTCTGTTGCATTTAACAGGATTAGGGTTGTGCAGGATTTCTACAACAGGATGGTTTTTGTTAATGACACCAGCATTAGTTCATAAATGTAAAAAATTAGGGTCTTGTAGAAGAAAGAATGTAGCATCCAGACGCCACTTCTTTTAATAGTCTACGGAGAGTTGAGTGCATTTTCAAAGTATTTTCTAACAAAATTGGAAACGTTTCTCGGTTCCAGATTCAGGTCTTTTCAACATTTTTGCAATGACTGACCTTCACTGAAATATGATGAAAAACAAAAGTGGCGTCAGGATGCAACATTCTTTCCATTGTCGATTTCATCATAATTTTTATCAACGTGGGTGATACAGTTAGGTGAGACTGCAGTAAGCAGAATTTGTCCAAGGTTTACCATCAAAACTACATGACTAGCAATTGTGCAACTAATACCCACTGCAATGGCCATAGTATTAATAAATTTGTTTCCAACTTATCCCAGACTGAGACATTCAACGAGATGGCTCCTTGCATTAACTTTACCTGTGTGTTCAGAAACAAGGAGTACATCACCCTACTGTCGCCCCACATCACTCCCGTGTCGTTGGTCACCAACCCCTGGAGGAGTTCAGTCGCATCTGGCCCCTCCAACCGCACCAAGCCCCTGCCTTCCAGCTTGGCACACCTCACACCAACATTTGAGCCAGCCTCCTGACTACATATCCCACATCTAAAACTTGTTTGAAATTGCCGCAGGAACTGACGTCCAGGTGTATAAATCTGTGGTGTGCCCTGTGCTTGTACAGGAGCTTTCTGCAGCCAGCGTGCGGATCCCCTCTGAAGGAAAATCTTCAGGTGTCTCTGCAGTGATGGTACAGCCATCATGTTCTGGAGAAAAAAAACATAATGATGTTTTTCAAATAGACGTGATCATGAACATTACGTATCAAATTCCCAACCTCTACACATCACTACTATACTATAAAGAAGAAAGGTATATGTGTGTGCTCTAACCTTGCATACTCTTTATGGACCTGTGAACAAAAGAGGTCCCAGGGTGCTGGAAGCGTGAACGTTTTGTGGACTTGCACACGGCCACACTAGGTTGCCCCCTCTCTGGAAAACAGGTTTAGAGGCATTTTTGGGTAAGGTCTGTCACAAAATGACGAGGAACACTCAAGAAAATCATGATAAAAAAATTGGGTTGAAAGAGGGTTCACAGTGCAAGTAACATTATTTTTTGTTCTCTCAGTTTTTCTTCATTAGGCGAAGTAAAAAAAAAAACCCTGTTTCTCGTCCCTGCCCGCTTCCTTTTTGGAGGCCGCCTGGATTTTTTTATTATTTTTTATTTTTGAAAAATGCAGTAAAAGACACCAAAAAAGTCCACAAATTCATCGGAAAATAAATACCAATACCAATACAACTCTAAATGACACTGAAAATATGTTCAGTTCTCTTGTCCAACTTGTCTTTCATTTTAAAAGTATCTTTGAGCAGTGGAACACCAACGGTTGCAGGAAATTTTAAAATGGCGGCCATCTTGAAAAAAAATTTAAAATAGAAAATAAACAACCCCGCTTCCTCCTTTTTTTCAAAAACCCCGAACGAGAAAAATGGTGTTTTTTTTATTCGGCCTTACACGAATACAAAGGAATGTCCACAGTAGGTACGTAAGGTAAGACTAGTATAATTATGTGTGGGAGTTCACAAGTTGTTCACGAGTTGCGCGACCTTAAGTAAAGCCTTAGCATGCTTAGCTTGAAGTGGACGACAGGCTGCAAAGCTAAGCCGCCTCTGGACCGCGATGTAGCATCCAGACTCCACTTCTTTGGTTGTGTACAAAGTCTGGTTCCGAGAGCTAAAGGGCCCAAAGATCCAAAGATATTGTCAGGTCAAATAAGAGTCCATATAAATTAGCCTACTGTACTACCAGTCCACTCACTGCACATGCATGCTGCGCATGCACTGGCACTAAGTGCTAGCTAGTCATGCTAGTGGCACACTGCAACTTGCAAGTTCTGATACCTGGGCGCGGACTAACCATTAATTCCACCCAGAATACAGTTAATCACATTCACAAGCAAGTGATCACTAAATACTGGTGGTAGGTGGTAAATTAATAGTCATCCTTTCAGAGTGTACATGTGCAACAAGACTGGTGAGTAGCTGTGTTTTGTAACTCAAAACAAACCTTACGCAGATCGTTCCACGGGCGCATCCATCTTTAAAATGGCATTTTGAAAACTGGAGAGGGCGCTCATTCACGGAGGCAGTGCGCCCGATTCGAGCTTGTTTTTTTTTTTTTTTAATCTTCGTCGTTTGTAAAAGAACTTGAATGAGAAACAGTGACCCAAAGTCAAGAATGTATCCGTTTTGCCTCCAGCTTTAAAACAAAGAGGCACTGCCTGTCCTACTTTGAAACGCATCAATTGCATGTCACGGTCAGCGCCAGGGGCGAGGGGGGCGGGGCCGGGGGGGGGGGCTGGGTTGGCGCGACTGAGACAGAACCCAGCGTAAAGTCATCACCAATGATAATAAACACAAAGTGGTGCGATAATTCTCATAAAAGATTTACGAGCCTGGGACTTCCATCTTATCTCAAACTTTGCTGCAGATCCATTACCACCCTCCTTCCCGTAGTGGGCGTGGGTATAACTTAAAAAACATGCTATAGAGCAATGCTTCAATGCAGTGAAAACTTTGATCTGAATCGACTATTTCTGCGTTCTGAGACCAACTTTACCAGACTTGCATATTCTTGTTTTGATTTCCATTTGAACAAAGTTTGTTTAGAAAACCAGAAACTTAATAATGTTCGCCAGACACTCGACTCGATCAGAGAACAAAGTCATGTCACCTTGATAGACAGAGCTGTTGACTCTGGGGTATGGAAATAAAGTCGTTATCTTGAGAGTAAATACGACCATCAGCCACCAATATAGGTTGAAAATGGTAGCCTTTAACGTGATTACTTTGTAACTGCTGATCCAAAGTACAATTTTGATGCACGAAATGTTTATCGTCAACTGAGTCCGACCATAATGGTCATGTTGATTAAACAGCACGTGTGTGGGTTTGTTTATGGTGTAAATCGAGGGTCCACTGAATTATATTGTGACACTAACCGGACAGAAGTCAAATCGAGGACGTCCTCGATTAGAAAACGCGTACAAAGCCAACGGGAGATGTTGCAAAAATTTATGAGCAAAAGATCTATGATGAGGAACAGTAGGAAATCCTCGATTCGCACCATAATTATGCCATAAACGAGATGTGAGTGTTTTTTATCTTTCTTTGGGGGGGGGGGGGGGGGGGGGGGGGGGGTGGGGGGGGGGGGGTGAAATATACAAATTATAATTGAGTCTATGGAGCGAATTCGGAATAATTGATAGATTTTCGTGTATAGTGATAGTGTATTGTCTACCAATCATGGCCTATTAAAAAGAGTCCATTGTGCCAGATACCAAAGCGGGACGGAGCGTCCGGTAATAGTGGAAAGCCACACCCAGCCACACATAGCGTCCCCCCCCCCCAACCCAAAAAAAATGTGTGAATTGTGTATATAAATTTAGTCAAACTATTTTGACCTTTTCGGTTCACTGTGGCACCCGTGTAGGTCAGACCCCGTTCAAAGATCAAAAATCCACACCAAAGGCCCCCAAATTTATCATGCACTATATATACAAATGAATGTTCCAGTTCCGAATAAACCCCCCCCCCCAAAAAAAAAAAACACATTCAGTCACTAGGCGTAGCAAACGCGTCCCATTCGTACTAATGGTAATCTTGGCATGAATTAAATCTGATAATCTGGGGGTTCTGGAAAAATCGAATTTTTCAACTTCAATGTTCAACGGGCCAACTGCACTGCTCAAGATAACGAAGCACTTGACATTGATTCAAATGTTTGCTTTAAAATCCAGAGCCAGTATATAGTAATGATTCCATTTCCATGTCGAAAATCCTTTTCTTCTTAACACCATATATGAAAAATGTTCACAAACCGTAAACAGTTAAAGGGTTTGGCATTTCGATCCCATCAAGATCTCTCTCATTAATGTAGTTCATAGCTATCAATAGTTATTGTCTCGTTCACCTTCATAATTATCATAGCTTGTGTAGGCCTACATTATTCTTTTCTTCAGACCTGTTTTTTTTCTCATTTCTCTTGGAAGTAAATGGCGTTGGTTGGGACATGCATGGTGACCTGTGAACCATTTTTTTTGGGGGGGGGGGGGGGGGGGGCTAGGGGGGTCTTTAGCCCCCCCCCCCATTTTTTTTTTGTCTAGCCCCCCCCCCAAAAAAAATCCGTAAACAAAATTGCATTAGCAAAAAGAAGAATTGTGATGTACATGCGAACGGTCTCCCCCTAAAGAAATAGTCGTGACAAGGGTGCATTTGTAGATAATATAGTGTGCCTGATTTTAGGATTTTATCGGCGCTCCCCATTGAAAATATGGCGATCCGTGGACAGAACTTAAAAACGGTGGTTGTGTTTAAAATTCCGTAACTTAAAAATTACATAAGTGACTTGAATGATTCTTGTACTAAAAGAAAGCTTATGAATTGGGCTTTCTATATTTTAGAAGTGTTACATGCAGAATTTCATTAAAACAATAGTCCCGACATTTTGGTTTCGTTTATTTTGGGCTAAAGTGCTACATGCAGAACTTCACTAAAACAATAACTGTCCCGATATTTGGGTTTCGTTTTTTTTTTATTCACCCTGTATTACGCCCAAAACAGGTCACAACATTTTCACCGTCGGGCATAGATTTGCCACCCACCGAGGTGAACTCGGCGTTCCAAAGTTGACACCGGCGCACTTTTTCGCGATAAACTCACAATGAAAAAGGACAAATATAACTCTTTGAGATAAAAATATACTTGACCTGCCCCTTTTGGCAATGTCTGTTCACGAATGTCTTCGCTTGATGGCAGTCAGTGCAGTGTCTGATACAGCCAGCACACAGGAGACGTCGTACACCGTTTCGATTCAAAATGGCGTTCTGGATATTCGGCGATTCTTTTTCCGTGACTTGGACCCTCGCAATTGGTGCCATCCTCATCTTTTTGGCGTAAGGTTTTGAAGCTTTTGAATTTTTCAATGACGGTTAACAATCTAATTTGGATTAAAATCGTCCTACAGTCTAAACACCCCGTGAAGTTATTCCGTCTGGTTTGCTGTCATTTACGAGAAAAAAAAAATCAAGAAATATAGGTGCTTTTCTGACGATCAGTCAACTGACTGGGTTGTTTTTGAATTATAGAGTGCCACATACATGTAATTTGTGTTTCTTGATCTAATTAAAGGTTGTGCATGGTTTTTCAGTTTCAGTTTTTCAGTATATATAAACAGTGTTTATATCCACTGAGCTGAAATTTCAACGGGTGAGGTTTGGAACATTCTTCTTTACCTTTTTTTTGGAAACGACAAAATGCATGAAACGCAAACAACCCTATATATGCCCTTAATTTATCACATGCCATTATTTTATTTAGTTAAGGAACATTTTTTAACATTACCCGTAGTTTACAGACTAAATAGTGGTTTGTGTTGCTCCGATGCTCAACACATTTTTTTCACATGCAGCTATGACTGGTGGTGCCATCAGTTTTTCCAAAGGGCGGGAATTCCTGTGGTCCCATACTACCCTATCGTGGGCAATGCCATCGACTGGTTGAGGGTAAGTTAAACAAAATGTTTTTAGATGCATAGTAAAGTTAAAGGGGGGAAGGGGGAGAAGAAAAACTAGACGTATGGCGTTTGTTTTTGTGACAAACGTAGGGTGATGGGGCCATGGGCGTCAATCCTGTGCGGGGGGGGGGGGCATGTCCCCTGCCCCCCCCCCTTCACACACACTCTTTGAATATCAAATGTCCCCCAGGATTTTGAACAGCGCCTTATTGTGTACTATCTTTCGATCAAAAATATTGGTTAAAGTGGTCAGAAATTGGCTCAGATAGCACCACAGAGCATCTATAGAATCCCAAATTTTGGGGCCCTTAAGCGGGCCCCAAATCCCACGCCTTTAGCTCAGAATAGAATAGCTGATTCAATGATTATAGAGCATCTAGAATCCAATTGTTTTCGGGCCGTAAGGGCTTCGAGGTTCGCGCTCGCATTGGTTCTGACCACAGTATGTCCCCCCCCCACTTTTGTGAAGCGATTTACGCCCCTGGATGGGGCGCAACAGAAGTGTTGGACGTTGTTTCAGTTCAGTTATGAATGTCAATGTTAATCCCGGTTTTAATAGTCCAAATCGATCAGTTTGACCAAAGACAGTGAATGGAAAAGATTCTCTTCGAATTACACGAGCGTGTGTTTGTATCCATTGATTGGCATTTAATTCTTTTCTTAGGCCTTTTGGATGCCAAACGAACAACAACAATATTTAATGTTGATGACATCAGCTTTAATTTTGTGTCATATTTGTCGCTTTCGGGCACTTACTGTGATGAATTTAAATAAAACAAAAAACTGTATACTCATTTTCAAATTCTTCCAAGAACAACTTCGAGTTTGGCGAGAAAAATTTTGACTAAAAGGGCAAAGGACCTCACCGTCCTGTTGGTTCGTCGTCGGAAGGTTCGTCTCTTTCCCAAACTCGACGAAATGTCGATATGAATTTTTGACTTTGATTATGACCTATTTGATGACCATGCTCAAATGAAATCCCTTCCACATTTCAGAAAGGCAACAACCTCTATGCCGAGGAATGCGTCATGAAATATGGAAAAGTAGTTGGGTAAGATTAATTTTGTTCCCATTCGTTCTGGGAAGAAGAATCTGTTTATTTTTCTGAGAAGAATTCGTTCTAGGAAGAATCTACAATTTCTTCCATACTGGAAGGCCTTATCCTAAATGGAACTCAAGCAAGACGGAATGGGTTTCCAGTGTGTTTCTCAGTGCAATTGAACCACATTATATGCCTAATATATAATCTTTCCACGCTGGCTGACCTTTGGGCACTTTTTTGATATGCGATACTTTGATCCCGCTATTTTTGGCATTGCTCAAAAGAAAAAGGCATTAGCCTATAATATCGATCTCTGGAATCCAAAGGCCAGTAAGCACTAAGGCCCCCTGTACACCTGGCTGCGACCTTTGCACCACCTTTGGACGCTCAATGGTCGCCTAAACCCAGAAAATCGGGTTTTTATGTAACTGCTCCAGCGATCCTTGTTCCTCCCTTGAACCACCTAAACTGCAATTTTCCGGGCATTTTCATGTCAGCTACGAGCGACCTGTGCGTCCACTGAGCCACGTCTTGCCTGCCTCCCCTGTGCTTCCCCTGTGCAACTTACGGCAACCAACGCGATTATAGACAACATAACCGACCCCGAGCAATGTTTGGGCAGCCATATTGTGCCTCCTCTGTGCCATCTTCGGCGACCAACGGCAACTAACGGCGATCACTGGTCGACCATTCAGCCATGCTTCTGCCTCATAGGCGACCCTTGAGGCACAAGGGAGGCGGAAGCATCGCCCAGATTGACGGTAAAATTTGCAACAGAACGGATCTATTTACGTGGCGACCATTGGCCGACCATTGTGCAACCATTCTGCAACCACGGCAATGCTTGTGCCTCCCTTCTGCCTCATTTGAGCCACCTTTGAGCAACCAACCTCCTTGGCGACCTTTGTGCGACTGTTTTGAACATGTTCAAAAATTTACGGCGACCATGGCGTCCATGGCGATGTTTGAACATCCTGTGTACCACCTTTAATTGAACGACTTAGGCAACCATTCGGCCTCCTTTGAGCCTCCAACGGCGACCTGGCCAGTTTTATGGCCGCACAAGGGAGGCCCAAAGGTCGCAGTCCTGTGTAAAGGGGTCTAAGATAAAGTAGAAAATAAAACCAAAGAATGTGAATACGTGTTGAAGCTTGTTGAAGGAGTGAGACTGGAGTATTAAACTTGATTTTTCTTCTCCTTGCAGAATATATAAATTCCAATACCCGATTCTCTTTGTGTCGGATATTGACATCGCGAAAAGGGTTCTGGTGACCGATTTCAACAAGTTTCCGAACCACTGGGTAAGATAAATTGGGCCCAGATATCAAACTGAATATTGCTCAAAATTATCCAACCTGTCCCGTATAGTTTCCGAATCACAGGTTAAACCTTAATTGAGCCTCTAGATATCCGACTGAATATCGTTCAAATATCCAACCCGTCCTGTAGTTCCCGAACCAGTCTAATAGGGCCTAGATATCGAACTGAATATCGTACAGTAACCCGCCCTATAGTTCCCGTTCCAAAGGGTAAGCCTAATAGGGCTATAGGTTTCCAACTGAATATCGTACTACAAATACCTAAACCCGTCCTGCAGTTCCCGAACCACTGTAAGCCTAATAGGCCGGGATATCCAACTGAATATCGTACAAATATCCAACCCGGCCGATAATTTTCGAACAAGCCAAAGGGCCAAGATATCCAACTGAATGTCGTACAGAATTAATACGTGATGAAAGAGGCTAATTTATTTATTTTGAGGGAGGGGAGTCTAGTTATTCTCGAGCTGAACTTACAATACTGCAATGCGTCTGTTGGTCATTTTACTCTGTTGACGCATAACAGGACATTCCTGCTGCCGGTTTCCCACTGAATGGTACTTTGCTTTACATGAAAGGCCGACGATGGAAAGACGTCCGTGCCATCATCACACCAGCATTCACCGCAAGCAAGCTCAGACAGGTATAAACAGCATTAAACATTTCAAACCGAATAGCCAGGGTTGGGGCCGTGGCATGCATTGAATTCGTGGTCGAGGGTAATTAGGTTCCAGTCAAGCCTGGGATTGCGGTGCGTGTGCCCTTGGGTAGGCCTAAGGCACTTTGTCACTCATTGCTTCTCCTGTGAGAAAAGAGATGCATGATTTAGCTGCCTTGCGCCCAGGGAGCTGAGATTGTCTTTGGAATGGTTCACTTGCCCAATTGAGCAGCGTAATAATGATGTAGCGCTTTGAGCATCAATAGACCTTTATCATGCTGCCACCATTTCAGTCATGTTCGCTGTCTCCAATTACAGTACTGAATGCTAATTTTTTTTGCGCAAAAAGGAACCAGACTATTTTTCCTTCCAGCCTCTTTTTGGTAACGTTGATTGGAATGGGAAAAATCCAAATGGCCGCAATATAATAATGGTCTATAATAAGCGCGCTTTATAAGTACATGTACACATTATATTATTACATGTATTGTTATTATTTAATTATGTCCGAGTACAAAGGTTGTACCAACTGTGAGTACAAGCAATGGTTGACAATCTGCCAAGTGACACCTGTACGGGGAAACATAGGATTTGAAGGTTTGCACGGTGAAGACAACAATAGCATAACGATTAATGGAAGCACCATATGACAAATCTTTTTTGTGAGTATGTGAGGTTTTGAAGAAAAAAAACCGTGTGGCTCTTTTCAGAACCTCAGTTTCCTCGGTTCTTTCCAGAACCTCACAAACTCACAAGAGAGATTTGTCACAATGTTGCTACCGTTAATCTGTATGTTAATTTTTTTTGTATTTCAATTGCACTCAGCACACATCTTTGATGTGTGTTTTGCTATATAATTATGTTAACGACTGCACAAGAGGTCATACTTATGTGTATCCCTTTTGCACAGATTTAAAGCACACACATCAAAGATGACTGAAACATAAACGATCTATTGAGCGTTGTGGTTAGTCGAAAGTTATACAACCCACCGTTGTTGCCCAATAGAAACGTTCGATAGAAAGGATATCTGGGATTGGTGTGACTATGCCTTATTACATTCCAGTCGGACAAACTGGTAGGCGAATTAGACATGTATACACCATACCCATGGAAAGGTGTCATACATAATTTATTTGGCTTTCTTTCTGTACTTATACTCAGATGGTGGAAATATTCAGCGATTGTTGCGGCCCTCTCCTGGACAACATGGGAAAGTCTCACGCCGAAAACAAACCGCTCAACACAAAGAAGTAAGTGCGGGTCTCCTCAAAGAACAGAACAAGTTATCTAGTTCCTTGGATGGACCAATTCTTCAACCAATAAAACCAAAGCATTTTTCTCATGCAGTTAGTTTAGATAATCCACTACTCAATTTTTGTAATGTCTTATTTAAAAACATGGTTTTTTTTGCTGAGATGAAGTCTTTTTGGCAAATAAAAAAAATTAAAAAAAAAAAAAATCAAATTGGTTTACAAAACATTTTTGTGCCCTGTAATGCTTCAGTTACCATTTCTGTCTGTATTCCCAGGAATTATCTGGGCTTCTTCATCCAAACCATCATGGCTATTATCTACGGTCTGGATGTCCAGTGTCAGGCCAATCTTGACCATCCGTTTGTGACCAAGGTGGAGAAAGCATTCCAGCCATCCATGATCACGTTGATCCCAAGTAAGTATTAGTTTTTCATAGGAACCAGACTACAGACACAAAACTTGGTATTAAGGCCGTGTCTGAGGCTGCGGCTTACAAGTCAATGTGATGTGGCCAAAGCCGGCTGCACTGTGTTGCCATAGAAACGTGTGTATACTGCAAGCCGTAGCCAAAGGGTTGACGTTTTCCTTCAAAACAAACTCAAAACAAGGGAGACCTCTCAGTGTCATTAAGTACTTTTTACATCAATCCAAAGCAGTCGAACATCATAAATGGGAACATATTCCAAAAACTAATTATTTCCTGAACTCGCAAATAATTGGTGTTTTATCTATTTACAGTCATCTTTCCAATACTGGGACCGCTTTTCGAAATGATGGGGTCCAACATTATCCCTAAAGACGCGGTGAACTTCTTCAAGAAAATCATAGAGGATTCTTTTCAAGGAGGAGTCCAGATACGACAGCGGCGCGAGGGTGCCGCAGGGGTAGGTGAAATATAATGACAATGATAAGAAAGAGACCAATAATTGACGTAAAAAATACCAATGTAACATTGAATTTCTTTTAATAAAAGTTCATTAGCAAAACCAAGTCACAGGAGCGACATCATCTCTTTAGAGTACGGGGAGATTTCCCCAGGGTAGGCCTACTTCTCTTGCCAGATGATCACAGTACTAATAATTGACTTTTAGGTTTTTTTTCTAACTTACAGTATGTTACCATGAATGAAATGTACCAGAAGAACACAGAGTTTCCAGGAGATGTTCCGACTGAAGAAGAGCTGGCCAAGGAGGCTGCCGGTAAACCGAAGAAACTTACCTACAACGAGTTCCTCTGCGCGGTAAATGTTCAATGAACTGACTTCAACTACAAGTTTGCCAATGAGCTGCTCATTTGATAGTACAAAGCTATTGTTTCAAGGTCATTATGACATGGAGCCGGTGTATTGTGTGAAAACTGGACTCTTATGAGGGGCGGATCCAGGAATTTTCGCGGGGGGGGGGGTTTGATCAGCAAAAACATTGAAATGTAGACAGGTTTTTTCTCCGGACACTTGGCCTCCGAAAATCAATAGGGGGGTGGGAGGGGTATCGTACCATACTTTCAATGGGGGCACTTTTCAAATCCGACGATTATTAACACTATCCATATATTTAACACTGGCTCTGTCCGTATTTTGTGCACAGGCGAAACATTATTACCAGTATAATTTTTTGGGTGTCAGAGCAAGGGGGAGGGTTTCAGATTATTTTAAAGATATTTCTACGAAAAAAAAAATTACAGAGCTGATAAATGCTAACGATCCCTCATGCCTTTAAAAAAGATTCAATGCATTGGTGGGACTTTTTCCCCATTGTCGACAGAATGTAATCTTACTGTCTGGAGGCAACGAGGCAACGTCGACATTCCTGGTATGCGCAACCTATCAGCTCGCACTGAGTCCCGAAGTACAGGACAAGATGATTGAAGAGATCGACAGGCTTGCACCGACACCCGAAGACATTACCTACGAGACCATGAGCAAAATGACGTACCTAGAAATGGTGATACAGGAGTGCTTCCGCATGTACCCACCAACCTTACTGTGAGTCCCTTGCCATTTTTCAGAGGCAGGGAGATTTAACCCCCCCCCCCCCCCGCCAGTCTTGGGACAAATGGGCAAATCATCTTGTCAGCTAAACCTTATCAACTAGTTAAATCCCCCTCTTGTCAGCTAAAACCTCCTCGCCAGCTTAACCCCCTCTTATCAGCTAAACCCCCTCTTATCAGCTAGTTAAATCCCCCTCTGGTCAGCTTAAACCTCCTCGTTAGCTAAACCCCCGCTTATTAGCCAAACCCCCTCTTATCAACTAAACCCCCTCTTGTCATCTTAATCCCCAAATTGTTAGCTAAACCTCCTCTTGTCAGCTAAATCCCCAACTTGTCAGCAAAACCCCCTTTTGTCAGCTTAACCCTCTCTTGTCAGGTAAATCCCCTCTTGTCAGCTAAACCCCCTCTTGTCAGCTAAACCAACCTCTTGTCAGCTAAACCTACCTCTTGTCAGCTAAACCACCTCTTGTCAGCTAAACCCACCTATTGTCAGCTCAACCCCCAATTTGTCAGCTAAATCCCCAACTTGTCAGCTAAATCCCCTCTTGTCAGCTTGTCAGCAACCCCATCCCCTTGATCCCAACCTGCATTGATCCGCCCCTGTTGTCTATGGCTTCATTGAAGGGGGTGGCAAACAGGGTTGCACATTTAATTGAAAGGGAAGAAAGACGTTTCAAATCCATCGAGTGCTAGATCAATCCCAAATGACCCCAACTCTCCCCTCCCCTCTCCCGCAACAAATAGGATATTCCTGCTAAACTTCCCCTTGACAGCTACCCCCCGTCCCAGTAAAAACTGGATCCGCCCTTGCCTCTCAACGAGGGATGTGCATTTAAAGATGCAATTTATTTACTGAAATATATTTTCGGGGGGGGGGGGGTGATGGTGCCACACCTACAAATATACGGACCAGCACTGAAAAAGAACCCTGTCCTTGACCACAAAGTGTCTTTCTAATACAAAAAAAATACAATTTTCAATTAAGTTTGTTTTTCTGATTGTTTTTGATTGTCGCTATAGAGCTGACCGTGTCTGCGCAGAGACTGTTACCTATGGCAAGTACACCCTGAAGAAAGGACTTCTGGTCAACATCCCGTTTTATCCCATTCAACATGATGGAGACATCTGGGCAGACCCAGAGAAGTTTGATCCGGAAAGGTATACGGAAACTGAAGAAAATCTGAAACATGAAATTGGCAAATGGGCTTTGGGCATCAGTGTGTCCAGGCTTGGTGTCAGGGTGGAGAGTTGGGGGAGCAAATCACCGTCCAGGCATCGCCCGACCAATAAGCAAGATATGGCAAAACAATGGTTGGCCGCTGTGATGTGGGATATGACGTTTTTAACCCCTCTGACTGGGTGCATATAACCTTCACTTTCGGTGCTATGTGCTGTGAAAACCCGACATCACAGCAGTCAACATTGCTAAATGACACTTAATGTACATGAAGCCATATAGGGCAGCGAAGGATTATGTCAGCCGGTGAAAGCATCTTTTCATTAGCACGTGAACTTTCACAGGTAGCTATGGGTAATCATACATCACTCCAAACTTGAACCATTCAGTTTAAAATGAAAAACAGGTTTAGGAACAAAATAAGGAGATTTTCAGAAGTTCCTGGATGTCCGTGCTAACCTATTCCCTGTTTCTACATTTTCAGATTCAGCCCCCAGAATAAGGACTCTGTCAACCCACTGGGGTGGATTGTCTTCGGCGCCGGTCCACGTATCTGCATCGCCGTCAAATTCGTCATGCTCCTCGCAAAGGTCTTCATGACCCGCGTCTTCCAGAAATACCGCTTCGAGGCATGCCCTGAAACGCCGGTAAGTTATAGGACTGCGCCGGTATAGCTGTATAGGTGCAGCAGTAGTCCGACTGCCTCTGTCGACTGATGATATTCGCCTCTTGTTATGTCACTATACGAAGGCTCCGTAGTCCAAAGGGTTATTGATCCAAAGGGTCGATATATAGTCCGAATACACAAATTTCCCACAGCCGGGGATATTAGTCCGAAAATGAAATGAGGTTCGTAAATCCCAGCATTTGATGCGATAGTTCGAAGGTTCGATAATCCGAAGGTTCATTTGTCCGAAGGTTCGGTGGTCCAAATATTAGTCCGAAGGTTCAACAGTCCGAAACGAAAAACAATGTTCAATAGCCTGAAGGTTCATTAATCCGCTTTCGGATTTCCCTGAAACACCGATTTGTTTATACTTTGCGAATTCAGGCACGCTAGTTCGTATAATTATAATGTTCATTTATAATGCTCAATTCGGACAGTCGAACCTTATTGTCGATTTGGACTATCGAACTTAATCGTTTCTTTGGGCCGCCGAACCTTTCATTATTTAACTTCATTCTGTTTTCGGATTATATAAGGAGCCCTTCGGATCTCGAACCTTCGGACTTTTCAACCTTCGGACTATCGAACATTCGGACAATCGAACCGTCGGACAATCGAGCGGTCACCGTCACTGTGAACAGCGTCAGACTTGCATGCTATCCTAAAACACTAACTGGAAAATATGTCTGATTTTTCACGTCTTGAAAATTGTACTGCTTGGACAAAATAATCATTTATGTTGTACACAACTCCTGGCCATTACTAACTGTTCACTTACTTTCAGACAGTACAATTTTTCGATGAATTTGCTTGCAGATTCTATATAGGCCAAGTTGTTTTTTAAATTAAACTTCAACGCACTGGTGATTGGTTGAAGTCCGAACTCACGTAGTGTTGATCCCCATCTCATGAATACGAAGTCACAATCATGATAAATGATTGGCACCAGACGGCACTTGGTAGCCTTGTTAACAGTGGCAGTCGGGCTAGGGCTAAAGCAAAAACAGCCTCACTCCAAATCATTTTTACATCCCTACAAATGACAATGATGAGGTCGTAGACAGATTGAAAAACGGCACTTATTTTGAATTGGCCACAACTCAATAAAATGAATAAGAATTTACCCCATTGGCACGATTTTCTCGTTGGTGAAAACTGAAAAGCAAATGAACTATAGTATAATACTCTCCGCATAATGTTTCGATACATTGCGAGGTATTTCTTTCAAGCTGTGAAAAAGAGGGGGGCTGTGAGAGGGTTCGGTTTTGTTAGACACCCCTGTAGAAGGGTTTGGTAACGAAAGACGTCATTTACGCCACCACTTCATGCAAAACACCATACGTGTATGACTTTATCTTTTTCCCTCCTCACGTAGATCCCTCTGACGTTCGGGAAGATGACAATGCTGGAGCCACAAAATGTCTTTGTGCGTGTGATGCCAAGAAAGGATCGTTAAGACTCTCCGAATTCACGAGAAAAGGCTAAGACGGATGAGATAACATATTCGAAAGATCCAAAGATTAGGTTAGGTCCAACTCATAGTGCAGTGTAATGAGAACAATCAATGGATATTAACACAAGAATGTTTAAAGTTAATTAGTAATGGATTATGAATTTTTCATTGATTTTTTTAGATCGAGCAAAAGGAGTGACCTACTACATTACTATCTGTCTCGTAGAAATTTCTGTAATTAAATGTCTGTAATAATGTTGTCTTCTAGAAAAAAATTGTTTGTCTATAGCATGTGAGATGTCATCAGAATCTGTGGACAAAACAAATGTTGTGAGTAACGTTGGGGTAAACATTCAGTTTTTGTTTATTTTTCTTTGAGCAAATTCGAGAAACTTGACCATTATGCAGCATCCAAGTGACCATCTCCATTATGCATGCACGGGCGTCGCGAGGCCCCCCCCCCCCCCACAAGAACAAATAATAAATTGAGAATATCATCTAGCGAAAGTAAAAGGATTTTGGGGCGAAATGTGCTTTGTCCCCCCCCCCCCCTTTAATAAATCCTGGCGACACCCATGCATGCATGGGTGGGGTGCCCTAATATGAACTTGTTGGCTGTCCATTGGAAATGACTGTATCCAAACTTGATCCCGCTTGATTTGGCAGTGACTTTTAACTTACAATTAGTCCTCTTTGATTCTTTGATTGACTGCCGACTTGGTGAATAAATATAGCCCAATAGTAGCAACTAGATTATAGACACCAGTAGTATAGCTTCGGGCATTCCTCAGAGCTTCCTGTTCGGCCTTTCTGATGACAGAAGATTGTGTTTTTTTATTCCACAATGCACTATTTGTCATGTTAAGTTTTTCTTACATTACTAACTGATTATTCATCATATACTAATAACCCCTCCCCTCCTTTTGGACTGGCCTTTCGGCTATCATCTATCCAGATAAGTTTTATGCTCAGCAAAAGAAGAAACTGCTGATCGCGATGCCCCATATTAATGGGAGGACAGATGTAAAAAATTGCGCCACTCTCCTCTATGAGGCATTTTATGTAGGACTGTAGGTGCAAAGATACTAGAGCAGACAGGACACTGGGTATCTATTTGTACGGTGTCCAGTGAAACACGATGACGTCATCAAATTGGGGCTACGGGGAAGGAAGGGCGCCGCTTACGGCAGGTTGGTAAACGGGCATTAAACGCTAAGGTGAATTATAGGACATTAGGTGTTGATGAAGAAAAAATTATGAAGAAAAGAAACTGTGAAAAGACGAATATACCAAGAAATTAATTTAAATATAAATAAAGGAATAAACGAATGAACGAATAAATGAATTAAAAAGGGGAATTAAAGTAGTGTCAATGCAAATAGTACGTTGAGATTTAGCAATGTTTATCAATATTTTTCGGGGGGCGGGGGAGAACAAGCAATGCAATCAATAAGGTATGGAGCCCCTAAAGAACGGAGCCCCTCAAGGGACAGGCATGATGATTGTTGTTTTTTTTATTTCGTTCCCTCGAAATATTATTTTGTTCCCTCGAAATCATTTCGTTCCCTCGAAACATTATTTCGTTCCCTCGAAATATTATTTCGTCCCCTCGAAATATGTTTTCATTCCCTCGAAATAATTATTTCGTTCCCTCGAAATAATTATGTACAAAAGCTCAAAGTGACCATCCGCTTTTCAGGCGCATAGCGAAAGGTTTGTTTTTTCCGTTGTGAACGTCTTCTTTTGTCAGTTAAAATGGACTGATTAGTGTCACAAAGGAACGTATTCCCAAAATGACCAAATGATGAATACTGATTTCGTAATTGAACATCAACGGACTGAAAACCATTTTGCCACGGACAAACGGACTTTAGAACTACTAGAGGAGCGGCATACAGGGACATAATTGTGCACTTTGTGATAAAAGCATGAAACTCTATATGCCATTACAAATCTGTTCACACATAGAGGCATTTCATAGCGTTTGTTTATATTCTCTGGACTTGCGACATGCTCGAAATCCCGGTTGGAGACCTTCCACTTACACTGCACTGGATGATCAGAACTTGCATAAGAGCTTATATCAATCCAAGAACTTCGAGTGGCATAGGATTTGTCATTCCAAAGAAGTAGAAGGGCATGGAGCCCATACGAACGCTTACTGTTCAGTCCAGATATATGAGCGTTCACGGGTCTATAGCCATGGCGATCGTGTAGTGTAGGGGGGCAAACCTGCTCTCTCACCCTGGTATTGGATCATTTGCATGTGCAAGATTTTTGAACACGTATGCAAATGAGGAACAGTCTGGTGCCTGGATATGCGTTACACATTAGCGTTTGTTTTTGTATGCGGTTTCTGGGGTAAACACAGAGTCAATTCGTAGCAGCGCAAGCACGGCGTGAGTTGCGAAAACACGATTTTTGAAATCAAATTGTTACGATCTTATCGAGACAACATGCAGTATCATATTTCATATTAATATGAGCAAATTGGAAAGGAAATTAGTATTTTCGAGAAGGCGTGGACGAATGATCGCGAAAACACGTACTGCACGTTGTGAATAATAGCACCAAGTACACGATAAAAATACATTACTAGCCAATTGCGGTATCCAATCAGGATACAGGAAGAAAGTTTCCTATCCAGGGTTTACTATTGGAAACGCAGTTGGAAATAAAGTAAGCACTGGGGACGAGGTTGCCTATTTTCCCCAAAGCGGAAAAGTATATAGCCATCTTGAAAAAGGATCCCGCCACAACATGGCAAAATTGCGCCACTTTCGAGCCCAATAGCATGCTCAGAATTGGAAGCCCCAAGTCCGAGCCAGAGGTTCATTACCATATCTCTTTAATTCCCCAATTTTATGGCTCTCAAAACTCTCTAATATAGAACATTTTGAGGGAATAACTTTTATTCCTGAGCTCGGCGAACGGATTTTTGGCCTATTTACAGGCGTGCACCCGTAGGGCCTCTGTTTAGTTTCGATCAAATTAGAGTCCAGGGTTTGTTATCACTCAAAAATGAGCTTTTTAACCTAAAGCAGACTTCTCTCAATTCTAATGACACTTTTTTTTGTCATTTTGAACAGTTTCTTCGGTAGAGGAAAGAATTGCGTTCTCGGACTCCGATTCAGCGCGCATGTCGTCATCTTTATTTTTTCGTGTTGCGTTTTGTCGTTGTCATCGTCATTTTACCCCCGAATTTCACTCAAAAATTTGAAACCCTGCCCTATATCTATGACATACCTGCATGTTGTTAATGTCGCCAACTACATGTAGTCTGATAAGTCAAATAAATTGTTCCCTTTCATAGGAACCGGGCCCGTAACTACACGATCGCCCTAGCCACTGCACTGGCATGACTACTGGCGTGACTGTCTGATTGTCTGTGCATTGGCACTCCGAATCTTATGCACAAAAAAAGTCTCCTGTTTCTGGTATGGAGTTTGTCAAAAAAGTGGTGCGGCGACGCGGCTTTTTTTTTTTTTTACCTGATTTTTTTGCTTCAAATGTCGGCTGATGACTGCAAATGGTGCCCGACTAAACTTAGTGCAAATATATGGGAGTCCAGAGAGGCCACATAAAGCTTCTCGACCATAACCCAATCTAAAAACACGTTAAAATTGTGCAGCAGCAGGATTCCATTCAAACCAGTGAGTTTGGTGGTTTTGAGAAATCATCTTTCATTGAAAAAAAAGTTTTCATTTTGCCGACGCGCATGGCTACGGCGACGCGCGCGCATACCAGAAACCGGAGACTTTTTTTTTTTGGCCTAATAAACAAATCGTTCTGATGGCACTACCATTTATTCCAGAATATCTGTCTTTACGGAATATACGGTTTGCAGGCTCGTGGTGCACGACTAGAAGAGTCCCTATACAATTTTGTTAGTAGGCCCCCTTAGTGTTGAAGACAACTGCATCTCATGGAGCCTTGACTTAAAGGACTCCACTGAAGTAGCTTCCCTGACATCTGTAGGAAGTAAGTTCCACTGAGCTGCTGTTCTTGGTATGAAAGAGTATCGATGTTGTGTTGTAGTTTCTGGTTGTCTTCCGTTGTTCGGACTTCACATCTGCAAGAAGTCTCACTTGAGATGAAATTCCTTCCGGAAGGTCGTTGAGACACAAAGTAAAGAGTATAGCGGTCCAAGAACATTGCCCTGGGGCTGGGGCACTCCTGATATCACAGGTATTGAATTGGATGAACTGCCCTCTAGGACTACTTGTTGAGATCTTTTTGTAAGGAAAATGTTGGTCCAGTCGTGGAAAGAGCCAGAGATCCCAACATGTTTCAGCTTTGATAGTAATCTGATTTGGAACAAGGTCAAACGCTTTGCTGAAATCCATGATGATTACATCGGCTTGCCCTTGGTTAAATCCAAGCGCGGTTTACGAAAGGGCGCCCTCTTTCTTTCCCGCCATTACTGAGACGCGTTTTTGCATTATGCATGTACCGCTGACCTCTGATTATCGATCGGTATGGCGAAAAATATAAACGAAGTGCACAGTGGCAGACGATCAACAACAAAATTATGTATTTTAGACCTTAATGTTTTATTTAGTTTGTTGTTCTTTACCACATTGATGTTGGATTGTTTTGCTTCAAGAAAATATGTCTACGAAGAAAAATATTTTCCAATATTTACGCGCACTGCCCGGCGGAATTGTCCGTGTCGTAGCGCGCAATTCGACGGGGTTTGCGTGGCGTCATCCCCCGTTTATATATATAAACCTCCGGTTGCAAAAGGTGGTGACGTCAAAAGTTACGTGTCGTTGTCAGTCACCCCTCCCCACCCCCTCTGCTCTGACGAAAAAAATTAAATGTTGTTTGGGACAACCTAGGGCTCGAACCCCCAGCCTCGAAATTTATGATCTGAGAGCGCAACTCTACCGACAGGGCTACCGGCTTGCACTTTTCAAGCTGGGAATTTATTATATATATAAACCTCCGGTTGCAAAAGGGTGGTGACGTGAAAAGTCACGTGTCGTCGTCAGTCGCCCCTCCCCACTGACGAAAAAAAAAAGAAAGTTGTTGGGGACTACCTGGGGCTCGAACTCCAAACCCCGAGATTAATGATCTGAGAGCGCAACTCTACCGACTGGGCTACTGGCTCGCACTTATCAAACCGGATATTTATAAAATATATAAACATTCGGTTGCAAAGAGTGGTGACGTCAAAAGTCACGTATCGTCGTCAGTCGCCCCTCCCCACTAACGTAAAAAAAAAATGTTGTTGGGGACAGCCTTGGGCTCGAACCCCAAACCCCGAGATTAATGATCTGAGAGGGCAACTCTACCGACTGGGCTACTGGCTCGCACTTATCAAACCGGATATTTATAAAATATATAAACATTCGGTTGCAAAGAGTGGTGACGTCAAAAGTCACGTATCGTCGTCAGTCGCCCCTCCCCACTGACGTAAAAAAAAAATGTTGTTGGGGACAGCCTGGGGCTCGAACCCCGAACCCCGAGATTAATGATCTGAGAGCGCAACTCTACCGACAGGGCTGCTGGCTCGCACTTATCAAGCCGGCAATTTATAATATATATAAACATTTTGTTGAAAAAGGGTGGTGACGTGAAAAGTCACGTGTCGTCGTCAGTCGCCCCTCCCCACTGACGAAAAAAAAAAAAGTTGTTGGGGACTACCTGGGGCTCGAACCCCAAACCCCGAGATTAATGATCTGAGAGCGCAACTCTACCGACTGGGCTACTGGCTCGCACTTATCAAACCGGATATTTATAAAATATATAAACATTCGGTTGCAAAGAGTGGTGACGTCAAAAGTCACGTATCGTCGTCAGTCGCCCCTCCCCACTAACGTAAAAAAAAAATGTTGTTGGGGACAGCCTTGGGCTCGAACCCCAAATCCCGAGATTAATGATCTGAGAGGGCAACTCTACCGACTGGGCTACTGGCTCGCACTTATCAAACCGGATATTTATAAAATATATAAACATTCGGTTGCAAAGAGTGGTGACGTCAAAAGTCACGTATCGTCGTCAGTCGCCCCTCCCCACTGACGTAAAAAAAAAATGTTGTTGGGGACAGCCTGGGGCTCGAACCCCGAACCCCGAGATTAATGATCTGAGAGCGCAACTCTACCGACTGGGCTGCTGGCTCGCACTTATCAAGCCGGCAATTTATAATATATATAAACATTTTGTTGAAAAAGGGTGGTGACGTCAAAAGTCACCTGTCGTCGTCAGTCGCCCCTCCCCATTGACGAAAAAAAAAAAATGTTGTTGGGGACTACCTGGGGCTCGAACCCGAAACCCCGAGATTAATGATCTGAGAGGGCAACTCTACCGACTGGGCTACTGGCTCGCACTTATCAAGCCGGCAATTTATAATATATATAAACATTCGGTTGCAAAGAGTGGTGACGTCAAAAGTCACGTGTCGTCGTCAGTCGCCCCTCCCCACTGATGAAAAAAAAAATGAATGTTGTTGGGGACACCCTGGGGCTCGAACCCCAAACCCCGAGATTAATGATCTGAGAGCGCAACTCTACCGACTGGGCTGCTGGCTCGCACTTATCAAGCCGGCAATTTATAATATATATAAACATTTTGTTGAAAAAGGGTGGTGACGTCAAAAGTCACGTGTCGTCGTCAGTCGCCCCTCCCCACTGACGAAAAAAAAAAATGTTGTTGGGGACTACCTGGGGCTCGAACCCCAAACCCCGAGATTAATGATCTGAGAGCGCAACTCTACCGACTGGGCTACTGGCTCGCACTTATCAAACCGGATATTTATAAAATATATAAACATTCGGTTGCAAAGAGTGGTGACGTCAAAAGTCACGTATCGTCGTCAGTCGCCCCTCCCCACTAACGTCAAAAAAAAATGTTGTTTGGGACAGCCTGGGGCTCGAACCCCAAACCCCGAGATTAATGATCTGAGAGGGCAACTCTACCGACTGGGCTACTGGCTCGCACTTATCAAACCGGATATTTATAAAATATATAAACATTCGGTTGCAAAGAGTGGTGACGTCAAAAGTCACGTGTCGTCGTCAGTCGCCCCTCCCCACTGACGTAAAAAAAATGTTGTTGGGGACAGCCTGGGGCTCGAACACCAATCCCCGAGATTAATGATCTGAGAGCGCAACTCTACGGGGTGGGCTACTGGCTCGCACTTGTCGCACAAGGAATTTATAATACATATAAACCATCGGTTGAAAAAGGGTGGGGACGTCAAAAGTCACGTGTCGTCGCCCCTCTCCACAAACGAAAACAATAAATGTTGTTGGGGACAACCAGGGGCTCGAACCCCAAACCCCGAGATTAATGATCTGAGAGCGCAACTCTACCGACTGGGCTACTGGCTCGCACTTATCAAGCCGGCAATTTATAATATATATAAACATTCGGTTGCAAAGAGTGGTGACGTCAAAAGTCACGTATCGTCGTCAGTCGCCCCTCCCCACTGACGAAAAAAAAATGTTGTTGGGGACAGCCTGGGGCTCGAACCCCAAACCCCGAGATTAATGATCTGAGAGGGCAACTCTACCGACTGGGCTACTGGCTCGCACTTATCAAACCGGATATTTATAAAATATATAAACATTCGGTTGCAAAGAGTGGTGACGTCAAAAGTCACGTATCGTCGTCAGTCGCCCCTCCCCACTGACGTAAAAAAAAAATGTTGTTGGGGACAGCCTGGGGCTCGAACACCAATCCCCGAGATTAATTATCTGAGAGCGCAACTCTACGGGGTGGGCTACTGGCTCGCACTGATCGCACAAGGAATTTATAATACATATAAACCATCGATTGAAAAAGGGTGGGGACGTCAAAAGTCACGTGTCGTCGTCAGTCGCCCCTCCCCACTGATGAAAAAAAAATGAATGTTGTTGGGGACACCCTGGGGCTCGAACCCCAAACCCCGAGATTAATCATCTGAGAGCGCAACTCTACCGACTGGGCTACTGGCTCGCACTTATCAAGCCGGCAATTTATAATATATATAAACATTCGGTTGCAAAGAGTGGTGACGTCAAAAGTCACGTGTCGTCGTCAGTCGCCCCTCTTCACTGATGAAAAAAAATGAATGTTGTTGTGGACACCCTGGGGCTCGAACCCCAAACCCCGAGATTAATTATCTGAGAGCGCAACTCTACCGACTGGGCTACTGGCTCGCACTTTTCAAGCAGAGAATTTATAATATATATATAAATCTCCGTTCGCAAAGGGTGGTGACGTCAAAAGTCACGTGACGTCGTCAGTCCTCCCAAACCCCTCTGCTCTGACGGAAAAAAATAAATATTGTTGGGGACAACCTTGGACTTGATCCCCCAACCCCGAGATTGATGATCTGAGAGCGCAACTCTACCGACAGGGCTACCGGCTTGCACTTTTCAAGCTGGGAATTTATTATATATATAAACCTCCGGTTGCAAAGGGTGGAAACGTCAAAAGTCACGTGTCGTCGTCAGTCGCCCCTCCCCAACCACTCTGCTCTGACGAAAAAAAAACGTTGTTGGGGACAACCTTGGACTCGAGCCCCATTCCCCGAGGTTGATGATCTGAGAGCCGAACTCTACCGACTGGGCTGCTGGCTCGCACATATAGAGCTGAGAATTTATAATATATATAAACATTCGGTTGAAAAGGGTGGTGACGTCAAAAGTCACGTATCGTCGACAGTCGCCCCTCCCAACTGACGAAAAAAAGGAGTGTTGATGGGGACTACCTGGGGCTCGAACCCCGAACCCCGAGATTAATGATCTGAGAGCGCAACTCTACCGACTGGGCTACTGGCTCGCACTTATCAAGCCGGCAATTTATAATATATATAAACATTCGGTTGAAAAAGGGTGGTGACGTGAAAAGTCACGTGTCGTCGTCAGTCGCCCCTCCCACTGACGAAAAAAAAAATGTTGTTGGGGACTACCTGGGGCTCGAACCCCAAACCCCGAGATTAATGATCTGAGAGCGCAACTCTACCGACTGGGCTGCTGGCTCGCACTTATCAAGCCGGCAATTTATAATATATATAAACATTCGGTTGCAAAGAGTGGTGACGTCAAAAGTCACGTGTCGTCGTCAGTCGCCCCTCCCCAATGACGAAAATAAATAAATGTTGTTGGGGACTACCTGGGGCTCGAACCCCAAACCCCGAGATTAATGATCTGAGAGCGCAACTCTACCGACTGGGCTACTGGCTCGCACTTATCAAACCGGATATTTATAAAATATATAAACATTCGGTTGCAAAGAGTGGTGACGTCAAAAGTCACGTATCGTCGTCAGTCGCCCCTCCCCACTGACGTAAAAAAAAAAATGTTGTTGGGGACAGCCTGGGGCTCGAACACCAATCCCCGAGATTAATGATCTGAGAGCGCAACTCTACGGGGTGGGCTACTGGCTCGCACTTATCGCACCAGGAATTTATAATATATATAAACATTCGGTTGAAAAAGGGTGGTGACGTGAAAAGTCACGTGTCGTCGTCAGTCGCCCCTCCCCACTGACGAAAAAAAAAATTGTTGTTGGGAGCTCTACCGACTGGGCTACTGGCTCGCACTCATCAAACCGGATATTTATAAAATATATAAACATTCGGTTGAAAAAGGGTGGTGACGTGAAAAGTCACGTGTCGTCGTCAGTCGCCCCTCCCACTGACGAAAAAAAAAAATATGTTGTTGGGGACTACCTGGGGCTCGAACCCCAAACCCCGAGATTAATGATCTGAGAGCGCAACTCTACCGACCGGGCTGCTGGCTCGCACTTATCAAGCCGGCAATTTATAATATATATAAACATTCGGTTGCAAAGAGTGGTGACGTCAAAAGTCACGTGTCGTCGTCAGTCGCCCCTCCCCAATGACGAAAATAAATAAATGTTGTTGGGACTACCTGGGGCTCGAACCCCAAACCCCGAGATTAATGATCTGAGAGCGCAACTCTACCGACTGGGCTACTGGCTCGCACTTATCAAACCGGATATTTATAAAATATATAAACATTCGGTTGCAAAGAGTGGTGACGTCAAAAGTCACGTATCGTCGTCAGTCGCCCCTCCCCACTGACGTAAAAAAAAAAATGTTGTTGGGGACAGCCTGGGGCTCGAACACCAATCCCCGAGATTAATGATCTGAGAGCGCAACTCTACGGGGTGGGCTACTGGCTCGCACTTATCGCACCAGGAATTTATAATATATATAAACATTCGGTTGAAAAAGGGTGGTGACGTGAAAAGTCACGTGTCGTCGTCAGTCGCCCCTCCCCACTGACGAAAAAAAAAATTGTTGTTGGGCAACTCTACCGACTGGGCTACTGGCTCGCACTCATCAAACCGGATATTTATAAAATATATAAACATTCGGTTGCAAAGAGTGGTGACGTCAAAAGTCACGTATCGTCGTCAGTCGCCCCTCCCCACTGACGTAAAAAAAAAATTGTTGTTGGGCAACTCTACCGACTGGGCTACTGGCTCGCACTCATCAAACCGGATATTTATAAAATATATAAACATTCGGTTGCAAAGAGTGGTGACGTCAAAAGTCACGTATCGTCGTCAGTCGCCCCTCCCCACTGACGTAAAAAAAAAATGTTGTTGGGGACAGCCTGGGGCTCGAACACCAATCCCCGAGATTAATGATCTGAGAGCGCAACTCTACGGGGTGGGCTACTGGCTCGCACTTATCGCACAAGGAATTTATAATACATATAAACCATCGGTTGAAAAAGGGTGGGGACGTCAAAAGTCACAAGTCGTCGCCCCTGTCCACAAACGAAAACAATAAATGTTGTTGGGGACAACCTTGGGCTCGAACCCCAAACCCCGAGATTAATGATCTGAGAGCGCAACTCTACCGACTGGGCTACTGGCTCGCACTTATCAAGCCGGCAATTTATAATATATATAAACATTCGGTTGCAAAGAGTGGTGACGTCAAAAGTCACGTGTCGTCGTCAGTCGCCCCTCCCCACTGATGAAAAAATAATGAATGTTGTTGGGGACACCCTGGGGCTCGAACCCCAAACCCCGAGATTAATTATCTGAGAGCGCAACTCTACCGACTGGGCTACTGGCTCGCACTTTTCAAGCAGAGAATTTATAATTTATATAAATCTCCGTTCGCAAAGGGTGGTGACGTCAAAAGTCACGTGACGTCGTCAGTCCTCCCAACCCCCTCTGCTCTGTCGGAAAAAAATAAATATTGTTGGGGACAACCTTGGGCTCGAACACCAAACCCCGAGATTAATGATCTGAGATCGCAACTCTACGGGGTGGGCTACTGGCTCGCACTTATCGAGCCAGGAATTTATAATATATATAAAACCACCGAAAAAAACGAAAAAAAAATAATGTTGTTGGGGACAACCTGGGGCTCGAACCCCAAACCCCGAGATTAACGATCTGAGAGCGCAATTCTATCGACTGGGCTACATGGCTCGCACTTATCAAGCCATGAATTTATAATATGTATAAACCTCAAGTTTCCAATTGTGGTGCCGTCAAAAGTCACCTTTCGTCGTCCCTCCCCACCCCCTCCTCTCTGACGAATAAAAATTAAATGTTGTTGGGAACAACCTGGGGCTCGAACCCCAAATCCCCGAGATTGATGATCTGAGAGCGCAACTCTACGGGTCACGGGTCGTCGTCAGTCGCCTCTCCCCATCCCCTGCTCTGACAAAAAAATAAAAATAACTAGATGTGGTAGTAACTGAACAACCACAGAGCTGTTCCCAACTTGTTTTTGATTGTCTATTGGACAGTAGAACATAATGTAATGATTTTTTTCAAAAATGTTTTACTTTTAAAATTGAAATTATTATCTTACATAATTGCACTTCCGGTAAAAACCGGAAGTAAGGGTCACGAGACCTTGACATATACATTTTCATTCATAACACTTCCCTGTCTATATATTTACCAAGTTTGAGATCAATCGGTCGAATAGTTTTTAAGTTAAAGGACTATAAAGATTGTCTCATTAAATATTCATGACGTCATAACTTGAAAATATTAAACTGCCCATTAATAATAATGCTACATATTTATCCTTTAATGTTGCTTAATACTAATATAAGGTGTCAACCTAATTAAATTTCTAATTCATTAGATATGCTATTTAGGGTCTTAAATTAACACTTCCGGTAACACCGGAAGTAGAGGTCACATGACCCGGACATACCAATATTTATCTGTAACACTTCCCAGTCTGTATACCTGCCAAGTTTGAGATCAATCGGTCAAATGGTTCTGCAGTTATAGGACTGTAAAGATTGCCGCATTAAATATTCATGACGTCATAACATGACAATAATTAAGTGCACAGTAATAATAATGCAATATATTTATCTGTCAATATTGCTTTGTATCAATGTGAAGTTTCAACCCAATCAGATTAATAATTCATGAGATATGATATAGGGGTCTAAAATTACCACTTCCGGTAAAACCGGAAGTGAAGGTCACGTGACCTTGACATATCAATTTTCATCTATAACACTTCCTTGTCTGTATACCTATCAAATTTGAGATCAATTGGTCAAATAGTTCTATAGTTATAAGGCTGTAAAACTTGAATGTATAAATAGATGTCACGTGACCCCTGATGACGTCACGATGACGAAAAGTTTCGGCATACATCTTGAGATGATGGTTAATGACTATGCTGAGTTTAAAGTTGATCGGATCTAAAATAGTTCCCAAAGTGGCTTGTAGAATAAAAACGTGTGATATATATTTGAAATTGCATAAGTGTCCAACTTGCCCTAAAGCAGAACAAAAATCACTCAGACAAGTCTACTGATTGGCGAATGGGGGCGTCATTCACTTTATATGGTGTGCCGTTATATTTTTTTGGTGACGCGCAGCTGTCCTTATTTTGATCCCGTAAAAGTGTTCAGATCAGGCTCTGTGCCGCTCGTTACGTTGCCTTGCATAGCTTAGCCTGTGCACCCGTACAACCGTTAAAGTTTCTGATTGGCGAATGGGGGGCCGTTCACTTTATACGGTGTGCCGTTATATTTTTTTGTAACGCGCTATCCTTTTGATCCCGTAAAAGTGTGTATAATTAGATGAGGCTCTGTGCCGCTCGTTACACTGCCTGGCACAGCCTAGCCTGCGCGCCCGTACAACCGTTAAAGTTATGTACCCAGCAAACAATTTAACGTTTTCTGAACGTTTTCTGAACGTGCCTCTTTCGTTTCGAGAACGTTTTGAATAAACGTTTTAAAAACGGCCATTTGTGGACACTTTTTGACGTTTTAAAAACGTTTTTTTGAGACGTTCTAAGAACGTTTTTTGAACGTACAAAACGTATTAACAACTTGCTAGTAGTTATCTAGGACCTAACAATGACCTACATAAAACGTTTTGGACGTTCAGACAACCAGCTGACGTGCCATAAACGTTCTAAGAACGTTCGTTGAACGTACAAAACGTATTAAAAACGTACTGCCAGTGACTAAAGACGTAACAAGGACCTACATAAAACGTTTTGGACGTTCAGACAACCAACTGACGTGCTATAAACGTTCTAAGAACGTTCGTTGAACGTACAAAACGTATTAAAAACGTACTACTAGTGGCTAAAGACGTAACAAGGACCTACATAAAACGTTTTGGACGTTCAAACAACCAACTGACACTAGATGATTCTGTGTTTTATCAACTTTATTCTTGGTCCGGAACTTCAAATTACAGAACTCGAGGTTTCATGGATTTATATCCGTACCTGTAGATATTAGAAATTAAAATCAAATTAATTTTTGAAAAAGTTGTTAATGCGATTTATTACAAACAGTTATTGTGTCGGAATATGTGCTGAATGAAAACGTCTGCGAGAAATTTTTGCTCGATGGCGTACCAAGGGCGGATCCAGGGGGGGGGCCAAAGGGGGCCATGGCCCCCCAAAACGAGACCAATTTTTTTTTTTTGATGTGACATCGCAATAAAGGCAGGCAATGAGTACACCACCATCTTTTCCTCAAAAAAACATTGGTTAAAGTGGTCAGAAATTGCCTCAGATCGCACCACAGAGCATCTAGAATCCAAAAAAATTTCGGGGCCCTTAATCGGGCCCCGAACCCCACGCCGTAATTTTTTTGACCCACTTTTTGGGGGGTCCAAAAAAAAAATTTGGCCCCAAAAAATTGTGTTCTGGATCCGCCCTTGACTCCCACTCCGTATCCGCGTAGCCGCCAACAGGGTAGTTGGTTTGGACTTAAAAAAAATTCAGCAACTCCCATTCCTTTTGTGTTGCTTCGTTCTCAAGCATATTCAAGGGGACCCCCACTCCGTATCCGCGTAGCCGGCAACAGGGTGGTTGGTTTGGACTTACAATTTTTTCAGCAACTCCCATTCCTTTTGTGTTGCTTCATTCTCAAAATGGACCCCCACTCAGTATCCGCGTAGCTGGCAATGGACTTGAATTGTTTCTTTTCCAGTGATTCCAACCGCGTAGCCAGAGATTTTAGGGGTGTATTTCCGAGTGGCGGGGTATTCTGCAATTACTCCGATCAGGCCTACCGAAAATTCCTTAACAGTATTAAACACCTGAGATTTAAAAATGTGGGCCTTCACTTAATAAATAATGAATTTTTTTTTGGATTTTTTATTTATGGAATTTTTAACGAGGTAAGTCCATTTCAGTTAAAAAAAACTGCTTTCCAAAGGAGCCCTCACATTAAAATTACATGAAAACAGAATGAAAAAAAGAAAATTAAATTACAAAAATAGACAAGACTTTAAAAAAAAAACTAACACAAGTAACAGAGAGCATAAAAACACTTATTGCACATAATACATTTGCACATGTAGAATTAAAATTATTAGGCCTAGGCCCTACATGGAATTACATGGAGTCCCCCAGTAAGCCTAAAAAAAACCAGTGCTAGTAAGGCCAAAAAAAAAATAAGTCGGTCTCTGGTCAGCGCGCGCGTCGAATCATGCGCGTCGATCTTTTTTTTTTCAAAATGTTCCGCGGTAGCTTCAACAGCGCCCTCTATTTCCGCACCTCAATTTTTTTTACCAAAGAGCACCAAAGAATGGGAAATTGCACCAAGGCAAATGATCGAAAGCACCAAGGCAAATTATGGAGGACACCAATGTACATGAGGACACCAAAAAAGCAAAATAGTACCCCACCTTGTCTGTACAATCCAAGCTTGAAGAAAAAAAAAAGCGAAAAAAAAAAGCAGCGTACGTGGCCGCGTCAATTCCGGAACTTTGGTCTGACCAAAGACCGAATATTTTTTTTTTTGGTCTAATATTTAGTAAAAAGCAAAACATCACTGTTTATTAAGAAAATATTCTTGCTTTAATGGCCGTGCCATGCTGTTCGTGAGCGAGACGACACGGTTGGTGGATTTACAAATGCGATAACCCAACCCTGATAACGAAATCGAGATTCCTAGTTTCGGCGCATCGAATTTGCAACTAGCTGAGGCCCCGTCAGGACCGCCGTAAAGTACGCCAATTGAAATACCATCGCCAAAAAGAGAAAAACAAGTTTAAACCTGAGTGACGATTCCTTGCTGGTCATCTTGTTCCTCTTTTCCATTCAACACCCTCTTCAATTTATCCATTTTTGTTACCTTCAGGCTTCAAATGATTGTAATTTATTATTTTGGGTAGCCTACGATTGTTTTGCATGTCGCATTGGAATATACGTACACTAATTCCATAGTCAGGTTGCTAACACTACATCGTGCAAATGGTGCACGAAATGGGGGGTTCTCGGTCGGTAGGTGTTTTCAGTAGGGCTACTGAACCCTACACAACTAGTATCCTGTCACAACCTAAAATACGCACACCACTGAATAATCTGTGAACCACTAGCCCACTGTGTAAATCAGTCTCCATAGAACTTTGTACATTAAAAAATATATATATAAACTAGACATATGTTTGTGGACAAACATAGGGCTGTTTCGGCATTATGTTACAGACTGATAGGTAATGCAGGTGTAGTAAAAAGAAAATGCAAATGTAGATTTATAGGCTGTAGAAAATGCAGCTTTAATGTGGGTGAGATGTCATGTCAAGACGTCATCATGACGTCAGTTGGATTTATGTGTATAGGGGTGTTTACAAAATAAAGGAAACTGAAAGCAATCTAAGATGGCATTGGCGGAAGTCAACAAAAGGCGAAATGCCAAAGATCAGTATTTAAAACCAATGCAATCACATGTGTCTGAAGCATGCACTGGAAGGGGATGTTTTGGCAGTATTACCCACCGTATTTGGAAAAAATTTAATTTTTTCCACATGCCACACGCTTGTGGTAAATTTCTAAGCCTTTTTTTCGTTTTTTTTTAATTTTTGCAGTCAAACTTACATGCAGTCGTTGCGTCATTTGAATTTGTCATATAGCTTTGACCTTGACTTTAGCATTTCTGTTCGTGAGATTTTTTGACGTGTGAAAAGTGTTTAAAAAAGGATTAACAATATTATTGAATTGGTGTCATTTCAAGAAATGAGTATATGATTTATTTGCACATGATAAAAGAACAGATTTTGTGTGTGTAAAGAATTGGGGACTGGCGTTCAGAAATACAGGATTGGAAGTGTAGTAACTTTTTTTTATTTTTTATTATTTTTAAGAAAAAAGAACTATAGACATTGCGATTTGAAAATGAGACTTGGAGGTTCATAACGGAGATAATCTGAGGAAGAATATGTTCAATCGAATGACAGCGCGAAAAACATACGATTTCTCTTTCCTTCTCATAGTAATTCCCGGCTGAAGTTCAGAACTACTCAGTAAGATATCAGTGTTGTATAGGAAAAGACTTGTGGAAAATTCCACTGCAGAAAAACTGCACCTTTAAATACGTAACATAGGGCTTTTCGGCATTATGATTTTATATTATACGTCCCTGACTATGCGCATGCATGAACATAAAATCTGTCAAAGTTAGCCGAAAATCGGCTAAAACGGTCACTGTGATGTGGACAGGATTTGACCTCGGCAACACGTGCTCTGCAGGCTGACTGACATACGGTGTATGTGCGTAACGTACGTGTATGTACATATATACCTTCTGTGCATGTTTTAGAGCAGAGGTATTGTCAACCTGAAGTTTTAAGCGTGCCCAGGGCATGTCCGAGTTCGCTTATTGCCTCGAAGCTTTGAAATGTTTTAGACCTACCCTTAAATCGACAATTAAAGTAAAAACTAACATAAAAACTGCCATGGTTGATTTTTCTGGAATTTTCAAATGAAAAATGGTCTTTTTATTATAACTTCCGGTCTGATAACGTCGTTCGCCTAAAACTTCGCACACGTCTTAAGTGGGTCAAGGTCATCATATGCACCAATATTTAGGCGATTCCGACAAACTTCGTTACAGACATCTACTCAAAATACATTTTTGCAAATTTTCAACCTGTCACTAGAGGGCGCTCGAAGATTGCATGACGTCATTTGTAAATGATTTGGAGAATACTTTTAGCCAAGAGACTAACACCGTTGAAAGCAAGTTCATATCTATAACCATTTTCAAATAATAAGCCACTTCCGGTTTTGGCCTTTTTCGACCGGAAGCAAGGGTCACGTGATTTCACGCACACTGAATGAAATAAAGACCTCAACCTACTCTACCACTTGCCGGTAACAGAATGCTGCGGACGCGTACGGTTGATTTCTTATGCATTTTTTAATATTAAAAGTGTCACAATTTAATTGCCTATAAATACACACCGGATGACGTCATCATGACGTCATCATTACACAATGTTGTTTGAATTAGGGTCTTTGCTTGGACAAAGATTGATGCAAATGAATAACTGGCAAAGAGTCAAAAATGGAGTAGTGAGTAGTGATTTCATCTCCCCTCCAAAGAAGCTTTTTTGTTTGTACACAGTTCTATGGAGTATTGATTTTCCTGGCGTGTAGGACTTGTGTAGTGCCTTTTTGTACACGTGTCTATGGAGTAGTGAGTAGTGATTTCATCTCCCCTCCAAAGAAGCTTTTTTAGTTTGTACACAGTTCTATGGAGTAGTTATTTTCCTGGCGTGTAGGACTTGTGTAGTGACTTTTTGTACTCGTGTCTATGGAGTAGTGAGTAGTGATTTCATAATCCCTCCAAAGAAGCTTTTTTGGTTTGTACACAGTTCTATGGAGTATTGATTTTCCTGGCGTGTAGGACTTGTGTAGTGACTTTTTGTACACGTGTCTATGGAGTAGTGAGTAGTGATTTCATCTCCCCTCCAAAGAAGCTTTTTTAGTTTGTACACAGTTCTATGGAGTAGTTATTTTCCTGCCGCGTAGGACTTGTGTAGTGCCTTTTTGTACACGTGTCTATGGAGTAGTGAGTAGTGATTTCATCTCCCCTCCAAAGAAGCTTTTTTGGTTTGTACACAGTTCTATGGAGTAGTGATTTTCCTGCCGTGTAGGACTTGTGTAGTGACTTTTTGTACACGTGTCTATGGAGTAGTGAGTAGTGATTTCATCTCCCCTCCAAAGAAGTTTTTTTTAGTTTGTACACAGTTCTATGGAGTAGTGATTTTCCTGCCGTGTAGGACTTGTGTAGTGACTTTTTGTACACGTGTCTATGGAGTAGTGAGTAGTGATTTCATCTCCCCTCCAAAGAAGTTTTTTTAGTTTGTACACAGTTCTATGGAGTAGTGATTTTCCTGGCGTGTAGGACTTGTGTAGTGCCTTTTTGTACACGTGTCTATGGAGTAGTGAGTAGTGATTTCATCTCCCCTCCAAAGAAGTTTTTTTAGTTTGTACACAGTTCTATGGAGTAGTGATTTTCCTGGCGTGTAGGACTTGTGTAGTGCCTTTTTGTACACGTGTCTATGGAGTAGTGAGTAGTGATTTCATCTCCCCTCCAAAGAAGCTTTTTTAGTTTGTACACAGTTCTATGGAGTAGTGATTTTCCTGGCGTGTAGGACTTGTGTAGTGCCTTTTTGTACACGTGTCTATGGAGTAGTGAGTAGTGATTTCATCTCCCCTCCAAAGAAGCTTTTTTAGTTTGTACACAGTTCTACGGAGTAGTTATTTTCCTGCCGCGTAGGACTTGTGTAGTGCCTTTTTGTACACGTGTCTATGGAGTAGTGAGTAGTGATTTCATCTCCCCTCCAAAGAAGCTTTTTTGGTTTGTACACAGTTCTATGGAGTATTGATTTTCCTGGCGTGTAGGACTTGTGTATTGCCTTTTTGTACACGTGTCTATGGAGTAGTGAGTAGTGATTTCATCTCCCCTCCAAAGAAGCTTTTTTAGTTTGTACACAGTTCTATGGAGTAGTTATTTTCCTGGCGTATAGGACTTGTGTAGTGACTTTTTGTACTCGTGTCTATGGAGTAGTGAGTAGTGATTTCATAATCCCTCCAAAGAAGCTTTTTTGGTTTGTACACAGTTCTATGGAGTATTGATTTTCCTGGCGTGTAGGACTTGTGTAGTGACTTTTTGTACACGTGTCTATGGAGTAGTGAGTAGTGATTTCATCTCCCCTCCAAAGAAGCTTTTTTAGTTTGTACACAGTTCCATGGAGTAGTGATATACTCATGGTCCATGGTGTCGGTACAGAGAGCGTATCGTTGGAAATGTACGAGTAGTGCTTGTAGCTCTACTCAACACATGTGGCGAAATGTTTCACCCCATATCTTGCATGGTATCACATCGTGTGAATGATGTCATTAAAAGAGTGTGGGTACCTGACATACATTGTCTCTTCTGTAATGACGTACAGTTGAGTGCTAAAAATTTGAACTAGTTAATTGTATTTACATTAATCTCCGTCTTTTTTACGTTTCCCAGTGGAATTTCACATCACTTATTTTGGCTCGAACAAACGTTTTTGATGGTCACAATTTATAGCAGTCGCTGTAATGAATTTACCAGGAACTGCACGTTTATAAATATAAAATATGCAAAGTATGGCCCCTTGAGGGCGCCAGACTTACATGAAGTGTTTATTTTTGGAAGGGTAGAGTCACTGCGTCACCGTCACAAGAACGTGACTCATTGAATCAACGAAAACCTCATTGTTGGACGTCTTTTTTCGAACACAAATCACTGACGTACAACAAGAAGAGGTCCTAAGGTAGCAGACCAGTAAATAAACTTCCATAGACCCCAATGGTAAATGCTCCTACTTCAAAAATTCGGGAAAATACTCACAACTCTCCAAGGTGTTCGAGACACACATCAAATTAAAGCTTATTTCATCATCTTTCATTTTCTTTTCAATTTTCGGGGGGTCAACTGATGACTTTTAGGAGAAATTTCCATCTGAAGATGATCACCCCTGAAAAAAGTCCTGAAGCCCATCGCCATTTTGAAAAACGATGCCTACACTCCATTGCAAAATAGAGCGCTTTTAGGGTCCAAATTACATCCAAATTACACAGAACTGCAAGCTCCCAGTCCTGTGCACAGCTTCCACCCATATTTTTTACAAACCCTCAAGTTCATGGCCCACAGCATGCTCAAATACTGAAGATTTTGAGGGCATGCAAATCGTGATTTGGCCGGCGTAGGCAATTTCGGACCGATTTACTTGTCTGCACCCTTAAACATGACTCATAAATTCTCACTCACTTGCAGAAACCAAAATGAGTTTTCATTCTGGCCTATACTGTCACTTCCGTTAGATTTTGTAAAGTTTTACTTCACCGTTTTTACCAAGATATTTGGTAAATTTACATACCTATTTTCAAAGTAAAATTTTACCAAACAGTTGTGATAAACCTTACCCAACACCTGTTATGTAAAATTTTACCTAACTATAGCAGATTCGTATAGCACATTGCAATTATGTAAAATTTTACACAACTTGTGTATTTTTTTCTGTGTGTGATGCACGTGATTGCAATTTCTCGTCAAGTACGCCTGATAAGCGAGGCTCAGGAGAATAGTGCACCGACCGGCCTTCCTCTATGATGCAACTATATATAGTTGCAACTTATCAGGGCGTACTTGACGAGAAATTGCAATCACGTGCATCGAATTTATTCTTCCTTTAGAAAAAAGACAGATGCTGTCTAGGGCTAAGCAATCGATAGTGAGTAATTTACGAGATATGTTGCTCAGTTGTGGACAAAAACAAAATGAGATTTCATTCTGGCATACTGTCACTTCAGTGGAGCTCCAGCGATAGCGAGCAGGCGATTGTTCCACTGTTTTACGATTTGATCAGTATCACCACTTCGGTTGACGTTTGGCTGAGACTGACACAGTTTTCACACAAGACAAAAATTTGAAGAAAGCATCTTACTAGCAAAAATGGCTACGTTTGCTCCACAACTGCAAGTCCCTTGCTTTCTTCAATGTGTGATTCTTGCCTTTGCTGCTGTAGCGGTCACTACCATATCTGCAATTGGGACGTTGTCTTGTCATCAGGTGAAAAGTGAATTCCTACCAGCGGTTAACAGACGCCTGCAGGTAGCTTCATACCGACAAACTATTGCAAAATCTCACATGTTGTGTGTGATGAGAGATTGCCATGCTGATTCTGGCTGCTTGTCGGTCAACTATCTCCCAATCCGTCACATCTGTCACCTCAATAACAGCTCTAGAGAGGAGCATCCTGGAAGCTTTGGCATCTCGTGCGACAGCGTGTACTTCGATGCGGATGCACTAACACCTTCCTTCTCTGTGTGGAGGTGTTACTGTAGCTGCAAGGAGTTTCTGCAAGCGGGCCATGATGCGAGCGGTATCTACACCATATTCCCGGCTAGTGTCCGCAATGATGGCTTACAGGTCTACTGTGACATGGAGACTGACGCTGGAGGATGGATCGTCATCCAGAGGCGTCAAGATGGCAGCGTTAACTTCTACCGCGACTGGGCTGACTACCAGGTAGGCTTTGGCAACTTGTCTGGTGAGTTCTGGATCGGAAACGACATCTTACGCAATTTGACGGCCTTGGGAACATGGCAGCTTCGGGTCGATCTGGTGGACTGGGACAATGTAATGACGTACGCGGAATATGGAGAGTTTGGAGTTTCTGGAACCAACTATCAGCTCACGGTCGGCTCTTATAATGACATCAGCACGGCAAAAGACGCACTGACAAGCAAGCACAATGGCATGTTGTTCTCAACCTGGGATAAGGACAATGACAATTATCAAGCCGGTAGCTGTGCCCAACGCAACTACGGGGCGTGGTGGTATGACTATTGCTACCTGTCAAATCTTAATGGTAAGTTTTATGCTAAGCGTGCTGCGTTCAGTGGTCTCCCATGGACTGACCAGCAGGGGCAATATGAATGGTTCAAAAAAGCGAGCATGAAAATTCGTCAATATCCATAAAGGCAAAACAAAATTGAAATCGAACCATACGCCATTTATTATAGTCTGCATCAGTTATTGAATCATTTCGAATTATGTAATTAATTCTTCAACTGGATCATTTTGATGCTCGAAAGTACTTGGCGAAGATAGTTCACATTGTTCGTACATAATCACGTTGCAGTCACATGCGCACTGCACGAACAAATTATTTCATTCCTAAAAACTATCAAATTTGCATTTCAGTAAATTTGCATTTGCATTTCAGTATTTTTGAAGGTTACATGCGGTTACTTTTAAAGGCACGTAGGTGCATTTGTATTACTCTGAAACGTACCTACCGATTTAACGAGAAAAAAATCGCTCCCTCAAATTGAAGATAGGACTGGTACCAAATACGATGTGAAATTATTCCACATGAACTGGTATCATTCGGAAGAAAACAACTATTTAACTGGTTTAAGAAAATGTGCTCGCAGGCACATGTTTTTACATGCATTTGCAACGAAATTTAGTTGCCATACCCCAATAATTGTGAATTCTTTTTCTCTGATTTCTCAAATTGTTTAGTATCCACTAACAAGTTAGTGGCAATGCACCCGTCTTAAGATTTTGAGAGATTTTGTTGCTTCAAATGAAACAAAAAATTCCACCAAAAGCAAATGTACTATAATTTTAAATCTTTAATTTTGTTGGAGTAATCGCTGATGGATGAATGTTAAAGTTAAAATTGTATCGCGTACTGAAACGTACAAAAATGCTGAATTTCAGCACTAAGGGTTCGGACAAATTTGAGAATATTTAAGATTAATTATCATTATCATAACTTTTAAATAAGAGATTTACTGGAGCGGGGTTTGAACCTAGCTGCGACCTCCGGATTGCCGTTCCGGTGCTCTACCAACTGAACTATCCATGCAGCCCTATGTCGGCGGCTCCTCATTTTATCATATGTCTTTGTTCATAATTTATTAGTTGAACAAATAAAGTTAGCGCGGAGTTGGATTTGAACCTCTACCAGTTAATCGACCGGTCGCAAGTTCTAATTCCGCTACAGTCAATGTATTTGGTCAGCGTTATAATTACTCTATGATGGCTTCTTACGCACCTAGTTAGTGTCCCTTTTTTCTTTTTTCTTTTTAAATTTTAACTAACCTAATTGTTTGATTTTGGTACACTTTTTTGGGACCGCAAAATTAGCGTTGATTTGGCCGGTGTGAAATTGTGTCAGCTGTTTTTTTTTATTTCATAATCTTATTATTATTTAAACACTTTATGCACTTTGTGTGAAATAATTAAGCTCACCATTTGTCGAGATCAGTGATAGATTAATGCCATACATTGTTGAAATTATAACGTGCACTGAAAGTTAGAAAAATAATGCTAAATATCTTTTACCAACAGAGTTTAGGGAACGATAGCAACAAAGACACTAACTTAGTTATTATTATAGCTATTATTGAACGATTAGGGCGACACACCTTTTGCTCTAATAGGGCGACACACCTTATTAGGGCAACACATAATGTGTCGCCCTATAAACCGCAAAACTTATTTGTGACCGCAAAACTAGCGTTGATTTGACCGGTGTGAAATGTGTCAGCTGTAATTTTTCATAATCTTTATTATTATTAAAACACTTTATGCACTTTGTGTGAAATCATTAAGCTCACCTTTTGTCGAAATCAGTGATATATTAATGTCATATAAATAGTTCAAGTTATAACGCGCACTGAAAGTTAAGAAAATAATACTAAATATATTTTATTAACAGAATTTAGAGAACGATATCAACAAAGACACTAACCTAGTTATTATTATAGTTATTATTGAACGAAGAAACTGATAGGAGCGTTTATCGAACCTGTAACCGCCGGAATTTAGCACTCCGAATTACCGGTAAGGTAATGTGTAGGTTGCGGATTCAACTCCCTCTCAAGTCAATCTTTTGCCCGACTTTAGTGCTATATTTTGTATGCACCTAGTCGGACGCCCTTTATGGCTTATCTGATTATGACTTTGAAACTTTCTATTAGCGTTTATATGTTCGGTGTAAAGAGCTTGCATGTCAGCTTTAATTCAATTTTGCAGTCATTTTCAATATTTACGTTATGCACCTATGTGTTACCAAAAGAGGCACTTATCTATTTAAGCGTTGATTTGTTGATGCGACAGCTCTAATTTTATTCTCATTATCGTATTTATGAAACCCTTCGTGTGTTGTTATGTAAACAATTCAGCTTACCTTTCAGTTACAGAAAAAAACAAGTGTGGTGTAGCCTTCACCAAGGCTGTCAAGCTTGTTCTCCAAGTAAGCTTGTTCCCAATACTGTACAGCTAAGGCTGATTAATTTTGTCCGGTATCCCTGTACATGTAGTTGTACTATTGGCACACCGCCACGCACACTACCGGTACTAGCGCCAGCCTTAACGAACCCCTTGGTTGTGCTTCTGCACGTACATGTACCTGTGCAGGCAAAGCACAAGCAGAAGAATTTCAGGGGACCGTTGAGGCTAGTGTGCGCTGCGTTGAGCCTTGGACTAAAGCTGTACAGGTACGGAGTGCGGTAGCGGGAACAACCTCGTCCGGGTAACAAGCTTGACAGCCTTGGTCAAGGCTACGTGTGGTGTCACGATTATTCGGTTTTTGTTAGATTTACAAAGAGCGTGTCCGAACTACCGGGCTGTGGCTTGAAATTACACCTGTCCATGGTTGTAATTTGCAGCCGCAGCCACGTATAATTCGGCACGACCTATTTATCATATCATGCACATTATCTTTCTACATTTATCTTTTTTTTAATATACATGTATATGATAAGCCTATTGCTTCATCTGGTAAGATGAAGTGAACGATGAAAATGTCATTTGGTGTGTTGACGAAAATGATACATACTTGCTCGCTGCTTGACGTAATGCGCCTGTCAAATGCCCCCCCCCCCCCCCCCCCCCCACTGCCCCACGGTCCTATGTTGGGACTTAGTCACGTTTTTCAAGACCCAGGGTGAGGATTTTGGTCACTCAAAATACATTGTGCCCGAGGGGTGTTGATTTTGTAACTTCAAAAGTGACAGCCCCCACGTGTTGGGTGTGGCAGTCCCTGGTGGGGGAGCAGTGGGGTAAACTTTTATACCCGCAAAGTGGAAAATATGTGTTTTTCGAGATACTAGTGATTTCAGTTGACGATGTTTTGAAACGGTGGTCTGAATATCGTTTTAGCCGCAAAAGTCATATTTTGTTGCATTGTCTGAAAGCTGGGATCTTGAATGGCACGTTTATGTATGATTTTTATTGAACAAAATAGTTATTAATGAGTAATCAAACTAATTCACCATAAGTACACTTCCTGAAAACTCAAAAATCAGATAAGAACGCTATGTTCGAGTTTTCGCGAAGTGACGTTAAGCATATGTGTATTATCTATGGGCTTAGCGTTACTTAGCGAAAACGCCAAAAATGGGTTGGGCATATCACGTGGCATTTCTGTTACTTCGTGAAAACGCAAAACCCGTTTTTGACACGTAGTGTGCAGTCAGTTTGCACGCGAAAGAATGGTATAGTACACTTCGTAAAAACGCATTTTCTGGTTTTTACCCATTAAGTTACAAACGTTAATTAATGTCAATTAATATTTTGACAAAACTAATTAACTCTGTGTGTAGTAACTTCTTAAAAGGTGATAGATTATGTGTCAGTAATCACAAATTAGGAAAAATATCAAAATCGCAAAATATCGATTTTTCGATGTGAAGCCCGGTTCATACTTCATGCAAAAGCGAATGCGAAGCGAAGTTGACGTCATGAAACATTCGCTGCGAAATTCGTCCGAGTTGAAATGTGTTCAACTTTTGCGAATTCGCAACGCGAACACTTGCCATGTCGTCACAAATTCGCGTTCGCTTTCGCTTTCGCGCCAAGTATGAACCGTGCTTTAGTGTCACTTCGTGGTGACGGTGACCAATTGACAGGCGCATAATTGTATGGTGTTTTTTTTCGGAAACAGATTTACGAAAAATTAAAGGAACTGGATGGAAACACTATTCGCTTTTAATCTATATATATAAGAGAGAGTTTAACTCGGCCTCCGAGACGATGTTTGCTCATGAAAGGATCCGAGACAGCGGGCTCCCGCGGCGCCAAAATCGCTCCACGTCCGTGGAAAAATGCGGAGGGTGTCTTCCGCCGGGTCGGACACTTCGGGTCGTCCTGATTTTCCCGTACGGACCGGCGATCCGTTTAGTCGATTTTTCGTGACTGCGTTTTGCGCAGGAATTTGCCATCGTGTGCGCTTTCACGTTGACTGCCTGGCCGCCCCCTGTGCTGGCTTTTTCTGCGTGTCTAGACTGTGCGAGGTCAGCGAGGTCAACGTAGGGGTCGCGTTTACGTGTTCTACTCGGCTGTTTTGCAAAAGAGTTCACCAAACGTTAGTATGGGGTGACCTTGGTAAAATATTTTTTGTCCATGGTGCGTGGCCACCAAGTGTCCCTATTCTTTCATATGCTTCGCTTGCCGCCCCTGTGCCGAGTGCAACGAATACTCAGAAGGACTACACATTAGTATGCCTAGCGCGGTCTGACCAATCGAAAGTCTACACTGCGTGGTACTTCCCGGCTATGCGTAAAACCGTCACTGGCAACGCGTACTGCAGCCTGCTCCACACCCTGGAAACGAGGTTGAGTCTACGGTGCTCGCTATTTGAAGCGCAAGCATGTGACGTCGCGTGATAGAGTGCTGTTGCTTCCATAATGTGTTTACAGCTCCATACTTCCACCACCAAGGCTGAGCGTTGTGAGTTCGCTGCCCGCCACGTATAATTCAGTGTCGTGTTATAATTTCGGGGGCCTGTTTGGGGTCAACGAAGGATCGATGCATTCACAAAAAAAATTGACGAAAAAGTGTCCGACCCGGTGGAAGACACCCACATTTTTCCACGGACGTGGAGCCGTTTTGGTGTACGTGTCGAGGGAGACCGCGGTCTCGGATCCCTTCAGGAGCAAACATTTCTCGGAGGCCGAGTAAAACTTGCTCTTATATAGATGGTTGAACCAACTTCAATAAAAGTTAAATCGACTTTTTCCTCGCAGACGGTCTCGCAAATTGTAAGAAGTTCAAGTTTACGTTTGTTGAAGAGTCCAATACTGAAACTTAATTATGACCTTCGTCCATGATTCAGACCGTTTGTAAATTTATGGTAACACTCAACATTTTCATTTCAAATGACACCTACCTTTACGTTTTATTGCATTATGATTTATTGTCGAAACTGTACAATCAGCATTCGCCTGTGTACTACGGTAACCTTTTCACTGCGTTTTCCAAATGCGACTGCCTCACAAAATGCCAATTTAACAGACCAACGGGAACATTTACAGACAGTTGCCATGGTACATAATTATCATGTGCGTAAATCGACGGGGGACAGGGGGAAACCCCCCCCCCCCTCCCCATTTTAAAGCGGGGGACATTGTTTGGTTCCCCCCCCCTCACTTTTTCTTCCCCGAATAAAAATTGTAGCCTACAACAATGATTCTATTGCTCAGAATACATGTAGCTGATTCAATACGGGCGATTCCCAATAGTGCGCCTCCAATAGTTTGCAACGCGTTGGCCAATCACAATGCGCGAAATCAGTCGACCTTTTCCAAACGCGCATTGGGTCGACAGATTTTGCGCATTGTGATTGGCCAACGCGTTGCAAACTCTTGGAGGCGCACTATTGGGAATCGCCCGTATTACTCCAAACTCAAAACTTTAAAAGTAATCTTTTGCTAAAATTGGTTTTAGTGGTCAGAAATTGCCTCAGATCACAGCACAGAAATTGCTTTTCTATAACTGCATGTCTCCTTAACTATATCCCCATTTACATTTAACTCCCCAAATTTTCATCCCCAACACTACGCCCTACCCGATCTATGATCGGGTAAATCAGCTTGTTGCTAATAAAACAGTTTAGTTGATGTCACATAGTGAAGCAGTCTCAGTAATTAACTTTGAATCCCCTTTAAAAGGTGTAGCCCCACTGATCTTGTAAAAACGTGGATAGCTCATCGACCATTGCGCGCTGTACATGCATGTGCAGCTACGCGCTGGTTCCAAATCTCTCCATTCGGATATGCTACGGGAACCAGTACGAACTCCTCCCATCGTACATTGATAATAAAAATGTGTATAGTCAAACATTAATTTTTAACTATTTAAAATATGACTGCATTTCCCGACTTAAAAAAAAACTTTTTCATTCATATTCATTAAAATTTAACATTCAATTTCGTCCGAGAAAAAAAATCCATACGCTTTTAACAAACCCAATTTAGTCATTTACCATTCAATTTCAAAATGTGGTCACCCTCTTTAAAATAAGTCACAGGGTCGCAAATATTCGTCATTACAGATCTTATTCAGTAAAGTGTTAACAAATGGCAGCATTCAGGGATCGAACTCGTCTTATAAATCATTTAGACGAATTTGATTTCTGAATAACAAGTCTTGGCATAGACGAGACGAAATCAAATACCCAAGTATAGGAAAACGTGTGCTCATTGTTTGCATTTGCTTGAAACGAATTTGAAATTGTCTGACAAAAGATGAAATAAACATGTGAAGTGGACTAAATCGATGTTCATGGACGAATTTGAATAAAAGAAACGGTGAATTCGAATGATAAACGTTTTAAAATAGCCGGGAAAGCCTAACAAAAAAAAGATGAAGAATTTAAGATGTTAAATTATAATAGATTTCTTTGCACGTTTATTGTTATGGGAGTTGTAATATGGTGGCCTGTGACTGCCCTTCTAACAGCTAATGGGTTATCCAGAGTTAGGTAGGCGGGGACATCAAGGAACTTCTGAGACCTCCTGATCGCGTTCCTAGACCCATTTTCGTAAAACTGAATGGTTCTTAAGTCGAGTCTGGTGTGGAGTGCTGAATGGTAACACATTAGCTACCGAAGAAAACTCACGTGCTAGTGCAACGATGTTTCATTGGCTCGACTGAATGCCACACCGCCCTGTGGGCGTGGGAGGTATTACGTCATGGTCAGCTGAACTGAGGCTAAAACCTCTTTTCATTAGCACGTGCTTTTTCGTCGGTTTCTATGTGTTACAATCCAGCACTCCTGACTTAAGAATCATTCAGTTTTAAGTAAATACGTCTGGGAACTAGACTAAGGCAATGTAAAAAATTCTCCCGACGACGGGCAGAGCATACTGTTCGAAACGTTGAGTCCCTCCTGTTCTTTTCAGAACCACACATACTCACAATAGAAATTTATTCACATGGTGTCACTGCAAACTTATCTTGTCTTAGTATTTTTCCACCATGCAAACCTTCAAATCTTAAAAATATCCCCTATTAATGTTTGGTCTCTCACATCATGTACGGTTTGATTGATAATTTCCAAAAATAGCCTTTACAAAAAGCTAGTCTTCGAATTCTACCTATATATTTCCAATATTTAAGTATAACGCATCAGTCACGTAGCTTAATTCAAACGTGAATAAAACGGTGCCGTGCTTGCGATTGGCATTTGTGCTTCATCAAGTTTGACCTTACATTACGTTGACAACAACATCCAAATCAATAGGCCTTGGAGATTGGCACGAAGCGATATAATAGAACGAGCCTCTCTTTTATGAATCCCAAGTGTACAATTAACAACTGATATGAAGAAGCTTCAATAGAGCCCATTCATCGAATCAAACGGCATTTGGCTTCAAAAATCACCACTACAGGTCGCTATTTCCAGCTTTTTAGGAATAAATCTTCAGTGTTTATCTCGGAATCCCTCTTAAAATGTAGGCCGGTCCATGACGTCTGCTCAAGTAACAGGTTGCGCAAAGTACATTGTATACGTTCTTTTAAAGGGGAATACAGAGGTGACGTGGATGTTCATGGCATAATTTTATGGTTTATCTGTTGTCCCAACGTTGTCCTGACAACAGCGTTGTAATCAGCTGGCCTCGGCAATTGACACGACGCGATGTAGTTAATCAAACGAGTCACTCTTTTGAGATAGCACTCCCAAGCGTACAATAGTTACTGAAGAAGCTTCCTTTGTATCTAAAGGCTTCGAGGGAGCTTGGTAGTCAGCGGCATCCTGCAAAACTGTGTTCACACTTCCTTTGCGATATTTTGACATTTGTGAAAACTGAAACAGCGCAAGCTATAAACTACAGACAATTTAATTTTTCATATTTCAAATAACTGCATAAGTGTACAATAAATTGCTCAATGTTATGCTATCTAGTCGAATAAAAATATGATTAACTTTATTTATTGGTCGACAGTGGTGATAGTTATGGTGATTCCAGATACTTCTTATGGTACACACCTTATGTAGATTGTTACACAAATGAATACTGACGGTAGCAGCGATATAAACACACAATTACTTGTATATTCAAGAAATCGTGATTAGACGAAAGTACTTCACGGGCCCTTTAAAAAGCGATTGCGTGGTTTTCATTGTGCACAAATTAAAGTACTGTGCAAAGCAAGCTTCAAATCACAAGTGCATATTCATGATGTGTCGACCGTGACTTTAAATATAAAAATAAAAACACTTCAGTTTTTCCAATGTGGTCTTTTGCGCTAGCTCTGCTTCTTTATGGTGTATCATTCAGGCGAACCAAGCTCCATGTGGTTTGTCAACCACAAATGATTATTTATTGTTTCACCTGGGCCTGATGTAGTCCTCCGTTGGTCTTCCGGACAGCCTCTTATCTCTGCGGTACCACCAAAGGTTGTTATGCTACATACTATATCTGCACGAACCCCGACTTTGTTTCTACAGCCAAGCGCCTTCTTGAGCGCTCCACGATATTGCTTGCTCTTAAATCCATAAATGATCGGGTTCATGCACGAGTTACAGAACGCAAGCAGTACGCTGGCGTGATAATACCAGGCAGAGAAGTCCAGGTTCCAGCCGCACATGTAGGCGAAGAACATGAACTGGTTTGGGGCCCAGCAGACGGCGAAAGTCACCACGACCGTGAGCAGCATCTTGACGACTTTCTTGCGCGCGGTGAGGAGATCCCTTGACAGCTGGTTATCCGTACCATTCGACGACGTTGATTGGCGCATATTCATGGCGCTTTTATGCAAATTACGCATGATCCGCCAATAGGAGAAGCCCATCAGTCTCAGCGGGAAGATGTAAATGACCGAGAAGTTGGCCACGCCCACAAAGGTTCGCCAGGACGTGCTCTGCCACTGGATGATGCATCGGCCGCTGTCGCTGTAAAATATGTAGAAGAAATAACTATTCATGAGCACGGCCATGGCTCATATGCAAATGATCATGCCGATGGCTTTCCGGGGGGTGAAGAGCGCCTCGTAGCGGAAGGGGTGCACGATGCTTGAGTACCTCTCTAAGGTGACGCAGGTCAGAGTGAGCACCGAGGCGATGAAGCTGGTCCAGAGGGGGAACTTGGACAGCAGTAGACGGCACAGCAGGTCGCCTGCAACACCTGGTGGCACGGAAATTGCGAATCCTATGGGGGATAAAAAGAAAAGCAAGTTATAATTCTGATATTAATCTTCAGAATATTATTAATCGAATCGCAAAAATAACCAAAGAGGTTAATAAAGTTAGCTCATATAGGACAAAATTCCTGACTAGGTTTCAGGGAGAAGTGGTCAGTCTCCACATTTTGTGTACCCCTCCCCCACAACCGTACCTCAGCAAATTGGTCTGGCCACGCCCGTGAATCGGTGATTCCTACGCCGCTTGGTGGCACCAAAGTCACCGGCATTCGTTTTACATGTCACCGAAGAGGGCGCTACAAAACGTAGGGATAGCAAGAAGTGATGAATGATAAAACCAAGAAGCCCGTTCGGCCAAGAGTAGTCGCCTTAATAAAATACAGGTAAGGTGAACGTGTTGCAGTAAGGTGCTTTCATTTTGGTGCTAGGCCTGTCGCGATCCTTCAGCCGTGCGTGTTATTTCCCCCGAGCCTCTCTTTCTCCGGGGTCCGCTCATAAGTCCGACGCCTCATAGGTCCGACGCCTCATAAGTCCGACAAAATGGCATCCCCTAACCAAATAAAGGCCCATAAGTCCGACGCCTCATAGGTCCGACGCCTCATAAGTCCGACGCCTCATAGATCTGACGCCTCATAGGTCCGACGCCTCGTAAGTCCGACAAATTAAACGCCTCGTTTTTCTGTTGTCGGACCTATGAGGCGTCGGACTTATGAGGCGTCGGACCTATGAGGCGGAATAAATAAATTTTATGCCTCATAAGTCCGACGCCTCATAAGTCCGAAATTTCGGACTTATGAGGCGTCGGAGTACGGTCGGACCTATGAGGCGTCGGACTTATGATACGGCCCCCTTTCTCCCACGAAAACAAATTGCTTACAGCAGGTGCAGATCCTCCAGGACCGAGTCCGCTTGTGAAGAGGGTATTTGTACAATGTTCTGTAATACAATCATGTACAGTGTTAATTATCGTCTGATTTGTGTGTAGTAAAATGCTTCCCCTTTTGAGTTATTCTCGGTTTTTATTGCACTTCCGGTAACACCGGAAGTGAAGGTCAAGCGGTTTTGTGTCCGGGGACAAGAATTGTTTCTCACAGCATAGTCTACAACCTCACTGAAAAACTAACACGATACTATATTTAGTTCAAAAGATATAGCGCAAACTATTTCGTCAAAATTTTCCCTTAAATCACTTGTAATTTGATACCTGATGACGTCATGATGACGTAACAAACTCTATAGTATCTTCGTAACGTGGTACAAATTCACACTAGGTTTTATGATCATACCGTAAAATGTATGGAAGAAATTTTGCTTTGTTTTGATTTCAAGCTAAAGTCTTCATTTTGAATTCACCTAACTTTAACCTTCCGGTTGACCCCGAAGAAGGGGTCAAGTGAGTTCACGTACACGAAAAGAAATATTTATCAATTCATGGTCTATCTTATTACAGAATATAAACATCACTGATTATTTTGTTCAAGAGTTATGGGTGAAGGTAATTTGACCCTTTTCCAGCTAAAATCGCTTGTAATTTGACACCCGATGACGTCATCATGACGTCAGAGTAATATGCACCACTTCGGATGAGGGTCGATATATAGTGAAAGTTACAAGTTCATACCGTATACCGTTTAGGAGAAAACCCGCGGAGAAGTATTGTCCGGAAAAAAAACAAAGATTGACCAGAACAATAACAGAGAGTGGTCGGGTTGTGCCCGACCACTCAATCAGAACAAAAAGAAAGGCTTTTTTGCAAATTTTGCGAAAAAGCCACAAAAAAAAGGAAAAAAAAAACTTTAACGAAAACAAGAGCTGTTCCCAATTGAAATTGGGAACAGCTAAATATGGTTGGTGACCAACTGGTGCTCGAACCCCAAACCCCGAGATTGATGATGTGATAGTGCCACTCTACCGACTGGGCTATTGGCTCGCAGTTATCAAGCCGGGAATTTATAATATATATATAAACCTCCGGTTGCAAAGGGTGGTGACGTCAAAAGTCACGTGTCGTCGTCAGTCGCCCATCCCCATTCTGAAGAAAAAAACATGAATGTTGTTGGGGACAACCTGGGGCTCGAACCCCCAACCCCGAGATTGATGATCGGAGCGCGCAACTCTACCGACTGGGCAACTGGCTCGCACTTATCAAGCAGGGAATTTATGATATAATATAAACCTCTGGTTGCAAAGGGTGGTGACGTCAAAAGTCACGTGTCGTCGTCAGTCAACCCTCCCCACCCTTTCCGCTCTGACCAAAAATGTTTTTTGTTGACAACCTGGGCATCGAACCCCCAATAGTCCATGGGCTATGGGGGTCCCAGTGCAACCCCCCCCCCCCAGAACCCACCGCCTCTGATATGTTTTATCCTTGGCATGTCCCCAATAGGAAAAAAGATGTTAACAGTAAAAATTTAGGGATGCTCTTTCTCAGGAGGCCAATTATTGGAATTCCCTCTGATTGAGCTCAGAAGGCATTTTCTTAGCACTAGGTTTGGCAGGGGACGAAACAAAATGCCATAACCTGAGCAGACCTCGACCGATCTTAATCAAACTCAGCACATTTTTTCTTTATGAAAAGGTCTTTCAAAAATATCTTTGGTTGCCATGGAAACCAACTATAGAGGGCGCTACGGTCACACGAAATATATATACATGTTTATTTAGAAAAAAAATTCCGAAAAGTTGCTCATCATTAACATTTCAGCTTACTTTTCGTCTTGAAAGCAACCAAATCATAAAACAGAAGTTAAGTTATGATTGTCCAATTTCTGATGAGCTAATTTGAGAGTTAGGTCTTGGCAAATTGAAAATGATATACAGTTTAAATAAGTTAAACAACGTCCTGCTGAATCCAGGTTCTGGTATTCTTAGCCTTTGGGTTGGTAGGTGTCAGGTCCATCTTCCAGATACATGGCCATACCTTTACCAATCTTGGTTAAGCTTGACATGGTATATGTTCATATATTTATCTTTCTAAAAATGCCTTGAATCATCATGGAAACTGTCTACAGAGCCGGACTCTATACCCAGATAAATATAATAATATATATACATTTTTCAATAAGTAGAGATTTTGAGGGTTTTTAGTCTAAGTGGCAGTTAAATAAAAGGAAAATAAAAATACAAACATGGATGTGATCCATTCTAGCCTGTTGGATCCATACTTTTAAACACAAATGGGGTAAAATATTGAAATTACTTAATTGATGGAAGATTTTGTCATCGGAAAACTATGCTTATGTCACTAATCTAAGCATAGATGGGAATATTCTTAGCTCAGCGATGGACGTACGGGAGGTACATTAGTCAACAGAAACACATGCAACTATCAAATAATTATTTTCCCACTGAAGTTGAGCAACTGTTTACATTTTCACTGCTTCGGATGGAGGCTGCCCCAAGAGTAGATAAGTTTTATATCAGCGTGGTTCACCTGTATGTGGTTCATTTTGTATTTAACCCTGAAAGAATCAGTTTAAGATTAAACAAAGAGACGAGACTTTTTTCTTTCTTTTTTAGTTTGTGAGGGTCTTACAAGAACCAGGGAAGGTTGGAGATCAACTTTATGATAGTCTTGGGCAGCTGAGTACACGTAGAAGTAGAAGTGGGGAGGTCACTATAAGGTCACTATAGGTTTGCGTTGGAACATCTTCTCGGTGGATGGTGGGGGGCCTTGCAAAAGGGACGGTATGGGCCAAGTCAAGGATATCCCACACCTTGCAGTTATTATAAAGTCTGCATTTGACAAAGTGGTGCTGCCCTTGTGAGTTTAGAAGATGTGATTGGACTTGTCTTGACAAAGGGAGTTGATGGCTGCACGATCTTGTCTGTAGATTTTGGGATTGGCTGGGCTGTGTTTCCGGAGGGCTCGGTGGATCTGCAGGTGGACCTCGTCAGCGATGGACTTGTAAAGATGACAGAGACTGAGCTTTGTGCACTGGATGATCTCTTTGACTGCGATGATTGGAGGAATGGGGCAAAATTAACCTAATCCCACGACCGTTATCTCTTTAGGAGACAAGAATCTGTGACTTTGCTGTCTTGGGCTGGAGTGCCCCCCCCCCCCGGCAGTGACCGAAAAGTTAACAAATAAGGCAATTTGTCACTTGTGAGAGCCCTTCAGCTCCCCCCCCCACCAAGACAGCCTCAACCCCCCAACCCCCCCCCCCCCCCCCCCAGCAATAACCACTCTGGATCAGCCCTTGTTAATATTTACATGTGTAATGTTGACTAATGTACCGGTACCTCCCATATGTCTATTGCTGAGCTAAGAATATTCCCATCTCTGCTTAGATTAGCGACATCAGCATAGCTTTGCGATGACAAAAATCTTCCATCAATTATTAAAGGTACCTTTAGACCGCGATATACGAAGTTAGTGTCGCGGGGGCTTGCAGGCATAGCTGTTAGACTGACTGCACATAGTGGTACTACTGGCATTGATGCGCTATATCTTGAATTTACTCCGCAACCACTGGGTTTCAAGACCTGTCCTTTTGCCAGCTTGTTGGCCTTATCACCAGCTTCCGAACAAGGTATAGTTTGTGCAGAACTTCCCAGGTTAAGATACCTTTAGACAGCGAATTACGAAGTTCGAGTCGCGGGCGCTTGCAGGCATTGCTGTTAGACTGACTGCACATAGTGGTACTACTGGCATTGATGCGCTATATCTTAAATTTACTCCGCAACCACTGGGTTTCAAGACCTGTCTTTTTGCCAGCTTGTTGGCCTCATCACAAGCTTCTGAACAAGGTATAGTTTGTGCAGAACTTCCAAGGTTAAGATACCTTTAGACCGCGATATACGAAGTTCGTGTCGCGGGCGCTTGCAGGCATTGCTGTTAGACTGACTGCACATAGTGGTACTACTGGCATTGATGCGTTATATCTTAATTTTCTCCACAACCACTAGGTTTCAAGACATGTCCTTTTGCCAGCTTGTTGGCCTCATCACAAGCTTCCGAACAAGGTATAGTTTGTGCAGAACTTCCCAGGTTAAGATACCTTTAGACCGCGATATACGAAGTTCGTGTCGCGGGCGCTTGCAGGAATTGCTGTTAGACTGACTGCACATAGTGGTACTACTGGCATTGATGCGCTATATCTTAAATTTTCTCCGCAACCACTGGGTTTCAAGACCTGTCCTTTTGTCAGCTTATTGGCCTTATCACAAGCTTCTGAACAAGGTCTAGTTTGTGCAGAACTTCCCAGGTTAAGGTACCTTTAGACAGCGATATACGAAGTTCATGTCGCGGGCACTCGCAGGCATTGCTGTTAGACTGACTGCACATAAGGGTACTACTGGCATTGATGCGCTATATCTTGAATTTTCTCCGCAACCACTAGGTTTCAAAAACCTGTCCTTTTGCCAGCTTGTTGGCCTTATCACAAGCTTCCGTACAAGGCATAGTTTGTGCAGAACTTTTACGGTTAAGATACCTTTAGACCGCGATATACGAAGTTCGTGTCGCGGGCGCTTGCAGGCATTGCTGTTAGACTGACTGCACATAGGGGTACTACTGGCATTGATGCGCTATATCTTGTATTTTCTCTGCAATAACTAAGTTTCAATACCTGTCCTTTTGCCAGCTTGTTGGCCTGATCACAAGCTTCCGAACAAGGTATAGTTTGTGCAGAACTTCCCAGGTTAAGGTACCTTTAGACCGCGATATACGAAGTTCGTGTCGCGGGCGCTTGCAGGCATTGCTGTTAGACTGACTGCACATAGTGGTACTACTGGCATTGATGCGCTATATCTTGAATTTTCTCAGCAACCACTCAGTTTCAAGACCTGTCCTTTTGCCAGCTTGTTGACCTTATCACAAGCTTCCGAACAAGGTATAGTTTGTGCAGAACTTCCCAGGATAAGGTACCTTTAGACAGCGATATACGAAGTTCATGTCGCGGGCACTCTCAGGCATTGCTGTTATACTGACTGCACATAGGGGTTCTACTGGCATTGATGCGCTATATCTTAAATTTTCTCCGCAACCACCTGGTATCAAAACTTGTCCTTTTGCCAGCTTGTTGGCCTCATCACAAGCTTTCGAACAAGGTATAGTTTGTGCAGAACTTCTCAGGTTAAGGTACCTTTATACCGCGATAGACAAAGTTCGTGTCGCGGGCGCTTGCAGGCATTGCTGTAAGACTGACTGCACATAGGGGAACTACTGGCATTGATGCGCTATATCTTAAATTTTCTCCGCAATCACTGGGTTTCAAAACCTGTCCTTTTGCCAGCTTGTTGACCTTATCACAAGCTTCTGAACAAGGTATAGTTTGTGCAGAACTTCAAAAGTTAAGGTACCTTTAGACCGCGATACACGAAGTTCGTGTCGCGGGCGCTTGCAGGCATTGCTGTTATACTGACTGCACATAGGGGTACTACTGCCATTGATGCGCTATATCTTAAATTTTCTCAGCAACCCCTGAGTTTCAAGACCTGTTCTTTTGTCAGCATGTTGGCCTTATCACAAGCTTCCGAACAAGGTATAGTTTGTGCAGAACTTCCCAGGTTAAGGTACCTTTAGACCGCGATAGACGAAGTTCGTGTCGCGGGCGCTTGCAGGCATTGCTGTAAGACTGACTGCACATAGGGGTACTACGCGCATTGATGCGCTATATCTTAAATTTTCTCCGCAACCACTAGGTTTTAAGACCTGTCCTTTTGCCAGCTTATTGGCCTCATCACAAGCTTCCGAACAAGGTATAGTTTGTGCAGAACTTCCCAGGTTAAGGTACCTTTAGACCGCGATATACGAAGTTCGTGTCGCGGGCGCTTGCAGGCATTGCTGTTAGACTGACTGCACATAGGGGTACTACTGGCATTGATGCGCTATATCTTGTATTTTCTCCGCAACCACTGGGTTTCAAGATCTGTCCTTTTGCCAGCTTGTTGGCCTCATCACAAGCTTCTGAACAAGGTATAGTTTGTGCAGAACTTCTCAAGTTAAGGTACCTTTAGACCGCGATACACGAAGTTCGTGTCGCGGGCGCTTGCAGGCATTGCTGTTATACTGACTGCACATCGGGGTACTACTGGCATTGATGCGCTATATCTTAAATTATCTCAGCAAATACTGGGTTTCAAGACCTGTCCTTTTGCCAGCTTGTTGGCCTGATCACAAGCTTCCAAACTAGGTATAGTTTGTGCAGAACTTCCCAGGTTAAGTTACCGTTATGCCGCGATATACGAAGTTCGTGTCGCGGGCGCTTGCAGGCATGGCTGTTAGACTGACTGCACATAGGGGTACTACGCGCATTGATGCGCTATATCTTAAATTTTCTCCGCAACCACTGGGTTTCAAGACCTGTCCTTTTGCCAGCTTGTTGGCCTTATCACAAGCTTCCGAACAAGGTATAGTTTGTGCAGAACTTCCCAGGTTAAGGTACCTTTAGACCGCGATATACGAAGTTCGTGTCGCGGGTGCTTGCAGGCATTGCTGTAAGACTGACTGCACATAGGGGTACTACTGGCATTGATGCGCTATATTTTAAATTTTCTCCGCAACCACTTGGTTTCAAGACCTGTCCTTTTGCCAGCTTGTTGGCCTTATCACAAACTTCCGAACAAGGTATAGTTTGTGCAGAACTTCTCAGGCTAAGGTACCTTTAGACCGCGATACACGAAGTTCGTGTCGCTGGCGCTTGTAGGCATTGCTGTTAGACTGACTGCACATAGGGGTACTACTGGCATTGATGCGCTATATCTTAAATTTTCTCAGCAACCACTGAGTTTCAAGACCTGTCCTTTTGTCAGCTTGTTGGCCTTATCACAAGCTTCCGAACAAGGTATAGTTTGTGCAGAAATTCCCAGGTTAAGGTACCTTTAGACCGCGATATACGAAGTTCGTGTCGCGGGCGCTTGCAGGCATTGCTGTAAGACTGACTGCACATAGGGGTACTACTGGCATTGATGCGCTATATCTTAAATTTTCTCAGCAACCACTGGATTTCAAAACCTGTCCTTTTGCCAGCTTGTTGGCCTCATTACAAGCTTCCGAAAAAGGTATAGTTGGTTCAGAACTTCTCAGGTTAAGGTACCTTTAGACCGCGATAGACGAAGTTCGTGTCGCGGGCGCTTGCAGGCATTGCTGTTATACTGACTGCACATCGGGGTACTACTGGCATTGATGCGCTATATCTTAAATTATCTCAGCAAATACTGGGTTTCAAGACCTGTCCTTTTGCCAGCTTGTTGGCCTGATCACAAGCTTCCAAACTAGGTATAGTTTGTGCAGAACTTCCCAGGTTAAGTTACCGTTATGCCGCGATATACGAAGTTCGTGTCGCGGGCGCTTGCAGGCATGGCTGTTAGACTGACTGCACATAGGGGTACTACCCGCATTGATGCGCTATATCTTAAATTTTCTCCGCAACCACTGGGTTTCAAGACCTGTCCTTTTGCCAGCTTGTTGGCCTTATCACAAGCTTCCGAACAAGGTATAGTTTGTGCAGAACTTCCCAGGTTAAGGTACCTTTAGACCGCGATATACGAAGTTCGTGTCGCGGGTGCTTGCAGGCATTGCTGTAAGACTGACTGCACATAGGGGTACTACTGGCATTGATGCGCTATATTTTAAATTTTCTCCGCAACCACTTGGTTTCAAGACCTGTCCTTTTGCCAGCTTGTTGGCCTTATCACAAACTTCCGAACAAGGTATAGTTTGTGCAGAACTTCTCAGGCTAAGGTACCTTTAGACCGCGATACACGAAGTTCGTGTCGCTGGCGCTTGCAGACATTGCTGTTAGACTGACTGCACATAGGGGTACTACTGGCATTGATGCGCTATATCTTAAATTTTCTCAGCAACCACTGAGTTTCAAGACCTGTCCTTTTGTCAGCTTGTTGGCCTTATCACAAACTTCCGAACAAGGTATAGTTTGTGCAGAAATTCCCAGGTTAAGGTACCTTTAGACCGCGATATACGAAGTTCGTGTCGCGGGCGCTTGCAGGCATTGCTGTAAGACTGACTGCACATAGGGGTACTACTGGCATTGATGCGCTATATTTTAAATTTTCTCCGCAACCACTTGGTTTCAAGACCTGTCCTTTTGCCAGCTTGTTGGCCTTATCACAAACTTCCGAACAAGGTATAGTTTGTGCAGAACTTCTCAGGCTAAGGTACCTTTAGACCGCGATACACGAAGTTCGTGTCGCTGGCGCTTGCAGACATTGCTGTTAGACTGACTGCACATAGGGGTACTACTGGCATTGATGCGCTATATCTTAAATTTTCTCAGCAACCACTGGATTTCAAAACCTGTCCTTTTGCCAGCTTGTTGGCCTCATTACAAGCTTCCGAAAAAGGTATAGTTGGTTCAGAACTTCTCAGGTTAAGGTACCTTTAGACCGCGATAGACGAAGTTCGTGTCGCGGGCGCTTGCAGGCATTGCTGTTATACTGACTGCACATCGGGGTACTACTGGCATTGATGCGCTATATCTTAAATTATCTCAGCAAATACTGGGTTTCAAGACCTGTCCTTTTGCCAGCTTGTTGGCCCCATCACAAGCTTCTGAACTAGGTATAGTTTGTGCAGAACTTCCCAGGTTAAGTTACCGTTATGCCGCGATATACGAAGTTCGTGTCGCGGGCGCTTGCAGGCATGGCTGTTAGACTGACTGCACATAGGGGTACTACGCGCATTGATGCGCTATATCTTAAATTTTCTCCGCAACCACTGGGTTTCAAGACCTGTCCTTTTGCCAGCTTGTTGGCCTTATCACAAGCTTCCGAACAAGGTATAGTTTGTGCAGAACTTCCCAGGTTAAGGTACCTTTAGACCGCGATATACGAAGTTCGTGTCGCGGGTGCTTGCAGGCATTGCTGTAAGACTGACTGCACATAGGGGTACTACTGGCATTGATGCGCTATATTTTAAATTTTCTCCGCAACCACTTGGTTTCAAGACCTGTCCTTTTGCCAGCTTGTTGGCCTTATCACAAACTTCCGAACAAGGTATAGTTTGTGCAGAACTTCTCAGGCTAAGGTACCTTTAGACCGCGATACACGAAGTTCGTGTCGCTGGCGCTTGCAGACATTGCTGTTAGACTGACTGCACATAGGGGTACTACTGGCATTGATGCGCTATATCTTAAATTTTCTCAGCAACCACTGAGTTTCAAGACCTGTCCTTTTGTCAGCTTGTTGGCCTTATCACAAACTTCCGAACAAGGTATAGTTTGTGCAGAAATTCCCAGGTTAAGGTACCTTTAGACCGCGATATACGAAGTTCGTGTCGCGGGCGCTTGCAGGCATTGCTGTAAGACTGACTGCACATAGGGGTACTACTGGCATTGATGCGCTATATCTTAAATTTTCTCAGCAACCACTGGATTTCAAGACCTGTCCTTTTGCCAGCTTGTTGGCCTCATTACAAGCTTCCGAAAAAGGTATAGTTGGTTCAGAACTTCTCAGGTTAAGGTACCTTTAGACCGCGATAGACGAAGTTCGTGTCGCGGGCGCTTGCAGGCATTGCTGTAAGACTGACTGCACATAGTGGTACTACTGGCATTGATGCGCTATATCTTAAATTTTCTCCGCAACCATTGGGTTTCAAGATCTGTCCTTTTGCCAGCTTGTTGGCCTCATCACAAGCTTCCGAACAAGGTATAGTTTGTGTAGAACTTCCCAGGTTAAGGTACCTTTAGACCGCGATATACGAAGTTCGTGTCGCGGGCGCTTGCAGGCATTGCTGTTAGACTGACTGCACATAGGGGTACTACTGGCATTGATGCGCTATATCTTGTATTTTCTCCGCAACCACTGGGTTTCAAGACCTGTCCTTTTGCCAGCTTGTTGGCCCCATCACAAGCTTCTGAACAAGGTATAGTTTGTGCAGAACTTCTTAAGTTAAGGTACCTTTAGACCGCGATACACGAAGTTCGTGTTGCGGGCGCTTGCAGGCATTGCTGTTAGACTGACTGCACATAGGGGTACTACTGGCATTGATGCGCTATATCTTAAATTTTCTCCGGAACACCTAACTTTCAAGACCTGTCCTTTTGCCAGCTTGTTGGCCTCATCATCAGCTTCCAAACAAGGTATAGTTTGTGCAGAACTTCCCAGGTTAAGGTACCTTTAGACCGCGATATACGAAGTTCGTGTCGATGGCGCTTGCAGGTATTGCTGTTAGACTGACTGCACATAGGGGTACTACTGGGATTGATGCGCTATATCTTAAATTTTCTCAACAACCACTGAGTTTCAAGACCTGTCCTTTTGCCAGCTTGTTGGCCTGATCACAAGCTTCCGAACAAGGTATAGTTTGTGCAGAACTTCCCAGGTTAAGGTACCTTAAGACCGCGATATACGAAGTTCGTGTCGCGGTCGCTTGCAGGCAATGCTGTAAGACTGACTGCACATAGGGGTACTACTGGCATTGATGCGCTATATCTTAAATTTTCTCCGCAACCACTGGGTTTCAAGACCTGTCCTTTTGCCAACTTGTTGGCCTCATCACAAGCTTCCGAACAAGGTATAGTTTGTGCAGAACTTCCCAGGTTAAGGTACCTTTAGACCGCGATAGACGAAGTTCGTGTCGCGGGCGCTTGCAGGCATTGCTGTTAGACTGACTGCACATAGGGGTACTACTGGCATTGATGCGCTATATCTTAAATTTTCTCAGCAACCACTGAGTTTCAAGACCTGTCCTTTTGTCAGCTTGTTGGCCTTATCACAAGCTTCCGAACAAGGTATAGTTTGTGCAGAACTTCCCAGGATAAGGTACCTTTAGACCGCGATATACGAAGTTCGTGTCGCGGGCGCTTGCAGGCATTGCTGTAAGACTGACTGCACATAGGGGTACTACTGGCATTGATGCGCTATATCTTAAATTTTCTCAGCAACCACTGGATTTCAAGACCTGTCCTTTTGCCAGCTTGTTGGCCTCATTACAAGCTTCCGAAAAAGGTATAGTTGGTTCAGAACTTCTCAGGTTAAGGTACCTTTAGACCGCGATAGACGAAGTTCGTGTCGCGGGCGCTTGCAGGCATTGCTGTAAGACTGACTGCACATAGGGGTACTACTGGCATTGATGCGCTATATCTTAAATTTTCTCCGCAACCATTGGGTTTCAAGATCTGTCCTTTTGCCAGCTTGTTGGCCTCATCACAAGCTTCCGAACAAGGTATAGTTTGTGTAGAACTTCCCAGGTTAAGGTACCTTTAGACCGCGATATACGAAGTTCGTGTCGCGGGCGCTTGCAGGCATTGCTGTTAGACTGACTGCACATAGGGGTACTACTGGCATTGATGCGCTATATCTTGTATTTTCTCCGCAACCACTGGGTTTCAAGACCTGTCCTTTTGCCAGCTTGTTGGCCCCATCACAAGCTTCTGAACAAGGTATAGTTTGTGCAGAACTTCTTAAGTTAAGGTACCTTTAGACCGCGATACACGAAGTTCGTGTTGCGGGCGCTTGCAGGCATTGCTGTTAGACTGACTGCACATAGGGGTACTACTGGCATTGATGCGCTATATCTTAAATTTTCTCCGGAACACCTAACTTTCAAGACCTGTCCTTTTGCCAGCTTGTTGGCCTCATCATCAGCTTCCAAACAAGGTATAGTTTGTGCAGAACTTCCCAGGTTAAGGTACCTTTAGACCGCGATATACGAAGTTCGTGTCGATGGCGCTTGCAGGTATTGCTGTTAGACTGACTGCACATAGGGGTACTACTGGGATTGATGCGCTATATCTTAAATTTTCTCAACAACCACTGAGTTTCAAGACCTGTCCTTTTGCCAGCTTGTTGGCCTGATCACAAGCTTCCGAACAAGGTATAGTTTGTGCAGAACTTCCCAGGTTAAGGTACCTTAAGACCGCGATATACGAAGTTCGTGTCGCGGTCGCTTGCAGGCAATGCTGTAAGACTGACTGCACATAGGGGTACTACTGGCATTGATGCGCTATATCTTAAATTTTCTCCGCAACCACTGGGTTTCAAGACCTGTCCTTTTGCCAACTTGTTGGCCTCATCACAAGCTTCCGAACAAGGTATAGTTTGTGCAGAACTTCCCAGGTTAAGGTACCTTTAGACCGCGATAGACGAAGTTCGTGTCGCGGGCGCTTGCAGGCATTGCTGTTAGACTGACTGCACATAGGGGTACTACTGGCATTGATGCGCTATATCTTAAATTTTCTCAGCAACCACTGAGTTTCAAGACCTGTCCTTTTGTCAGCTTGTTGGCCTTATCACAAGCTTCCGAACAAGGTATAGTTTGTGCAGAACTTCCCAGGATAAGGTACCTTTAGACCGCGATATACGAAGTTCGTGTCGCGGGCGCTTGCAGGCATTGCTGTAAGACTGACTGCACATAGGGGTACTACTGGCATTGATGCGCTATATCTTAAATTTTCTCAGCAACCACTGGATTTCAAGACCTGTCCTTTTGCCAGCTTGTTGGCCTCATTACAAGCTTCCGAAAAAGGTATAGTTGGTTCAGAACTTCTCAGGTTAAGGTACCTTTAGACCGCGATAGACGAAGTTCGTGTCGCGGGCGCTTGCAGGCATTGCTGTAAGACTGACTGCACATAGGGGTACTACTGGCATTGATGCGCTATATCTTAAATTTTCTCCGCAACCATTGGGTTTCAAGATCTGTCCTTTTGCCAGCTTGTTGGCCTCATCACAAGCTTCCGAACAAGGTATAGTTTGTGTAGAACTTCCCAGGTTAAGGTACCTTTAGACCGCGATATACGAAGTTCGTGTCGCGGGCGCTTGCAGGCATTGCTGTTAGACTGACTGCACATAGGGGTACTACTGGCATTGATGCGCTATATCTTGTATTTTCTCCGCAACCACTGGGTTTCAAGACCTGTCCTTTTGCCAGCTTGTTGGCCCCATCACAAGCTTCTGAACAAGGTATAGTTTGTGCAGAACTTCTTAAGTTAAGGTACCTTTAGACCGCGATACACGAAGTTCGTGTTGCGGGCGCTTGCAGGCATTGCTGTTAGACTGACTGCACATAGGGGTACTACTGGCATTGATGCGCTATATCTTAAATTTTCTCCGGAACACCTAACTTTCAAGACCTGTCCTTTTGCCAGCTTGTTGGCCTCATCATCAGCTTCCAAACAAGGTATAGTTTGTGCAGAACTTCCCAGGTTAAGGTACCTTTAGACCGCGATATACGAAGTTCGTGTCGATGGCGCTTGCAGGTATTGCTGTTAGACTGACTGCACATAGGGGTACTACTGGGATTGATGCGCTATATCTTAAATTTTCTCAACAACCACTGAGTTTCAAGACCTGTCCTTTTGCCAGCTTGTTGGCCTGATCACAAGCTTCCGAACAAGGTATAGTTTGTGCAGAACTTCCCAGGTTAAGGTACCTTAAGACCGCGATATACGAAGTTCGTGTCGCGGTCGCTTGCAGGCAATGCTGTAAGACTGACTGCACATAGGGGTACTACTGGCATTGATGCGCTATATCTTAAATTTTCTCAGCAACCACTGGATTTCAAGACCTGTCCTTTTGCCAACTTGTTGGCCTCATCACAAGCTTCCGAACAAGGTATAGTTTGTGCAGAACTTCCCAGGTTAAGGTACCTTTAGACCGCGATAGACGAAGTTCGTGTCGCGGGCGCTTGCAGGCATTGCTGTTAGACTGACTGCACATAGGGGTACTACTGGCATTGATGCGCTATATCTTAAATTTTCTCAGCAACCACTGAGTTTCAAGACCTGTCCTTTTGTCAGCTTGTTGGCCTTATCACAAGCTTCCGAACAAGGTATAATTTGTGCAAAACTTCCCAGGTTAAGGTACCTGTAGACAGCGATATACGAAGTTCATGTCGCGGGCACTCGCAGGCATTGCTCTTAGACTGACTGCACATAAGGGTACTACTGACATTGATGCGCTATATCTTAAATTTTCTCCGCAACCACTGGGTATCAAGACCTGTCCTTTTGCCAGCTTGTTGGCCCCATCACAAGCTTCTGAACAAGGTATAGTTTGTGCAGAACTTCTTAAGTTAAGGTACCTTTAGACCGCGATACACGAAGTTCGTGTTGCGGGCGCTTGCAGGCATTGCTGTTAGACTGACTGCACATAGGGGTACTACTGGCATTGATGCGCTATATCTTAAATTTTCTCCGGAACCCCTAAGTTTCAAGACCTGTCCTTTTGCCAGCTTGTTGGCCTTATCATCAGCTTCCGAACAAGGTATAGTTTGTGCAGAACTTCCCAGGTTAAGGTACCTTTAGACCGCGATATACGAAGTTCGTGTCGATGGCGCTTGCAGGTATTGCTGTTAGACTGACTTCACATAGGGGTACTACTGGGATTGATGCGCTATATCTTAAATTTTCTCAACAACCACTGAGTTTCAAGACCTGTCCTTTTGCCAACTTGTTGGCCTGATCACAAGCTTCCGAACAAGGTATAGTTTGTGCAGAACTTCCCAGGTTAAGGTACCTTAAGACCGCGATATACGAAGTTCGTGTCGCGGTCGCTTGCAGGCAATGCTGTAAGACTGACTGCACATAGGGGTACTACTGGCATTGATGCGCTATATCTTAAATTTTCTCAGCAACCACTGGATTTCAAGACCTGTCCTTTTGCCAGCTTGTTGGCCTCATTACAAGCTTCCGAAAAAGGTATAGTTGGTGCAGAACTTCTCAGGTTAAGGTACCTTTAGACCGCGATAGACGAAGTTCGTGTCGCGGGCGCTTGCAGGCATTGCTGTAAGACTGACTGCACATAGGGGTACTACTGGCATTGATGCGCTATATCTTAAATTTTCTCCGCAACCACTGGGTTTCAAGACCTGTCCTTTTGCCAACTTGTTGGCCTCATCACAAGCTTCCGAACAAGGTATAGTTTGTGCAGAACTTCCCAGGTTAAGGTACCTTTAGACCGCGATATACGAAGTTCGTGTCGCGGACGCTTGCAGGCATTGCTGTTAGACTGACTGCACATAGGGGTACTACTGGCATTGATGCGCTATATCTTAAATTTTCTCAGCAACCACTGAGTTTCAAGACCTGTCCTTTTGTCAGCTTGTTGGCCTTATCACAAGCTTCCGAACAAGGTATAGTTTGTGCAGAACTTCCCAGGATAAGGTACCTTTAGACCGCGATATACGAAGTTCGTGTCGCGGGCGCTTGCAGGCATTGCTGTTAGACTGACTGCACATAGGGGTACTACTGGCATTGATGCGCTATATCTTAAATTTTCTCAGCAACCACTGAGTTTCAAGACCTGTCCTTTTGTCAGCTTGTTGGCCTTATCACAAGCTTCCGAACAAGGTATAATTTGTGCAAAACTTCCCAGGTTAAGGTACCTGTAGACAGCGATATACGAAGTTCATGTCGCGGGCACTCGCAGGCATTGCTCTTAGACTGACTGCACATAAGGGTACTACTGACATTGATGCGCTATATCTTAAATTTTCTCCGCAACCACTGGGTATCAAGACCTGTCCTTTTGCCAGCTTGTTGGCCCCATCACAAGCTTCTGAACAAGGTATAGTTTGTGCAGAACTTCTTAAGTTAAGGTACCTTTAGACCGCGATACACGAAGTTCGTGTTGCGGGCGCTTGCAGGCATTGCTGTTAGACTGACTGCACATAGGGGTACTACTGGCATTGATGCGCTATATCTTAAATTTTCTCCGGAACCCCTAAGTTTCAAGACCTGTCCTTTTGCCAGCTTGTTGGCCTTATCATCAGCTTCCGAACAAGGTATAGTTTGTGCAGAACTTCCCAGGTTAAGGTACCTTTAGACCGCGATATACGAAGTTCGTGTCGATGGCGCTTGCAGGTATTGCTGTTAGACTGACTTCACATAGGGGTACTACTGGGATTGATGCGCTATATCTTAAATTTTCTCAACAACCACTGAGTTTCAAGACCTGTCCTTTTGCCAACTTGTTGGCCTGATCACAAGCTTCCGAACAAGGTATAGTTTGTGCAGAACTTCCCAGGTTAAGGTACCTTAAGACCGCGATATACGAAGTTCGTGTCGCGGTCGCTTGCAGGCAATGCTGTAAGACTGACTGCACATAGGGGTACTACTGGCATTGATGCGCTATATCTTAAATTTTCTCAGCAACCACTGGATTTCAAGACCTGTCCTTTTGCCAGCTTGTTGGCCTCATTACAAGCTTCCGAAAAAGGTATAGTTGGTGCAGAACTTCTCAGGTTAAGGTACCTTTAGACCGCGATAGACGAAGTTCGTGTCGCGGGCGCTTGCAGGCATTGCTGTAAGACTGACTGCACATAGGGGTACTACTGGCATTGATGCGCTATATCTTAAATTTTCTCCGCAACCACTGGGTTTCAAGACCTGTCCTTTTGCCAACTTGTTGGCCTCATCACAAGCTTCCGAACAAGGTATAGTTTGTGCAGAACTTCCCAGGTTAAGGTACCTTTAGACCGCGATATACGAAGTTCGTGTCGCGGACGCTTGCAGGCATTGCTGTTAGACTGACTGCACATAGGGGTACTACTGGCATTGATGCGCTATATCTTAAATTTTCTCAGCAACCACTGAGTTTCAAGACCTGTCCTTTTGTCAGCTTGTTGGCCTTATCACAAGCTTCCGAACAAGGTATAGTTTGTGCAGAACTTCCCAGGATAAGGTACCTTTAGACCGCGATATACGAAGTTCGTGTCGCGGGCGCTTGCAGGCATTGCTGTAAGACTGACTGCACATAGGGGTACTACTGGCATTGATGCGCTATATCTTAAATTTTCTCAGCAACCACTGGATTTCAAGACCTGTCCTTTTGCCAGCTTGTTGGCCTCATTACAAGCTTCCGAAAAAGGTATAGTTTGTGCAGAACTTCCCAGGATAAGGTACCTTTAGACCGCGATATACGAAGTTCGTGTCGCGGGCGCTTGCAGTCATTGCTGTTAGACTGACTGCACATAGGGGTACTACTGGCATTGATGCGATATATCTTGTATTTTCTCCGCAACCACTGGGTTTCAAGACCTGTCCTTTTGCCAGCTTGTTGGCCCCATCACAAGCTTCTGAACAAGGTATAGTTTGTGCAGAACTTCTTAAGTTAAGGTACCTTTAGACCGCGATACACGAAGTTCGTGTTGCGGGCGCTTGCAGGCATTGCTGTTAGACTGACTGCACATAGGGGTACTACTGGCATTGATGCGCTATATCTTAAATTTTCTCCGGAACACCTAACTTTCAAGACCTGTCCTTTTGCCAGCTTGTTGGCCTCATCATCAGCTTCCAAACAAGGTATAGTTTGTGCAGAACTTCCCAGGTTAAGGTACCTTTAGACCGCGATATACGAAGTTCGTGTCGATGGCGCTTGCAGGTATTGCTGTTAGACTGACTGCACATAGGGGTACTACTGGGATTGATGCGCTATATCTTAAATTTTCTCAACAACCACTGGATTTCAAGACCTGTCCTTTTGCCAGCTTGTTGGCCTCATCACAAGCTTCCGAAAAAGGTATAGTGTGTGCAGAACTTCTCAGGTTAAGGTACCTTTAGACCGCGATAGACGAAGTTCGTGTCGCGGGCGCTTGCAGGCATTGCTGTAAGACTGACTGCACATAGGGGTACTACTGGCATTGATGCGCTATATCTTAAATTTTCTCCGCAACCACTGGGTTTCAAGACCTGTCCTTTTGCCAACTTGTTGGCCTCATCACAAGCTTCCGAACAAGGTATAGTTTGTGCAGAACTTCCCAGGTTAAGGTACCTTTAGACCGCGATAGACGAAGTTCGTGTCGCGGGCGCTTGCAGGCATTGCTGTTAGACTGACTGCACATAGGGGTACTACTGGCATTGATGCGCTATATCTTAAATTTTCTCAGCAACCACTGAGTTTCAAGACCTGTCCTTTTGTCAGCTTGTTGGCCTTATCACAAGCTTCCGAACAAGGTATAATTTGTGCAAAACTTCCCAGGTTAAGGTACCTGTAGACAGCGATATACGAAGTTCATGTCGCGGGCACTCGCAGGCATTGCTCTTAGACTGACTGCACATAGGGGTACTACTGACATTGATGCGCTATATCTTAAATTTTCTCCGCAACCACTGGGTATCAAGACCTGTCCTTTTGCCAGCTTGTTGGCCCCATCACAAGCTTCTGAACAAGGTATAGTTTGTGCAGAACTTCTTAAGTTAAGGTACCTTTAGTCCGCGATACACGAAGTTCGTGTTGCGGGCGCTTGCAGGCATTGCTGTTAGACTGACTGCACATAGGGGTACTACTGGCATTGATGCGCTATATCTTAAATTTTCTCCGAACCCCTAAGTTTCAAGACCTGTCCTTTTGCCAGCTTGTTGGCCTTATCATCAGCTTCCGAACAAGGTATAGTTTGTGCAGAACTTCCCAGGTTAAGGTACCTTTAGACCGCGATATACGAAGTTCGTGTCGATGGCGCTTGCAGGTATTGCTGTTAGACTGACTTCACATAGGGGTACTACTGGGATTGATGCGCTATATCTTAAATTTTCTCAACAACCACTGAGTTTCAAGACCTGTCCTTTTGCCAGCTTGTTGGCCTGATCACAAGCTTCCGAACAAGGTATAGTTTGTGCAGAACTTCCCAGGTTAAGGTACCTTAAGACCGCGATATACGAAGTTCGTGTCGCGGTCGCTTGCAGGCAATGCTGTAAGACTGACTGCACATAGGGGTACTACTGGCATTGATGCGCTATATCTTAAATTTTCTCAGCAACCACTGGATTTCAAGACCTGTCCTTTTGCCAGCTTGTTGGCCTTATAATAAGCTTCCGAAAAAGGTATAGTTTGTGCAGAACTTCTCAGGTTAAGGTACCTTTAGACCGCGATAGACGAAGTTCGTGTCGCGGGCGCTTGCAGGCATTGCTGTAAGACTGACTGCACATAGGGGTACTACTGGCATTGATGCGCTATATCTTAAATTTTCTCCGCAACCACTGGGTTTCAAGACCTGTCCTTTTGCCAACTTGTTGGCCTCATCACAAGCTTCCGAACAAGGTATAGTTTGTGCAGAACTTCCCAGGTTAAGGTACCTTTAGACCGCGATAGACGAAGTTCGTGTCGCGGGCGTTTGCAGGCATTGCTGTTAGACTGACTGCACATAGGGGTACTACTGGCATTGATGCGCTATATCTTAAATTTTCTCCGGAACCCTAAGTTTCAAGACCTGTCCTTTTGCCAGCTTGTTGGCCTTATCATCAGCTTCCGAACAAGGTATAGTTTGTGCAGAACTTCCCAGGTTAAGGTACCTTTAGACCGCGATATACGAAGTTCGTGTCGATGGCGCTTGCAGGTATTGCTGTTAGACTGACTTCACATAGGGGTACTACTGGGATTGATGCGCTATATCTTAAATTTTCTCAACAACCACTGAGTTTCAAGACCTGTCCTTTTGCCAACTTGTTGGCCTGATCACAAGCTTCCGAACAAGGTATAGTTTGTGCAGAACTTCCCAGGTTAAGGTACCTTAAGACCGCGATATACGAAGTTCGTGTCGCGGGCGCTTGCAGGCAATGCTGTAAGACTGACTGCACATAGGGGTACTACTGGCATTGATGCGCTATATCTTAAATTTTCTCAGCAACCACTGGATTTCAAGACCTGTCCTTTTGCCAGCTTGTTGGCCTTATAATAAGCTTCCGAAAAAGGTATAGTTGGTGCAGAACTTCTCAGGTTAAGGTACCTTTAGACCGCGATAGACGAAGTTCGTGTCGCGGGCGCTTGCAGGCATTGCTGTAAGACTGACTGCACATAGGGGTACTACTGGCATTGATGCGCTATATCTTAAATTTTCTCCGCAACCACTGGGTTTCAAGACCTGTCCTTTTGCCAACTTGTTGGCCTCATCACAAGCTTCCGAACAAGGTATAGTTTGTGCAGAACTTCCCAGGTTAAGGTACCTTTAGACCGCGATAGACGAAGTTCGTGTCGCGGGCGTTTGCAGGCATTGCTGTTAGACTGACTGCACATAGGGGTACTACTGGCATTGATGCGCTATATCTTAAATTTTCTCAGCAACCACTGAGTTTCAAGACCTGTCCTTTTGTCAGCTTGTTGGCCTTATCACAAGCTTCCGAACAAGGTATAGTTTGTGCAAAACTTCCCAGGTTAAGGTACCTGTAGACAGCGATATACGAAGTTCATGTCGCGGGCACTCGCAGGCTTTGCTCTTAGACTGACTGCACATAAGGGTACTACTGACATTGATGCGCTATATCTTAAATTTTCTCCGCAACCACTGGGTATCAAAACCTGTCCTTTTGCCAGCTTGTTGGCCTTATCACAAGCTTCGGAACAAGGTATAGTTTGTGCAGAACTTCCCAGGTTAAGATACCTTTAGACCGCGATATACGAAGTTCGTGTCGCGGGCGCTTGCAGGCATTGCTGTTAGACTGACTGCACATAGGGGTACTACTGGCATTGATGCGCTATATCTCGAATTTTCTCTGCAATTACTGGGTTTGAAAACCTGTCCTTTTGCCAGCTTGTTGGCCTCATCACAAGCTTCCGAACTAGGTATAGTTTGTGCAGAACTTCTCAGGTTAAGGTACCTTTAGACGGCGATAGACGAAGTTCGTGTCGCGGGCGCTTGCAGGCATTGCTGTAAGACTGACTGCACATAGGGGTACTACGCGCATTGATGCGGTATATCTTAAATTTTCTCCGCAACCACTGGGTTTCAAGACCTGTCTTTTTGCCACCTTGTTGGCCTTATCACAAGCTTCCGAACAAGGTATAGTTTGTGCAGAACTTCCCAGGTTAAGGTACCTTTAGCCGCGATATACGAAGTTCGTGTCGCGGGTGCTTGCAGGCATTGCTGTAAGACTGACTGCACATAGGGGTACTACTGGCATTGATGCGCTATATCTTAAATTTTCTCCGCAACCACTTGGTTTCAAGACCTGTCCTTTTGCCAGCTTGTTGGCCTTATCACAAGCTTCCGAACAAGGTATAGTTTGTGCAGAACTTCTCAGGTTAAGGTACCTTTAGACCGCGATATACGAAGTTCGTGTCGCTGGCGCTTGCAGGTATTGCTGTTAGACTGACTGCACATAGGGGTACTACTGGCATTGATGCGCTATATCTTAAATTTTCTCAGCAACCACTGAGTTTCAAGACCTGTCCTTTTGTCAGCTTGTTGGCCTTATCACAAGCTTCCGAACAAGGTATAGTTTGTGCAGAAATTCCCAGGTTAAGGTACCTTTAGACCGCGATATACGAAGTTCGTGTCGCGGGCGCTTGCAGGCATTGCTGTAAGACTGAATGCACATAGGGGTACTACTGGCATTGATGCGCTATATCTTAAATTTTCTCAGCAACCACTGGATTTCAAGACCTGTCCTTTTGCCAGCTTGTTGGCCTCATTACAAGCTTCCGAAAAGGTATAGTTGGTGCAGAACTTCTCAGGTTAAGGTACCTTTAGACCGCGATAGACGAAGTTCGTGTCGCGGGCGCTTGCAGGCATTGCTGTAAGACTGACTGCACATAGGGGTACTACTGGCATTGATGCGCTATATCTTAAATTTTCTCCGCAACCATTGGGTTTCAAGATCTGTCCTTTTGCCAGCTTGTTGGCCTTATCACAAGCTTCCGAACAAGGTATAGTTTGTGTAGAACTTCCCAGGTTAAGGTACCTTTAGACCGCGATATACGAAGTTCGTGTCGCGGGCGCTTGCAGGCATTGCTGTTAGACTGACTGCACATAGGGGTACTACTGGCATTGATGCGCTATATCTTGTATTTTCTCCGCAACCACTGGGATTCAAGACCTGTCCTTTTGCCAGCTTGTTGGCCCATCACAAGCTTCCGAACAAGGTATAGTTTGTGCAGAACTTCTTAAGTTAAGGTACCTTTAGACCGCGATACACGAAGTTCGTGTGGCGGGCGCTTGCAGGCATTGCTGTAAGACTGACTGCACATAGGGGTACTACTGGCATTGATGCGCTATATCTTAAATTTTCTCCGCAACCACTAAGTTTCAAGACCTGTCCTTTTGCCAGCTTGTTGGCCTGATCACAGCTTCCGAACAAGGTATAGTTTGTGCAGAACTTCCCAGGTTAAGGTACCTTTAGACCGCGATACACGAAGTTCGTGTCGCGGGCGCTTGCAGGTATTGCTGTTAGACTGACTGCACATAGGGGTACTACTGGATTGATGCGCTATATCTTAAATTTTCTCAACAACCACTGAGTTTCAAGACCTGTCCTTTTGCCAGCTTGTTGGCCTGATCACAAGCTTCCGAACAAGGTATAGTTTGTGCAGAACTTCCCAGGTTAAGGTACCTTTAGACCGCGATATACGAAGTTCGTGTCGCGGGCGCTTGCAGGCATTGCTGTAAGACTGACTGCACATAGGGGTACTACTGGCATTGATGCGCTATATCTTAAATTTTCTCAGCAACCACTGGATTTCAAGACCTGTCCTTTTGCCAACTTGTTGGCCTCATCACAAGCTTCCGAACAAGGTATAGTTTGTGCAGAACTTCCCAGGTTAAGGTACCTTTAGACCGCGATAGACGAAGTTCGTGTCGCGGGCGCTTGCAGGCATTGCTGTTAGACTGACTGCACATAGGGGTACTACTGGCATTGATGCGCTATATCTTAAATTTTCTCAGCAACCACTGAGTTTCAAAACCTGTCCTTTTGTCAGCTTGTTGGCCTTATCACAAGCTTCCGAACAAGGTATAGTTTGTGCAGAACTTCCCAGGTTAAGGTACCTTTAGACAGCGATATACGAAGTTCGTGTCGCGGGCGCTTGCAGGCATTGCTCTTAGACTGACTGCACATAGGGTACTACTGACATTGATGCGCTATATCTTAAATTTTCTCCGCAACCACTGGGTTTCAAAACCTGTCCTTTTGCCAGCTTGTTGGCCTTATCACAAGCTTCGAACAAGACATAGTTTGTGCAGAACTTCCCAGGTTAAGATACCTTTAGACCGCGATATACGAAGTTCGTGTCGCGGGCGCTTGCAGGCATTGCTGTTAGACTGACTGCACATAGGGGTACTACTGGCATTGATGCGCTATATCTTGAATTTTCTCTGCAATTACTGGGTTTCAAAACCTGTCCTTTTGCCAGCTTGTTGGCCTCATCACAAGCTTCCGAACAAGGTATAGTTTGTGCAGAACTTCTCAGGTTAAGGTACCTTTAGACCGCGATAGACGAAGTTCGTGTCGCGGGCGCTTGCAGGCATTGCTGTTAGACTGACTGCACATAGGGGTACTACTGGCATTGATGCGCTATATCTTAAATTTTCTCCGCAACCACTGGGTTCAAGACCTGTCCTTTTGCCAGCTTGTTGGCCTTATCACAAGCTTCCGAACAAGGTATAGTTTGTGCAGAACTTCCCAGGTTAAGGTACCTTTAGACCGCGATATACGAAGTTCGTGTCGCGGGCGCTTGCAGGCATTGCTGTAAGACTGACTGCACATAGGGGTACTACTGGCATTGATGCGCTATATTTTATATTTTCTCCGCAACCACTTGGTTTCAAGACCTGTCCTTTTGCCAGCTTGTTGGCCTTATCACAAACTTCCGAACAAGGTATAGTTTGTGCAGAACTTCTCAGGTTAAGGTACCTTTAGACCGCGATATACGAAGTTCGTGTCGCTGGCGCTTGCAGGCATTGCTGTTAGACTGACTGCACATAGGTGTACTACTGGCATTGATGCGCTATATCTTAAATTTTCTCAGCAACCACTGAGTTTCAAGACCTGTCCTTTTGCCAGCTTGTTGGCCTTATCACAAGCTTCCGAACAAGGTATAGTTTGTGCAGAACTTCCCAGGTTAAGGTACCTTTAGACCGCGATATACGAAGTTCGTGTCGCGGGCGCTTGCAGGCATTGCTGTAAGACTGACTGCACATAGGGGTACTACTGGCATTGATGCGCTATATCTTAAATTTTCTCAGCAACCACTGTGTTTCAAGACCTGTCCTTTTGCCAGCTTGTTGGCCTCATCACAAGCTTCCGAACAAGGTATAGTTTGTGCAGAACTTCTCAGGTTAAGGTACCTTTAGACCACGATAGACGAAGTTCGTGTCGCGGGCGCTTGCAGGCATTGCTGTAAGACTGACTGCACATAGGGGTACTACTGGCATTGATGCGCTATATCTTAAATTTTCTCCGCAACCACTGGGTTTCAAGACCTGTCCTTTTGCCAGCTTGTTGGCCTCATCACAAGCTTCCAAACAAGGTATAGTTTGTGCAGAACTTCCCAGGTTAAGGTACCTTTAGACCGCGATATACGAAGTTCGTGTCGCGGGCGCTTGCAGGCATTGCTGTTAGACTGACTGCACATAGGAGTACTACTGGCATTGATGCGCTATATCTTGTATTTTCTCCGCAACCACTGGTTTCAAGACCTGTCCTTTTGCCAGCTTGTTGGCCCATCACAAGCTTCTGAACAAGGTATAGTTTGTGCAGAACTTCTCAGGTTAAGGTACCTTTAGACCGCGATACACGAAGTTCGTGTCGCGGGCGCTTGCAGGCATTGCTGTTAGACTGACTGCACATAGGGGTACTACTGGCATTGATGCGCTATATCTTTAATTTTCTCAGCAACCACTAAGTTTCAAGACCTGTCCTTTTGTCAGCTTGTTGGCCTTATCACAAGCTTCCGAAAAGGTATAGTTTGTGCAGAACTTCCCAGGTTAAGGTACCTGTAGACAGCGATATACGAAGTTCATGTCGCGGGCGCTCGCAGGCATTGCTCTTAGACTGACTGCACATAAGGGTACTACTGACATTGATGCGCTATATCTTAAATTTTCTCCGCAACCACTTGGTATCAAAACCTGTCCTTTTGCCAGCTTGTTGGCCTTATCACAAGCTTCCGAACAAGGTATAGTTTGTGCAGAACTTCCCAGGTTAAGATACCTTTAGACCGCGATACACGAAGTTCGTGTCGCGGGCGCTTGCAGGCATTGCTGTTAGACTGACTGCACATAGGGGTACTACTGGCATTGATGCGCTATATCTTGAATTTTCTCTGCAATTACTGGGTTTCAAACCTGTCCTTTTGCCAGCTTGTTGGCCTCATCACAAGCTTCCGAACAAGGTATAGTTTGTGCAGAACTTCTCAGGTTAATACCTTTAGACGGCGATAGACGAAGTTCGTGTCGCGGGCGCTTGCAGGCATTGCTGTAAGACTGACTGCACATAGGGGTACTACTGGCATTGATGCGCTATATCTTAAATTTTCTCCGCAACCACTGGGTTTCAAGACCTGTCCTTTTGCCAGCTTGTTGGCCTCATCACAAGCTTCCGAACAAGGTATAGTTTGTGCAGAACTTCTCAGGTTAAGGTACCTTTAGACCGCGATATACGAAGTTCGTGTCGCGGGCGCTTGCAGGCATTGCTGTTAGACTGACTGCACATAGGGGTACTACTGGCATTGATGCGCTATATCTTAAATTTTCTCCGCAACCACTGGGTTTCAAGACATGTCCTTTTGCCAGCTTGTTGGCCTCATCACAAGCTTCCGAACAAGGTATAGTTTGTGCAGAAGTTCCCAGGTTAAGGTACCTTTAGACCGCGATATACGAAGTTCGTGTCGCGGGCGCTTGCAGGCATTGCTGTAGACTGACTGCACATAGGGGTACTACAGGCATTGATGCGCTATATCTTGAATTTTCTCCGCAACCACTGGTTTAAGACCTGTCCTTTTGCCAGCTTGTTGGCCTCATCACAAGCTTCCGAACAAGGTATAGTTTGTGCAGAACTTCTCAGGTTAAGGTACCTTTAGACCGCGATAGACGAAGTTCGTGTCGCGGGCGCTTGCAGGCATTGCTGTTAGACTGACTGCACATAGGGGTACTACTGGCATTGATGCGCTATATCTTAAATTTTCTCCGCAACCCTAAGTTTCAAGACCTGTCCTTTTGCCAGCTTGTTGGCCTTATCACAAATTCCGAACAAGGTATAGTTTGTGCAGAACTTCTCAGGTTAAGGTACCTTTAGACCGCGATATACGAAGTTCGTGTCGCTGGCGCTTGCAGGCATTGCTGTTAGACTGACTGCACATAGGGGTACTACTGGCATTGATGCGCTATATCTTAAATTTTCTCAGCAACCACTGAGTTTCAAGACCTGTCCTTTTGTCAGCTTGTTGGCCTATCACAAGCTTCCGAACAAGGTATAGTTTGTGCAGAACTTCCCAGGTTAAGGTACCTTTAGACCGCGATATACGAAGTTCTGTCGCGGGCGCTTGCAGGCATTGCTGTTAGACTGACTGCACATAGGGGTACTACTGGCATTGATGCGCTATATCTTAAATTTTCTCAGCAACCACTGTGTTTCAAGACCTGTCCTTTTGCCAGCTTGTTGGCCTCATCACAAGCTTCCGAAAGGTATAGTTTGTGCAGAACTTCTCAGGTTAAGGTACCTTTAGACCGCGATAGACGAAGTTCGTGTCGCGGGCGCTTGCAGGCATTGCTGTAGACTGACTGCACATAGGGGTACTACTGGCATTGATGCGCTATATCTTAAATTTTCTCCGCAACCACTGAGTTTCAAGACCTGTCCTTTTGCCAGCTTGTTGGCCTCATCACAAGCTTCCAAACAAGGTATAGTTTGTGCAGAACTTCCCAGGTTAAGGTACCTTTAGACCGCGATATACGAAGTTCGTGTCGCGGGCGCTTGCAGGCATTGCTGTTAGACTGACTGCACATAGGGTACTACTGGCATTGATGCGCTATATCTTGTATTTTCTCCGCAACCACTGGGTTTCAAGACCTGTCCTTTTGCCAGCTTGTTGGCCCCATCACAAGCTTCTGAACAAGGTATAGTTTGTGCAGAACTTCTCAGGTTAAGGTACCTTTAGACCGCGATATACGAAGTTCGTGTCGCGGGCGCTTGCAGGCATTGCTGTTAGACTGACTGCACATAGGGTACTACTGGCATTGATGCGCTATATCTTAATTTTCTCCGCAACCACTGGTTTCAAGACCTGTCCTTTTGCCAGCTTGTTGGCCTCATCACAAGCTTCCGAACAAGGTATAGTTTGTGCAGAACTTCCCAGGTTAAGGTACCTTTAGACCGCGATATACGAAGTTCGTGTCGCGGGCGCTTGCAGGCATTGCTGTTAGACTGACTGCACATAGGGGTACTACTGGCATTGATGCGCTATATCTTAAATTTTCTCCGCAACCACTGGTTTCAAAACCTGTCCTTTTGCCAGCTTGTTGGCCTTATCACAAGCTTCCGAACAAGGTATAGTTTGTGCAGAACTTCCCAGGTTAAGGTACCTTTAGACCGCGATATACGAAGTTCGTGTCGCGGGCGCTTGCAGGCATTGCTGTTAGACTGACTGCACATAGGGGTACTACTGGCATTGATGCGCTATATCTTAAATTTTCTCCGCAACCACTGGGTTTCAAAACCTGTCCTTTTGCCAGCTTGTTGGCCTCATCACAAGCTTCCGAACAAGGTATAGTTTGTGCAGAACTTCTCAGGTTAAGGTACCTTTAGACCGCGATATACGAAGTTCGTGTCGCGGGCGCTTGCAGGCATTGCTGTTAGACTGACTGCACATAGGGGTACTACTGGCATTGATGCGCTATATCTTAATTTTTCTCCGCAACCACTGGGTTTCAAGACCTGTCCTTTTGCCAGCTTGTTGGCCTCATCACAAGCTTCCGAACAAGGTATAGTTTGTGCAGAACTTCCCAGGTTAAGGTACCTTTAGACCGCGATATACGAAGTTCGTGTCGCGGGCGCTTGCAGGCATTGCTGTTAGACTGACTGCACATAGGGGTACTACTGGCATTGATGCGCTATATCTTAAATTTTCTCCGCAACCACTGGGTTTTCAAACCTGTCCTTTTGCCAGCTTGTTGGCCTCATCACAAGCTTCCGAACAAGGTATAGTTTGTGCAGAACTTCTCAGGTTAAGGTACCTTTAGACCGCGATATACGAAGTTCGTGTCGCGGGCGCTTGCAGGCATTGCTGTTAGACTGACTGCACATAGGGGTACTACTGGCATTGATGCGCTATATCTTAAATTTTCTCCGCAACACTGGGTTTCAAAACCTGTCCTTTTGCCAGCTTGTTGGCCTCATCACAAGCTTCCGAACAAGGTATAGTTTGTGCAGAACTTCCCAGGTTAAATACCTTTAGACCGCGATATACGAAGTTCGTGTCGCGGGCGCTTGCAGGCATTGCTGTAGACTGACTGCACATAGGGGTACTACTGGCATTGATGCGCTATATCTTAAATTTTCTCCCAACCACTGGGTTTCAAGACCTGTCCTTTTGCCAGCTTGTTGGCCTCATCACAAGCTTCCGAACAAGGTATAGTTTGTGCAGAACTTCCCAGGTTAAGGTACCTTTAGACAGCGATATACGAAGTTCGTGTCGCGGGCGCTTGCAGGCATTGCTGTTAGACTGACTGCACATAGGGTACTACTGGCATTGATGCGCTATATCTTAATTTTCTCTGCAATTACTGGTTTCAACCTGTCCTTTTGCCAGCTTGTTGGCCTTATCACAAGCTTCCGAACAAGGTATAGTTTGTGCAGAACTTCTCAGGTTAAGGTACCTTTAGACCGCGATATACGAAGTTCGTGTCGCGGGCGCTTGCAGGCATTGCTGTTAGACTGACTGCACATAGGGGTACTACTGGCATTGATGCGCTATATCTTAAATTTTCTCCGCAACCACTGGTTTCAAGACCTGTCCTTTTGCCAGCTTGTTGGCCTCATCACAAGCTTCCGAACAAGGTATAGTTTGTGCAGAACTTCTCAGGTTAAGGTACCTTTAGACCGCGATATACGAAGTTCGTGTCGCGGGCGCTTGCAGGCATTGCTGTTAGACTGACTGCACATAGGGGTACTACTGGCATTGATGCGCTATATCTTAAATTTTCTCCGCAACCACTGGTTTCAAGACCTGTCCTTTTGCCAGCTTGTTGGCCTCATCACAAGCTTCCGAACAAGGTATAGTTTGTGCAGAACTTTCCCAGGTTAAGGTACCTTTAGACCGCGATATACGAAGTTCGTGTCGCGGGCGCTTGCAGGCATTGCTGTAGACTGACTGCACATAGGGTACTACTGGCATTGATGCGCTATATCTTGATTTTTCTCCGTGCAACCACTGGTTTCAAGACCTTCCTTTTGCCAGCTTGTTGGCCTCATCACAAGCTTCCGAACAAGGTATAGTTTTGTGCAGAACTTCTCAGGTTAAGGTACCTTTAGACCGCGATAGACGAAGTTGTGTCGCGGGCGCTTGCAGGCATTGCTGTTAGACTGACTGCACATAGGGGTACTACTGGCATTGATGCGCTATATCTTAAATTTTCTCCGCAACCACTGGGTTTCAAGACCTGTCCTTTTGCCAGCTTGTTGGCCTCATCACAAGCTTCCGAACAAGGTATAGTTTGTGCAGAACTTCCAGGTTAAGGTACCTTTAGACCGCGATATACGAAGTTCGTGTCGGCGGGCGCTTGCAGGCATTGCTGTTAGACTGACTGCACATATGGGTACTACTGGCATTGATGCGCTATATCTTGAATTTTTCTCCGCAACCACTGGGTTTCAAACCTGTCCTTTTGCCAGCTTGTTGGCCTTACACACAAGCTTCCGAACAAGGTATAGTTTGTGCAGAACTTCCCAGGTTAAGATACCTTTAGA